>NC_042632.1:42778055-43101484 GCF_901001135.1 Rhinatrema bivittatum | reverse complement strand
AGTCTGCGGTACAGCTTCTTCGCTGGTTTATTTTACAAGCAAGTGTTAAAAAGTCACGCCAGCCCTGCAGATACTCTGGAGCGTGAATACAGCTTGGAATAAACCATAAAGCATAATATTATGGAAAGGGGACGGAGGAAAAGCCCTTAGATGAGTAGGAATCTTTTGGCTTTTGTTGTTTTTGATTTACTTCCAGTTTAAGAGGGCATCAGCTATGACTTCACCTCTCAAGGCTCCTCTTTGCAAAGTAAAGCAACCATTCGTAACTTAGCCAGCCTCATAAAAACATTATTCTTTACCTTTCAAATGATGGTTTTAAATGCGTTTCTTCAGTCTGTTTTGGGTGGACAAACCAAAGAAGCTGTATCATCTTCCTCTTTGGTTTCTTTTTTTTCCACTCAAAACATACTGAAGCAATGCATTTAAAACTATAATTTGCAAGGTAAAGAATATCAGGGTCCATACTGAGCCACCAGTATGGCTTGGCAAGTTAGTCAGGGACACTTTATCTGGCTAACTTAGCAAGACATTCAGTGGCGCTGCTATTTGGCTATCTTAAAGTTAGGCGGATTCGTTTTTCTGGATAACTTTAGGGCAGCCTTGTGACCCGACCAGAGTTAGATGGATCAGTTATCCAACTAACTCTGAATATTGGAGTTAGCCAGATAACATCTGGCAACTCCTCCCCAATCTACCCATTCCTGCCCCTCAGTTATTCAGATAAGTAATTTATCTGGCTAAGTGGCGCCCGCTAACCATAGCCAAATATTCAGTGGTGCCACTTAGCTGGATACATCTGACTTATCCGACTAAGGTTTTTTTTGTTTTTTTGTTTTTTTTTTATCAGGCTCAATGTTTTTATGAGGTTGGCTAAATTGCAAAGGGTTACTTTACTTTCCAAAATGAAATGTCTTACGGATTATGTTTGTTTTTCTTAATACAATGAGGTCAGATATGGTTGGATTTATTAATGCATACTCCTAGGCCATGAATTTACCTTGTGGGCTCCCAGAATACACGTAACTGAAAGTGGTACTGCATCCTCTGTGGAGTGGCTCTCTCTCTTAAGTGCCACTCAGTCCCAGTAGACATCCCATCGGATCAGTCCCCTCAAAGGCGCAGGAGCAAGGTGATGGTGATTCTATGGTATTCAAATGTCGCAAGCTCGCTCCTGTGCCTTTAAGGGGGCAGGTTCGACAGGTAGGGTTGAGCGGCACATAAAAGAGAGGGCTGCCCCATGGAGATGTCACACCTTTTTAACATGCCCCCCCCCCCCCCCCCCGAGGAACAGACCTATATTGAGCAGTGAGAAATCCAGACCCGCCACCAGCCCAGTGGCCTAGCAGCAGTTCTGAGTACTGGCACACAGCTCAGATCTTCTGCTCCCCCTCGCGGAGGCAGCATTCACAATCCCTGGTGGAGAGGGAGTCCCTCTCTTTGTACAATGGGCTCGATTAGGGGCACTGGCGAACGGCCCTGGGCCAATGACCTTTACTACAAGGACCAGAATAAAGCAAGTTGTGAGGGGAGGTAAGGCTCATGGCTGAAGGCCCCAAGGAGGCGGAGGAGGAATCTGCCAAGCCAAAATAATGCAAAGAAGACTGTTCTGATTGGTCACATGTGTGGGTTCCCAGGGCCAATTGCAATAACTCCCAGCATTCACCAAGAGGACATCTCACTACTGGCTTTGTAACTTGGTTAACATCAGATTATATTGTACCTAATTTTAAAATTATGCCAGAAAAATAGTCTTCTTCATGAAAGATTATGAAATTAACTCCCTCACAATGCATATCTGTTTTGCTGTAGACATTTTATGATTTTCTAAAATTATTTTCTATTTTCTGAGACAAATTAGGCTGATGCCTCCAAACCCAGCTGCTTTACCCTGTCCTATTGTAAGGCGCATTATCTTTTCCCATCTGGCTCTAGATGACCATTCCAATGAGATGAAAGCATAAATATACTAGGCTGGTGGCTGCAGGAGAAGGGCAATCCTGTAAAGTTTAGCTCAGAAAGCAGCCCAGAAAGGATTTAAATCAGAAGATCTCAACTCCAGTCCTTAAGGCCCACAAGCAGGCCCGGTTTTCAGGGTATCGACAATAGGCATGCCAAGCCAGATCTTGGCCCAAGTACATGCAAATATGTCTGCCGACAATTCATGGTAAACGTTCTAAAAACCATTTTTGTGGCCTAGGATGACCCTAGACGAGATCCCCTGCTGTTACGTTTGTTGCAAGCGGGGAGGTCCTGCAAGCGGCTTTACTCACCCCAAACGTCAACGCCACTCCTGTAATGCTGCTTCTGAGGCACGCGCACAACACAGTCTCCTCTAAAGAGCCCAGAGCGGGAAAAGCCTGCAGGGCCCTTGGATGATTTCACTGCCGCCTGTCCTATTAAAGGGCTCTTCAGACACTCCCAGCCTTGCCTCAGGCAAAGGTCACCATGTTCCAGGTCTTCAGCCTCAGCCCTGCTCCTCCCTCAGTCCTTCAGCCTCAGCCCTGTTCCGCTTCAGCCTCAGCTCCTTGGACTCTGTCATTGCCTGACCCAGGCCAAGATTCACTCCCCCACTGATGGCGCAAACCCTAGGGTCCAGAGCACAAGGTTTCACCCATTGTGCCATGGCAAGAGGGGCTCGGGCTCACGTTCGCAACACCTAGGTAGGATTCCTCCTAGGGACCTGAGAATTCACAGAAAGCATGGATTCCTATGAGGGAATTCATGGTGCAAAATCAGGAAGCACATTTGACATATAACAACCCGTTAATGTATTTAAAATTTATGAAAGCCTACATTGCCAGTATTGGGCACCTACACAGTATTTTCCCACTAGGGATGTGCCCACCCTCTTTGAATGACAAGGAAATCACTTTTTTTTTTTTTGTGATTAATTTTGGGTCTTTTCCTATCCTAAATAACACAACTCCCCCTCCCCCCCCCCACACACATTTTCAGTTTGTTTCATTTCTGTATGTTAGCCTGCAGTAAATAGGTTTAGCATGTGCTAAAGCAATTCTGCATGTGCTGAAACACAGAAATGAAACAAGAACATAGCAACCAAAAGGGAATACAAAATGAAACGAAGGCTTCTGCCATGCACACCACTATTTTCAACTTATTTTACTGAACTATGGCAAGGACATGAAGCAGCTCCAAGCATGGCAAAAGGATTTGATAGCGTTGGCCTTAATGCAGCAAGGCTTGTGCTTTGTTAGTTATGAATGGTAATTTATTTCTGCTGCTATTGCAAAAAAATAGGTTTCCTCGTCTGCGATTGTATTTCATCTATTGTTAAGGCCAAAGATTAAGAACAAAATAATGTTTATTATAACCATTACATTACACACTTTGCATTTCTTTTTTTAATCCAAAGTGTCTTTATTAGAACAAAGCAAAATGACAAATGAATACGGTCAGCAGTGCAACGTGTGGAAGAATTAACTCATTCAGCTCCCACAACAGAACTTAAATTACATCACACAAGTAGCATGACTCAGCAATTTAACATTATTTCTCTGAAGGTTTCCACATCAGCATGAAAACAGCAATCCTATTAAGCTTCCTCAGCAGCAGCTTCTTATTGATAGCTTCTTTGTTTATTGTATTTTCAAGGTGGCATTCCCTCCTGCTCTTCTGGGCTTCTACCTCAATCAAGACCAGCATCTGTTGGCATGAGTCTTCCTTCACACCTACCCAGGGTGTCTCCCCAATTTTATAACCTTCCCTAGCTCAGCCATGGTCCTCAGCTAGGGGCTACGGACTGTGGCTCCCCTCTGGGGCTGGGTATGCAAGCACCCCAAGTCTGACCACTAGCTGTCATCATTGAGCAACTGGAGAGATTCCCTCCCCCTCCCCGCCACTTCACCGGCCGGGGGGGGGGGGGGGGGGTCTGCAACATTCCCAGCTCCAGCCGACTCATGGCCGGGAACTGAACCCAGATCTCTCTGCATGGCAGTGTGCAACACTTGGTTCATAGTAGCATAGTAAGTGTCATCAGAAAAAGCCCCAACTGGTCCATCCAGTCTGCCCAGCAAGCAGGTTACCCTCATGCCTTCTGTTAAGGGTAAGTAACTACTGCTCTGTTCATGTAACCCAAGTTAACACGTTACCCCTTTTATTCATTTCCATCCTTTAGCCACTAGGGATTCTCCGTGTTTATCCCACGCCCTTTTGAATTCCATCACCGTTGTTGTCTTCACCACCTCTTCAAGGGTGGGCATTCCATGTATCCACCACATTTTTCTGTGAAGTAGTAGCTCCTGACATTGTTCCCATCCCCTTCGAGTTTCATATTCTGACCCCTGGTTCTACAAGCTTTCTTTCCACTGGAAAAGGTTTGATTCTTGTGCATCATTAATACCTTTCAGGTTCTGAGAAGTCACTCCTCTCCTCCAGGGTTCACACATTCAGGTCTTTCAGTCTCATCTCATAAGGCTTTTGATGTAGGCCCCACACGATTTTGGTTGCCCGTCTCTGGATGACTTCCATCCTGTCTCAGTTCTTTTTGAGATAAGGTCTCCAGAACCGAGCACAGTACTCCAGGTGGAGGCCTCGCCAGCGACCGGTACAAGGGATTTATCTCCTCCTTTTTCCTGCTGGTTATGCCTCTCTGTGCAGCCCAGCATCTCTGGCCTTAATCACCACCTTATCACATTCACTGCCTTCAGACTGTTGGAACTAACTCTAAGGTCTCTTCCCTCCCCCCTTGCCACCCAGACCCTTCTCCACTCTTTGTCATCTGCCTATGAATGTAATAATCTTAAATCTGATCATAGAGAACGCACAAAACAAAGATATTTTGAGTTAATAAAAGTCACTGGTTGTCCTAGGCAAATCTTCAACCTTATGCCCCTCCCCCCGCCAACTTACCTACATTAGCAGCAATTGCTCTGGCATAGCTCTTCCTCCTTTGACAATGGTCTCCTCAATCTCTCTCTCTTCCCCCCACAACTCTCTGCTCTTTATCTCCCCCTCTCTCTTTTCACATCCTCTGCCTAGCCTAGCACCACTGCTGTGCACATACCTTTTCCAAGTGAGTAAAGGAGAGGGTTCCCCTCCCTTTTCCATTCTGACCCCACCAACCCTCAATTTCTCTCTTCTCCAGCATCCACACTTCAGCATCTTTCCTCCTTCCCTAGCACCCATCTCCTCTCTATCCCCTTCAGGATCTGCCTTTCTCCTTTCCCCCATTATCTGCCCCTAGCCCTCCTGCTCCCTTGCTGAAAATCTGCCCTGTCTCTCCCTCAGCATCTGTCCATTCCCTCTTTCTCCTCTCTCTCTGCCCCTTGTCTTATTCCCCTTCCCCAGTATCCATCTGCCTGCCCCAGCATTTGGCCTTTGGCTTCCTCCCTCAAATTAACTGCATGGTGGAAGCCTGTGCTATTAATCTCCAGTGCTTTACCTCCTCAGTGCCAGCATGGTGAGCATACTGTATTCAAAATGCATGGGCCAGTGGTGGCATTTCCTGATACCAATTTTTCAAGGCACAAAATCAGCCTCAGAGAGTGCCACCACCAGACAGCCAGCCAGCAAGTCTGGAACATGCTCAGAGTGAAGGCACTAAGAGGAAGCAGAACAGTGGAGAGCCATGGCACGGGATCCCACCACTCTGCCTGGATGGTCCCTTCAGTTCTTTGGCTAGAGAAGGCCTGGGTATCCCCACCAGCCTCACTACTCCACTTGGAGGCTCCACCTAATTTTCCACTGGCTAGGCCCTGCTGGAGTATTTTTGGCTTCTTCTCTACCTACTTTGCTTAATAGCTTCTCTGTTATGTCAGTGTGCACTCCTCTACATAACTGCATTTCTCTAATGCATATTATAGCCACTTAGCAGACAATTTAATAAACTGCATTCAAGAGTTTTCGTAGTGACAAACTGAGAGAACCTGCTTGCACCAAGGGCACCTCTGTTCTTGCAGATATGGCTTTTCAAGAAGACTCAGCCAATCCCACCCATATCATCCTGCTCCATAAAGTTTTCAGGAACCCTCACTCACATACAGAGCCACCAATTTCTAAACTAATGCATGGCTGATGAGCTTGGCTAATTTGTTAGTTACAGAGAAGGTTGCAGTGCTGAGAATTCTCTCAGCCTAAAGATGAAATATTAGATAGGGTTGGCAAGCTACATTCATCTCCGAAGGTGCCTTTTTTTTTTTTTTTTTTTTACAGATGAATTAAGTTATGCAGAAATACTCTGAACAGGCCCAATTAAAACTGAGAAGCTTGATAAATGGTCGCCTCAATGACGTCAACCTATCTTTGAATAACGCATTCATCCTTGAATAAAGCCATTATGGACCAGATGAAAGGCAAAAATAAACCATGTAATTATTATGCAGTAAACCTGGGGCTGTATGCATAACAGTGAGTGTTAATGAGCTACAGATAATTCTAGTCAATTACATTAGGCTTAATGTAAACAGTAATTTGAGAGGTTGAAGGGTTCTTTGTTTCATTGGGGATGTAATCTGTATTTATATAGAATGGATAATATTGTAAATGTAGAGACTGTGTCATTATTCTATTGTTAAAGACAATTAAAATCATTTCCAGAAAGTGAAGAATGACTGCTTCTTGCAACTTGCTTATTCATGGAAGATATATATCTAGTATTTGGTTGAACTGGTTGTCAAATCATAGAATTGGGGTAAGAAGTTTTGCCAGGTGATATTGGCAACTGTGTTGGCAGGGCAAGGAACTTTGGTGTGTGCCATGTCACTAATTTGTTTCATAGTAACTAATTATTGGAAAGGGTTCCTTTTTCTTTTTGCTTTTAAAGTCATCTCCATTTTCACACTGCCATGGCTCATACCAGTTCTTCCTTGGAAATGATTCTGGTACCGTAATGTACACAATGCAGCTGCACGCCTTGAGAGTCAAAGAACCGGCCTGCTACCTACCTAAAGAACTGCAGCTTACAACAAAACAGGCAGGACTATTGTGCCCTGGAGATATGGCCCACCCAATCTGCCTGTTTCTTCTACCTGCCTACTGGGCTGTGGCAGGTCTTACCTCATCTGTGGATGTCCCTCCCCCCAACCCATCGCTAAGGACCCCATGCACACTATTGTGGCTCTGATAAGCTCCACTGGATGATATCCACTATCCTTCGCCTTGAAAAACTATTTTCTCACACTCCCTTTGAGCTTCTCTTCTTTCAGGTTCATATAAAGACCCCCGTGCCTTAAGCTTTTCATTCTATGGAAAATGCTACCTTCTCGCGCTTTACTGAAGTATGGTTAAAAGCTCCTACATCTGGACACAGGGATGCCAGGAGGCTTACTCAAGCAAGTGGTAAATGTCAAAGTTGATCAGAGCATCCCATTTTACAACTCAGTGCTCTAATTGTTAAAGATATGTAAGAATGTACAATTTCATTTTGGGCAAATAGCCTGGAAGGTGGTGACCCAGGCATCACACAATGGGGACATCTAGTGGCCAGACTCAAGAGTTCATACATACTGGGTTATGGAGGGAGCTGCCTTCCATGGCTCCTGATTGACACCTCTTCCCTCTCTCTCCCTTCCCACCCCTCTCTGCTTTCCCTTTGTTGTGGCTCAGACTGGAACATTTCATCGCCTTCCCTGGTTTCACCAGACTTAAGAAGAACATAAGAAAATGCTATACTGGGTCAGACCAAGGGTCCATCAAGCCCAGCATCCTGTTTCCAACAGTGGCCAAACCAGGCCATAAGAACCTGGCAAGTACCCAAAAACTAACTTACTTAGACTCCCTTCATCAGGCCAGTAAAGAAAGGGCAGTTTAAATAGTTCAGAGTTAGCTAGGCATGAAGTTGTCTGTTTATATCATTACAGCTCAGTAAACAAATGGTGGGGAGGGGGAGGTGGCAGAGATACATTTCCAAGGTGCCAACATCTGATAATGGTTGAGAAGGCCAACATTTTTTTTTAACATATTTTTCCTATGGTATTGCTTTGCTTTCTCTACCATTATGGAGCTTTGATTGATTGATTTCCATTCAACTGACCTCCATATAATTGTGTAATTATCCCTTATATAGTGTATACATGCAGCTAGGCACACTAATTCCGTTTTGGAAAAGCACACCTTGTGTTGGGGCAGTGGAAACAACAATTGATTGATAGTGCAGTACTGGAGTAGATCACTTATTCTCTGTGCAAGAAACTGGATAAATATGAGACAATATGGGGAAAATTCTGGGACTAATTGCAAAATTCCTCTTAACCCCTCCCAGACATTCAGTCAATGATTTCATATTATTGACATCTGTTGGACTGGTCCTACAGCTCAATGATGTTCATCCTACGGTTTATGTGACAATCTTTTTACACTGTGTGTTACTGGATTCTAGTGTTTCATTGTCTGCATTGTTTCATCTTCCAAATTATTAAAACTAAAATCTTTTCTCTGTAGTACTTCTTAGAAAAATAGAATTATAACAATGACAGCAATAACTAATGGCACTTTTGCTTTTCCCATATGATTAACACATGGCAGAAAATTTGCAATTCCTAGGGTTACAGTGTCCAATAGTGCTTTTCCCAGCTGCACTGGTGAAACATGGCAGCAAGGATCATCATTTCGAGCTTCTACCTTCTGAATAGCTACAGGCTTAGGGCTGACAAGGACAAGAAAAGTGATTGCAACTGCAAGATACATGTACACCTTTTTTATTTTTAGTTTTTTGAAATAAATGCTGCATTTATGTTTAATGAAGGATATGAAAAACCAAGTGTTCTTGGCTAATTTTAGCGATAGCTTAGTTTTTGCTCTAGTAAATTTATGAATTTGGGGTCCTCTAAAGCAGGGTTTCTCAAGTCAGTCCTTCCTAACAACTAGCCAGTCTCATTTTCAGGATATCCACAAGGAATATGCAAGAGATAAATCTTCGTGGACTGCCCCCAATTGCCTGCAAATCCATCTCATGTATATTCATTGGAGACCCAATAGATGCAAATCTGACTCATGCATATTCATTGTAGCAATCCTGACAATCCAACTGGATAGATGCTCCTCCAGGACAGGGCTGGGAAACCCTGGTCTACCGTAGAAGCTAAGAGCTCATTATCCTGGCTCTGTCACCAGCCTCCCTCAGCTTATGGTGATATAATTGAGTAATAATTACCTTTAAAATTAATTAGATTGTAAACCCTTTCAAGTAGGGAATTCAATTGTGTAATTGGTTTTTACAGATGATTATTACTTTTGTAATTATTTCAACCTATGGAACAATACACTATCTGCACTGAATTCCTTACAGGTTTTGATTGCTTGTACTGGACAACATAAATTATCCAAAGATGAGGATGGACAGATTCTTCTAAGGTTCTTTCTTCTTGTATATAATCTTTTTTGAATAATTCTTGCACTCAGTGATGAATTAAGGACAGGGCAGATGGGACAACCACCCAGGTCCAAGGCTAGAGGGGGCCTGTATAGGATTAGAGTAAGGGTATTGGGTAATAGGAGTAAGGGAACCTCCAGCTGGGATACTGCCAAGGGAACAAGGCATCCTTAATCGCCCCCTGCTTGTGCTAATCAAATAAGATGTCACAGCCTGAAAATGATCAATGGTTTTTGGGACCAGTATGAATGCTGTGGTGCATAGCTGCCCAACAGATAAAAATGACAATCTATGGACCATATGAAGCACACGCAGTCAAAAAATAAAACCTGCAGCCAGTTCATGCTGACAAACACCTTATCAAAAAGAAAGCACTGTACAACTGAATGATAACTATGGAGATGTGCAAGTACTCAGGGCCATTCCTTGAGAGGGGTGAATAGGGGTGAGCACCCGGGGTGGGGGGAGGAGGGGCCTGACACGTCACTGTGGTAGCCTGATCCCCAACACAATAGTTTCCTGTCAGCTTGGGGGCACAGCCATGCACGGCAGCATTTCAGAGCCGAATCATCATTTCTTCATAGAAAGAGCACTGGATGAATGAAATGTCCTCCCAATGGAGCTGGTAGATACAAAAATCAAACCAGTAACAGAATTCAAGAAAGCCTGGGATATGCACAACTGATCCCTACATGCAAAGAACTGAAGGAAAGCCAGAGATCAACTGATATCTATGGCATTGCACCAGGAGTGAAACTGGGCAGAGTAGTCCTTATCTGCTGTCATAATTTATCAGGAGTATTAACACCCCCCTTGCTCTAACCTTCCAGTGAGGGTGTGCCTGGGTCCGGACCAGCCTGGCAGAATCTCCCCTTAGGCAGGCTCCATCAATCCTTGGATATTTGGCGCCTGATGCCTCTACCTAGGGAAGAAAGTGTTAGTGAGTGGGATTTCATTCCATTTATCCCAGAAAAACCCAAACAGATGAGACTATAAACGGGCTCGGCAGCCTTTACAAGTTTTATTAAAGTTGTAATTGAAAATTCCTAGGAGATGCCAATCAATGCATGAACAGTAGAAATATCTAACCCTAGAGAAAATTAACACTGCAGTCAAACAGGGAGAGGAACTAATTCATTTAAGACAGAAGAAAAACCCTTCTGAGCTCTCTTTGCTCTGCTACATTGATCCTGTGCTGCCTCCTCCCCTGCCCCCCCAAGTCTTTACCCACGTGTAGGATGCAACCGGGCCGGTGGATGCTGCAAGCCATATGGGAGGGATCCGTTAGGATAATATGAGCTTAGGCTACTGGTTGTCTACCTGGCTTTACCTCCAACTCCACTGTTGGGTCCAACCCCTCCCCAGGGGAAACTGAAGCTTTGCCTCCTTTTTTTTTTTTTTGCTCAACTGCTGGCCCCATGCCTTCCTCAGGGACCAAACCCCCACCTCTGTTCATGTCCTCCTGAGGAACCAAACTCTGCCTCTAACCTGCCACTGGATCCACCCCTCCTGGATGACCAAATTCCACCTCCGATGTGCCACTGGAATCACCCCCTCCTGGGGAACCACATTTTGCCTGCAATCTCCTGCTGGATCCATCCCTGCCAGGAGAATAAACTCTGCCTTCAGTCAGCTATTGAGCCACCCTTCCCGAAGGACCAAACTTTGCTTGCAATCAGCCACTGCATTCACACTTCCTGGGGGATCACAATCCATCACTAATCCTTGCTGGGATGGATCCTATGGCTGAAGATTATAAAGCATTGCCATGTCCATTACTTGCCATTTTCTATTAATGATTCTGGCTTGGTCAAATCCATAGTCTACCAATTATGGCTTCCCAGAGAGCAGGAACCCTACCTATCACAGCCAAAAAGCTGAAAACCACACAGAAAAATGTAAATCAAGCATATACAAGCGCTCTATTCCTGCCTAATTGTTTTCTGTTTGGAAACTCAGCTTCCCAGTCCATATGGCTAAAAGTGTGTAAATGTTCTGAAGTATGTCTGACCATTCCTAGGATATATTTTCTCTTTCTATCAGAGCTCTGAAGCTTAGGACTCTTACCATTTCTTGTATTCTAGCTGGAATCTGTTTTTCACAGTGCCTTGCTTTATGCAAATTCCTGAGCTGGGAGCTTTGCTTTGCATCTCCAGAGATCTCATCACCCATTCTCATGGTATACCAGAATGCTCAGATCCTCAGGCTGGCAGTTCATCTTCACACAGGACAATTTGTGCATTTCAGTTACTTTTAACTAACCGTATGCTGCCCTCTTCCCACTTACTGAAACCCGTGGCAGCGGGGGTGGAAGTGGCGGTGGGGTGTTGGATTTAGAAGCAAATTATTTTTCTGGGTAGTAGCACATCATGTCTGTATTTGCAAAACATTGTGCTGGATGACAAACAAAGCAGGTGTATGCATTTCCTATCATAAGCTCACTGCACAAGACTCATATGCATAGGTTTTGAAGTTATAATGAAAGTGATACATAATGGCCCAACAGTGCCGCAAAGAGTCTTGCCATTCTCTCAGTTTTATTATAGCATGCTTAATAGCTGCTGCTTCTCCAGGAACACCAGTTAAATTCACTACATTTCTAAGAAGCCATAAGTTATTTAATCAAGATGCTATTTCCTTTATTTGATTTTTACTTACATGATATTGGAAAGCTTCATATAACACAATTAAAATGGTTTAAAGGTGGCTATCTATGGCTTCTGGCATTTACCCAGGTGGACCAGATGAAGAAATGGTATCATGAGAGGCTGAATGAGCAAACCAAACAGTGTATAGCATGCAACCAAGCATGATTTCAAGGTTACCGAGTGGATTAAGACCTCACCCTAGAGATCCATGCCAAAGGTCATGATATCCTAATGGGCTGAGCATGGATACGTTTTAGGAAGAGGTATAATTAATAAACAACTTTTATTCAGCCTGAAAAGGTAATAGGGGACGATTTATAGTACTCATTATCAAGGAATTGCACTTCAGAGGCTTCTACTGTGAGGCTAATTGAAGATCCTCCTATGAGAGCAGAGAGGAAAATAACTAACTGATGATCGCTTAGGGGAAAAAAAGAGAGAGTGTAGAAGTTATAAATCTGCCAAGCTAACAAAAAAATAAAAGGTCGGCTCCTTCACTATTCAGGCAAGAGAAACTCTAAATGGAGATAAAACATAGATAGAATAAATTGTCAGAACACCAATAGCACAAAGGCAGGTGTGGGCAATGTATGCAAATCTATCTCATGCATAATCATTGTGGATATCCTGAAAATCTGGCCTGTTTGTGGCTCTTGAGGACTGGAGTTGGCCACTCCTGCACTAAGGTCTTACAAAACAGTGGTCCCCAACCCTGTCCTGGGGCCCACCAGCCAATCAGGTTTTCAGGATATCCACAATGAATATGCATGAGAGAGAATTTGCATGCACTGCCTCCATAACATGCAAATTTTCTCTCATGTGTATTCATTGTGGACATCCTGAAAACCTGACTGGCTGGTGGGCCCCCAGGACAGGGTGGGGGGTCACTGTTACAAAACATCTTAGAGCAGGGCTTCCCAAACCTGTCCTGGGGATCCCACAGCCAGTTGGGTTTTCAGGATATCCACGATGAATATGCATGAGATAAATGTGTATATACTGAGTCTATGGTATGCAAATGTATCTCATGCATATTCACACACATATTGAACTTTTTTTATTGGCCTAACATTTCTTTTGCATTAATCTCCAATGTTGTAAGTCTTTAACCTTTGGACTGTTGACATAAACATCTATATGTCGTGTTTAATATGCTTTCTTCCATCCTTTCTGTTGCGGTCTCGGCCGCCACGGGGGCGTCCGAGCCCTTACCTTCCTTCCGGGTCCCGGGTCTGGGCCGCGGTCCGCGGTCCGCGGGCTCGGGGCTCGTTCGGGCAGCATGGGCCTGGTTCCTCCTCGTGCGAAACGCCGCCGGCCGTCGCGAGGGACTCCTCCCCTTCAGGCGCGCTGCGCGCGACGGGCGGGTTTTCTGCTGTCAGCACCCGGATGTGCTGACACGCCCCCCGTGATGTCAGACGCCGGGTAAGGGATTTAAACCGGGACCCGGGGCTTTTCGAATTGCCTTGCAACGAGGTTCCTTCTTTGAAGTACTAGTTGCCTTGCTGCTAACCCGGTTCCTGATTCCTGCTGCCTGTCCTTGGATTCCGTCTGCCTGACCGTGATTCTGCCTGCTGCCTGGTTTATTGAACTTCTGCTTGCCTTGACTCCGATTCCAGCTTGTCTTCAGCCTGCCTTGACCCCGGTCCGTGACTCCGATTCCTGCTTGTCTTCAGCCTGCCTTGACCCCGGTCCGTGACTCCGATTCCTGCTTGTCTTCAGCCTGCCTTGACCCCGGTCCGTGACCCCGATTCCTGCTTGTCTTCAGCCTGCCTTGACCCCAGTCCGTGACTCCGCTTCCTGCTTGTCTTCAGCTTGCCTTGACCCCGGTCCGTGACTCCGATTCTTGCTTGCCTGCCTAGACTCCGGTCCGTCCTTCACTCCTGGGTTTCTTCATCCTCGCCTAAGTCCCAGCGGTCCGGGTCCCTACGGGCTCCTCCTGGGGGGACCTCGGACTTCCAGGGCGAAGACTCCTAAGTCCTAGCGACCCGGGCTCTCACAGCTCCTCTGGAGGAGTCGCGGGTTTCCAGGTGAAGCTCCAGTTGCCCAGTGGGAGTTCTGCCTCCCGACTGTTCCTGTGGGGCAGTCGGCCTAAGGGTCCACTTCCGGATTCCGTCCATCACAACACCTTTCAGCATTCAAGCCCCTGAAGAAGAAAAACTTTGAAACACCAGCGGAGTCGGGCATGTTAGCAGAGTGAGCAGATGAGCTCTATGGACTCTAGCTTTTCTTCTTTTGGAAAAAGATAAGTTGTCTATTTACAAGAATACCTATTTCCAAGAATATAATTTCAAGTTGGAGGTTATAACTTTTCAAAAAAATCTTTTGAAAAAAATTGCATTAAATTTGGGATTAAGAAACAACGGCATTATAAAGTTTTGCCTTAAAAAATAAGCGGCAGTGTTAATCACGCGTTTTGGAAAAAAAAGGTTACCCTGTGATTGAAATTTGAATGGGCAGCCACATTGGCATCAGTGCATAAAAGTTAAAAACGCTGTTAAGCGGAAGTGTACATTGGCCCACTTATGAGGGTACACCTTATTCAATGAATTGCGTGACATATGTGACTTCATTTTGGGCTAACTTATTTCTTGACAAGGTTTCAAAAGCTAATCCTCTGGTCAGAATTTCTGTTCTGATCTGAGAAAAAGTATTAGCTCTCAAAAGCTAGTTAAGAAATGTATTAATTTAGTCCAATAAATTTGATTTTGGTTTTTAATGTTAACTTTTCTTTCTGTATATTCAACAGGATCAGCCTCTTGATTTGAGCATTAGACAGATAAGCTCTTGGCCTACCAAAAATGACTCAGGAGAGAGCTAAATGCATATCTGAGGGAGCACCCGAATAACTCAATATAAATAATGCCAACATACAAGAATATAACAGGAAGTGTGTCCAGTAGTGATCAGGCATTTTATTGTTGGCCCAGGTATTCATCACCATCTCCCCCTATACCAGTTCCATCATTTTGGAAGGCACACACTAACAGCACTCAGTCCTTGGTGTTTGAGTTGGAGGGATACCAGGCAGCTTCTTCTATTGCTTTAACTTAAGGACAATACAGAAGACCGCCTTTTCAGTGCCTAGGGCAGATATTCAGAATTATGCCCCTCAATTTACTCTATGAAGTTCTAGGATTTTCATTTTTATAAAATTAGTAACTCTTCTATTTTAATAATATTTAATCACTACCCGTGCTCCCAGGACCTCACCTGTATTTATTATTTATGTGTTTCTTTTATATACCGTCAATCTGTAGGTCAATCTAGACGGTGTACAATAAATCATAAATAGATAAGATGTACAAAGATAAAAACTAGTGGCAGAAGCTGGTGAAAGTGCTGCCTGCCACTTTTTCAGCACAACCAGGGTCCTGGGGCTGGAGAGGAGGGGCAGGGGGCATAGCTGAAGTTTCACCTAGGGCATCGCTCTCTGTCTCTTGCCCACCCCTTCTACTGGTGGCAGCTCCGGGTTCTGGTGCAGGCTGAATTCCTCCTAGCTCTTTCAGCAGAACTCCTTCATAGTCTGGTCTGGCTCCCACGTTCTTTAGTTGCTGATGCCACTTCTGCTTCCGGGGCTGGGAACAGCCCACAGAAACACTGAGCATATTACAGTGTTATGTCTGGGGCAGGATCCCTGCTTGTGCCACCTTTGTCCCAGCACTGCTTACAGGGTGCAGCCTTTTTTTTTAGCTAAAAATCGGGACGTGACTCCTTAGAATGCAAGGATGGTAGCAGCAATGCTGAGATTCAAAACAGGCCACCATGATCCCTTAGGTCTGGGCACATTCTCCTTTGCAGTACTTACCGAACGTTCATGAACCTTAAACATGCACAAAAGTCTAACAGTATCCCTCCAGTCCATTTGTGAACCTTTTCAGTACAGCCATCAGTGAATCACTCAAAGCTATCTTTTTATCCAGCATAGTTTACAATATGAAACATGATCCAGGATAAGATATAATCCTTAGATTTCTCTGCACTGTTTTAAAGAATATTCTGTATCTCCCATTAAGAAGCAGTAAGAACATAAGGTGTGCCATGATGAATTAGACCAAGCGCCATCAAGCCCAGCATCCTTACACCGACAGTGGCCAGCCCAGGTCACATGTACCCGGCAGATCCCCCCCCAAAAAATATATTTTTTACACAATATAGCTAACAGTTAAACATCCTTTTTGTTCTGATTTTTATCTTCTTACTGAGGAGATGCTACTTTTTTTTCCCCCACTTACGCACTCCCATCATTATAAATATAAGAAAACTGGAGCAATGTCCATGCTGATTCTCATAAGAGCCCCATTCAGGCATCTCTATGGTGTTTATAAAGTATTAAATAAATAGCACCAACAGCAGAGAGGACACCAACTGATGGGAGAAGAGCACTAATGATAGATGTATTAAAAAATGATTGGAAAAAACCTTTATTAGTTTCTAGCTTAATTAAAAACAACAGGCTCCAAATAGTACATACCAAAATTGTTTAATGTAAATACATGCATCACACAGAGCTTATACAGACAAGAAATAGCAGATCATGAGCAAACTAACTTGACAAAGATTTTTTTGACATTCACTGAAAACACAAATATAGAGATCAATTAATAGTACCAGCTCTATCCATGAAATACAATGTGTACAGCAACATCTGTTATCATTTGGAATATGTTTTGTGAATTGTGTCTATGTGCACTTGAGATAATTGAGTGATTGAGCACCTTGGCATGGATGTCTAATTAGTTGTGCGTCTTGTTTGGTCTACACTCTTGTATACATTGTTGCCAGATAAGAAACAATTGTGTCAATTTTCAAATAGCAACATTGTTCTCTTTCATTCTGCAAACAGCAACATTGTATTTACCCAGGTTCACAGACTTTACCAACACATAATAAAGTTAGTAACTAATAAAGGTTTTTTCAATTGTTTTTTTTTATACATCTATCATTAGTGCTCTTCTCCCATCAGTTGAGGTTTGTTTTGGTGTGGTGTTTGTGCACTCTCTCTTGTATTTAGCCTACATTTCTTTTTCTATATATATCTTTTTTCAAAAGATATCACCAGTACCATAGCCAGCCCCAGACAAATGCCAAGAAGAGAGATGTTACACAGTTATGTTGGCAGCGCCACAATCACATTTCCTCCATCAATAATTTACAAAGTTTTCAGTGACCTCATATTATTAAAGACCTTCATATTAGGCACTCCCAGTTTTTACATCTTCATTTGCTTTTTAAATAATCATATCATCAATGTTCACTATTCAGAAGTCATTTTTCAATTTTTGTATCATTTTGTAATGCATGTAAAATCACTTATTTTAATGAAATCTATTAAATACTTTTTAACCGGCTTACATGCCAGCTCTCTGATGGATAAATGTCTGTTTTGTTTTGTTTTTTGCTTGTTTGTTTATCTATTTGGTGAACATTCTTAACTTTGTCTAGTACAATATGAAGTGTGGGCCATTTTTGTATTGGAAATTTGTCAGAGGCATGGGACAAAAAAGTGACATTTCATAGGCATCCAAGATACAAGTACCTGGAGATTAGGAAAGCTGATCTTCATGAGAACTCCCTATGGGGGTATCCTGCATGGAGCAGCAGTTACTACCATACAGGCTGATGCAGTAAAGTGCACTCAGGCTGAACGCACTGTTAGCCCTGTTTGGCCACGCATTTTCCACATGCTATTTTTACCCCTTATACAGTAAGGGGTAATAGCACATGGAAAATGCACGGCCAACCCCCCTGAAACTAATAGTGCCCACAACATGCAAATGCATGTTGATGGGCCTATTAATCATTCCCGCATGATACAGAAAGTAAAATGTGCAGCGAAGCCGCACATTTTACTTTCAGAAATTAATGCCTGCCAAAGGCAGGAGTTAATTTCGGCCAGCACTAGGAAAGTGTACAGAAAGGCAGAAAAAAACCTGCTTTTCTGTATGCCCTCCAACTTAATATCATAGCGATATTAAGTCGGAGGCCCCAAAAATAAAAAAAAATTAAAAATCTGCCCGCAGGTTGGAAAACGGATGCTCAATTTAGCCGGCGTCCATTTTCAGAACCCTTGGTTGTCAGTGGGTTCGAGAACAGATGCCGGTAAAATTGAGTGTCGGCTGCCAAACCCGCTGAAAGCCTTCGCTTCTGTCAAAAAGGAGGCACTAGGGACGCGCTAGTGTCCCTAGTGCCTCCTTTTACTGCGGGCTCTAATTTGCATATGGGCCGATACTGAATCGCGCACCCAGGACACTGGCCTGTGCGCTCATTGGGAGAGCAGGCGCTCACCGGCTCTCCTGCGACTTTTACTGTATTGGCCCGATAAGAAGGTTGCTGGGCAGACTGGATGGTCCATTTGGTCTTTTTCTGTCATCATTACTCTGCTAGGTGCATGAAGATATATATAAGTCAGTAACCTTGCTAGTCTTGTGGCTGAATCTCACTTTTTCAAAGCCCTGCTTATTCTCAAGCATTGTTCCTTTAACTGTGAATTTAGAGATCTATGTGAATCCATCTCACATTGCCTTAAAGATTTTTATTTAGTAAATCCTCTTTGTACGTATTCAGTGGAGGTGGGAAGAAAATCTACCTTATCTGAAATAGCAAATAAACTGTGCTATTCTAAACTCCATCCCTGTGTGGGAAATGTGCAGCTTTCACTGGAACTGGAAGCTTTTCTTTGCATTATTATTATTGTCTGTAAATGCTAGGATCCGAAGCAGCTGTTTCCCAGGGAGCTCTCAGATGAAACTTTGAACCCTATTAAAGAGCGAACCTCGGGTTGCCGAGCAACAGCACACCCCGATATAAGGAGAGCAGCGGGCTGCACGCTGAAGCTTAGTGACGGCCAGGAAAATGTAAAGAGCAGCATGATGGGGTGTGTTTCGGGGCTTTTACGGTGAAATGCAATAAAAAAAAATCCAGTTAAGGTGTGCCAGGGTCATCCTGCAGACCAACAGGTCACCTTAATTAGTCCCCTTACTGGAGCCGCCATCTTTGGGATCAGCTTTTAACGTGCAACTGTTTCTCGACTCGCTCATTAGTCCAAGGTAAAAATAAGAATAAGGACAACGATTGGCGTTTCATGCACATTAATGAAATGCCTGTCAAGGAATTACAGAAAACTGGACCCCTAACCAGAGTGCAGCGCTGTGCACATAGGCATAAGAGAGAGCCCCTGCCCAAAACAGACAGAAAGGATGCACAAGCGTCTGTGGGAAGTGCATTTATTGTAGAGAAGTGCTTAGGATTTAAAAGCAGCTTCAAAAAGATTAATTTTAAAAATGGACCAGTACTGGGTTTTGCCTGTTACCATGTGCTCATAGCAGCCGACCTTTGAAGATTATTGGGGAGTGCTGAATTCAACACAAATTACAGCCCCCCCCCCCCCCCCCCCCCAGCGAAGAACAAAAATCAAAACAGTGGGTGTTGAGTGTGACTGCTCAGCCTGTATTTAAGATACCTCGCATAGGTCTGTGGGTACCGTTTAGCTGCAGACTTGAAAAAGTCCAAACTTTCAAAGTGGACCTGTGCACAGACGTCAGCTTTGAAAATCTGCAGGGTGCCCCCATACGCAGGCGGACATACACAGAGAAAGTTACCCACCCCCTTTGCTCGGAGCGGCCCTAACTTTCTGCATATACATTTACCTACTCAGCTTGGAGAAGAGACGGCTGAGGGGGGATATGATAGAGGTGTTTAAAATCATGAGAGGTCTAGAACGGGTAGATGTAAATCGGTTATTTACTCTTTCGGATAGTAGAAAGACTAGGGGGCACTCCATGAAGTTAGCATGGGGCACATTTAAAACTAATCGGAGAAAGTTCTTTTTTACTCAACGCACAATTAAACTCTGGAATTTGTTGCCAGAGGATGTGGTTAGTGCAGTTAGTATAGCTGTGTTTAAAAAAGGATTGGATAAGTTCTTGGAGGAGAAGTCCATTACCTGCTATTAAGTTCACTTAGAGAATAGCCACTGCCATTAGCAATGGTTACATGGAATAGACTTAGTTTTTGGGTACTTGCCAGGTTTTTAATGGCCTGGATTGGCCACTGTTGGAAACAGGATGCTGGGCTTGATGGACCCTTGGTCCAACCCAGTATGGCATTTTCTTATGTTCTTACTTCCACTGTGGATATAAGTCCACCCAGCATGAGAGGCAGCACCTGATTTTACCCGCCAGACCCCCCCCCCCCCCTCCCCAGTTTATTTTCTAAGCTCCATCTATATGCAGAAAACAGGAGGGTTTGCATGGAAAGGGTTTTTAAATCAGCCCCTATATGTCTAGGGAGGAGCAAGTAATGAGACTCCTGTGGCCACAACAAAAGTTAGGGAAGCACCCAGAGTCCCCACCAATCACTCTCCCCAGCCCCAGTTCATCCCTACCAGTCTCTCCCACCACTTTCTCAGCACCCCTTTTTCTCTCACATTCTCCTAATACCTTCTTCCCATTTTATTCCCATTTTATTCTCATTTCCCCCTCCCCTCTTTACTCAGTTTGCCCCTTTTATAATTCCCCCCCCCTCAAAGTTACACTTTGAGTTTTGTATTTGGCAGCAGGAGTTTAATGCTCCTCAATCTGCTCCACTTCCATTTTCCCCTTCACCCCCTCCTTTTTTTGCTCCCTCCCCAGCAGCTTCCTTTTCACCCCTCCTAAGCCAGGCCCCCCCTCCTCTGCAGACAAGGTTCACCAGTCTTTCTGCTGCTCCCCATCCCTTCCTCAGCATGCTGGACTTTTCTTCATTGGCAAGCTCAGCTCACTTCTCAATGTGAGATTCCCCTTCCTCCATGGATAACTACCCTGGTTCTGCCCTCCCGAGTCCAGGAACATTCCCTGCTCTGCCTTGCCTCCCCCATCCCCTGGCAGCACTGCTCCAGGCACTCACAGATTCTGGACCAGTGCCAGTCCACATAAGACACTCCCCCCCCCCCCCCCCCCCCCCCCCCACCCGCATGCCCCGAGCGCTGGCAGCTCAGGAAGCATCTGCCCAGTTCCAGGCCACAGCTGCAGGTGGTGCTTCCCACCCTCTGCTTGGAAACCCCAGACAGAGCTGTTGAGTCCTGCGGGATACAACAGAGGAATTTTTTTTTTTTTAATTTCTGTGCAGAAGGGGAATGGTGCTTCTCTCAATCAAGCTCTGAGCATAGCCCCTCTCAGTATCAGAACTGCCAAAGCAGAGCAATTTCTAAGAGAGATTTTCAGCTCATGGCATTGCATGCCAGTACAACCTCGCCTCCCTTCCCCATCTTTCCAGTCAGATACCTTATTTACCCTAGTGACTGAAAGGCTGGCATAAAGGGCAGGTACCACCTGTCCCCTACCTTTGGCCCATCCCAGCTAACTCAGAAAACCTTCACCAAAATTAAAATAAACAATTTTCCAACCTTTCTGTCTGTAGTTTGAATCTCTCCTCTGTCCCTGTTTGCTCTTGGTTTTGCCTTGGTTCCCTCTCTGCCTCCTCATTCCTTTTCTTTTAAACCTCCTTTCTTGGTCTTCCTTTCATCATTGCTGTTCTTTTTACTCCGTGTATCTCTTTCCATCCACCTGCTGTCTCTGCTCAGCTCATTATCTTCTCTCCCCTCCTGCCACTTCCATCTATCTCCTCACACCTCCACCACGATCCCTTCTCGTCTCACAACCTCCCCTATAAGACCCCTTCATCTCCATCCAATACAGCTCCTTTTCCAGTTAGGGTTGCCAACTGCCCATTTTTTTGGCCTGACAGCCTGAGAATTTCAATGATAGAACAAAAAAGAAATCAGCAGAAAAATGATTTTTCCAATTACTTTTCGCCCGTGTGTCATATCAAAAGTGCCTTTTGTTATAACATTGAAATTCCCAGGCAAAATAAAATAAAATCTAAAAACAAAGGTTCCTAGATATTTCCCAGCTGCCAGTCCTGCATCGTGCGTGCTGGTAAGAAATCTCCTCTGATGCATGACCAGAGCTGTAAGGAAGGAAGCGTGTGAGTGCATGGGTTAAGCGCTCAGACTTGTACACCCCTCCAGCCCTTATCCCGATTCATGGTCCTCTCTCCCTCCACACACCCCCAATCTTTAATCCTTTCCCTCTCTCTTTTCCTCCCTCACTCAAGATAATAGAGGAAAGTGGCTATTTTCCTGGTTTTTCTCCTGCTGCTGGATCTTTCTTGTTTTTTTGCTCATTTTGTCATCCTTGAAGGGCTTTGTGCCACCCCAAAGTTACAGCCCTGCTCAATTGCACACTGTCATCTTTGGCACATCACATCCAACACCTCTGCTTTCCTGTGTCTGTCCACAAATGTTTGTGATCAGATATCTACCAATGCCAGTGTGGACATCAACCCAGCACCTGGCCTCATAGGTCCCCCCTGTGCAGCCCGCCAGACAGACGTGGCTGTGAGAGCACATGTGTTTCCACTAGGACTTCCAGTTATTACTATACAGGTCCATCCGTTGGTTAATTCTGTCATCACATGCATGGCACTAAAATTATATTCTTATATCATATTTTTCCAGACGCTTCATTTACGGAGCAAACTGCTATTTTTGTAACCTGACAGCCAGAAGGCCATCATGCCCCAAAATAAAGACCTTTGTGTTGAATCAAATCCCCATGACAGAACACATGCACCAAGTGAACTGATCTTGCTAATGTTTGGCACCTGCCTGCATAAAGACTTGGCTCTGATGGACTCTGAGTCAAGAGGAAACCATTGCCTGATTCTCCGTATGCACAGAAGTAGAACCGATAGCCATAACCGACTAAGTATTGCCAATCAGTGTGTCAGTGCCAGCATAAACAGGCTGCCCGCATTTGGACCACTGATTCTGCTCATTAAATTACAGACAATAAACAGATGAAGGCTGTCATTGTGCAGATGTCAGAAGGGAATTCGAACTGTAACTGACAGTCAAATGTAAATCCTTATTTTATGTAAGTGCTGCGCTTTGTTAATGAAAAAGCAATTGATTATTCATGAGCACTTGTTGTGTAGAAGAGCAGTGAATCTGGATTGTGAGATTTTGGCAGGATAATTGACCTAATAACTGGATATTTTAAGACTGAAAGAACTTGTCCTTAACTTGCAGTCAAAAACCTCTTCCCAAGTGAATCTGCTGCAGCACCGTGCTTTTCCTCAGGACTGCACATTCTCATGAGATAGTGAACATGATCACCATACAGGTAATGTGGAACTGGGGGGAAATTCTTCGGAAGGTGAACATTGACCACTGCAGACCCTGTCTCACCTGCAAGCACGCCACAAAGAAACATTCCATCATCAAGTCTGACGTCAAAGAACCAAGCTATGTCAGCCATTACTGTAATTGACATCCCCACCCCACCCCCTCGCCCCAAGTGAGGAGCTCTTTAATTATCCTGAGTAATCGTATCAATATAAAGAAAAAGAAATTTGTAGAAATAGTCATTTACAGTGCCAGTTGTGCTTGAATTTCTTCCTACCTGTCTTTGTCAACCTAGTGGTTCATTGGAGTAACCAATCCATTATGTTGCAGCACCAGGGCTGATGTGACTCATAAGGCAGCCCATGCTGCAAGGGATGGCAAAAAAATGCTCCTGTGGGCCTTTAATTCTGCCACTAGTGCCACCCTCTTGTGGGGGCACTCGCATTTCTTGCTCCTATACTTCCATGCACTTGGAACCACAGCATTACAGGGATTGCAAGCATGTGATAGTGTTTCACAGTCCCTACAGTTGTAACTTTCCTTGGACTACTTGACCCATTGTCACCTGCCTTAGGCATGTCCCATTGGTGCAGGCCTGAAAGTGTGTTGCATATGGACCTTGAGTGGATTTAAAACAGTGCAAAATAGTGTGGTGACCCCCTGGTCAGCCACTAGATGGCCCTAGAACCCCTTCCCATTAGGAATTAACAACTTAGGAAGGGACACTATTTTTATGCAGCCCCTCCTCAAAGTTGTCTGTGATTGGTGGTCTCTTAATCTACTTGGGGTGGGGTCCAGGTTAGGAGCATGTGTGGTCATTTTGAGTTGGCCTTCAAAGAGTGAGGAGCCATTTTGTGTTTCCCCTGTTGAGTTAGGCCTATCCTAACTTGGTATTTTCTTTTTGAGGAAATTCCTTGTCAGTGCATGCCCTGCCTGAGAGGGTCTACCTCACTTTTGGGCAAGAGACTGAGGATTTTTGGCTATTTAGAAGTTGTTTTGTACTGGGGAAAATCAGGACCCTTTGGTGATAGACAAGCCCCAATCCAGAGACCAGGGGCTGAAGACCTGTGAGTTCTCAGTCTACTTCATAGGGGAAGCAAGATCAGTGACAGCATTACCCCATGTGAGATTTTGGCCAGAGTTATTTTCTACTTCTTGGTTGTGAGGAGGATTTTTGATCCACCCCTCCTCACATAGGAGCCTGGTTCTTGGTTGCAGACATCAGACATTTCCTTCCGAGAAGTCACATCTATTGGAACTTTGGGGAAAAAAAGGAAGACCAGGAGACACAACAGGATTGCCACCTTAAGGGACCAGGACACAGGCTGGGTAAGAGAGACTGAACATTTTGACTCAGATAGGACTTTCCTGGTACTAAGGGGATCCCCCTCATCTCTAGGATTTCCCTGACTCACTGGGACAGTTTATACACTAAGGTGATGTGATAAGCTCCACCCAGGAACCGGAGATATAGTACACAGAGGAAGAGAGAACATTTGTAAGATACCCCCTTGTAAATATTCACTGCTATCTTCTGAGTGGACATTGATTTACTTTTAAAAGAATCCGTCAATTTTTATTTGAACACCCAGTGCTGTGTCCAGCCTGTTTGTCCCAGCACATCACATCTATAGAGACATTGAGATATTCACCTGTGCCAAGGAGGTCTGCCTTTACCCCCACAGAAAGAACCCACACCTTGGGGACAAGTGAGGGGAAAGATTGGTATTTAAGACAGCCCCAGTGAACATTGTTGTGTCTAAAAACCATGAAACAGGACAACAGCAAAACTAGTAATTTTTAGCAATGAAATTAGACAGAACATTTGTGCTGACCCAAAACCTAAGTCACTTTTACACAAGTCAGGATGAAAATCAAAAGTCCTCAACACAACAAAATTCCATAAAATCTCAGGAAGGGGTTTATTCTTCATGAAGCAATGTGATTATTTCTAGCAACATAGGAAAAGTTGCTTCCTGCATATACAAACATCGAATATGATGGCAGGTAAGGTCTACAACAAGTCCATTCTTGCTGCAGTGCACAGACCCCAATTGATCTTCCCAGTTGATCTTTGACTTCTCCCTCTGTATCAGTCAGCGCTCCCTTCTACATAACTAGCAGGCAAGTAGTGCTGGTGGACCACAAAATCAAGCCATTGGGAGGGTAATTTTCAAAGGGACTCGGGTGGGTAAAACAGTGCTTCACCCTTCTGAAAATTGCCTAGCTGATTTGCATATAAAATTATATGTATATGCCTTTTATGCGTGTAATTTTAAATACACATGGAAAGGAGTTCTGAGGGGGTGGAGTCTGTGTAAGGTTTGTATTTATGAGCATATTTTTCAAGTTTGAAAAGTATGTACAGAATTTTCTCTGACAAATTCCCCCCCAAAAGTAGCAGGAGTAACTCTGTATGGGCAGTTTTGAAAGGGAATATACATGCAGAAATTTGCTGTAACTTAGCCTGTACAACAGCCCACAAATTTATGTGGGCCATTCTGAAATTACTCCCAAAATGTTTAACTACCAAACCTAATTATGGGAAAAGACCAGGCATACATCAGCTCCACAGTGTATACTTGTATTGTCTGATTTCCTTGCAACAGGGCTTATGACTTTGACCCAGTCAGCACATAGTAAGAACACCTTCAAGTTCTCACCCTCCTGGCCTAATAAATATATCAGTTCTCTTTATTCCTGGGGAAGTGCATTTGTTGAACACTAGAAGCATAGATACATTTATTTCAAGAACTGAAGAAAGAATTCACACTGAGCAAGGTCCTAACACTTTTTCCAAGATTGCTAAGTGGCCATGTGGTTAGAGCAGTGGTCTGAGACCCCAGGGGCACCAAAGTTTGAATCCTGCTTCTCCCACCGATGTTCCTTGTGACCTTGGAAGAGTCACTTCATGAGCATTGCCGCAGGTACAAATGTTGGGCCCGATTGTCAAAAGCATTTACATGCTTAAAACTGGGTTTTAAATATGCAAATACACTTTAGCCGTGTAAGTGGACTTTTGAAAATTGCTTCAATATATGCCATTGAATTGTCAATAGGTTTTATTCTCCTTAAGTGCACTTAACGCAGGTCAATGGCTTTTGAAAATTGTTATGATAGTTTGTTACATTCAGGTGAGCAACTCCTCCTTTGAAAATTTACCCGTATGGAGTAAGCCCTCTGGAGAAAGGGACATATCTGAATTTGAATTTGCCTTGATCTGGAATTTGGAAAGGTCAGTAATCAAATCTAATTAAAAAAAAAAAGTCCAAATGCTTTAAAGAAAAATTTGGAAAAGCAAAATCAAAGCAGTTTTTTTTTTTAAATGTTGTGTTCAGGAAATCTTTTTTTTTTTTAAATGTAAAAACAGAGCAGTGCCCTAATGACACTGAAACATATGAGAAGCCTCATTATTGCAAGACGGCCATACGGCATTGTTCAAAATGCCATTACTGCATAGACTTGCTTAAGTCTTTACAATTACTTAGCAGTCCTAGAAATAACAATTCTTCCTCTCTATTTAGTCGTTAGTGGTTGCTACGGTAACAAACATCTGTTTTCCATTCTTTTCATGAGCCATTGGACTATACAGGGGGAAAACATTTTATATTTCTTTTCAGTTTCGTTCTCAATTTCATTCATTTCATTTTTCCCATCTATTTCATTTGTTTTGTTCCTTTTGTTTAGTGTATAGCATGCGCTATTTTTTTTTTTTTTTTTACACAACGTGCAGTATTTTTGCAAATAGCACAAGCTGAAACATATTCAGACACAGTCCAGATAGCGAAGTTAGCCAGATAAACTTATCCAGCTAACTTTGGAGGCATAGTCAATAGTGTAGCCAAGCTATTGAATATAGCTGGCTTTCTTAAACTTATTTATTTATTTTTGGTTTTTATATACCGATCTTCCTGCATTAGATACAAATCAAACTACGTAATTTGAGAAAAAGACCTTTAAATTACTGACCTAATCTGGGCATGAAAAGTAAGTCTGGATCGAGCAAAATATAAAGGTTCCTAACTTCATTAGCCACAGGGATGGAAACACCTTGAAACTGGATGGAAAAGTAGATGTCACTGATTGCTCAACCTTATAATTTCCATCTTAAAGATTTTAAGAGACAGACTACTATCAGATAACCAGCTATGGATGGCATTCAGATAAACAGAAAGATATCAAAGGGTAGTAGTAACATCAGAATCAATTAGGAATAAAACTGAATGTCATCTATACTTAGATGTGGTAGTGAAGCTCCAGGCCTGCCAGTAATTTACAAAAAGGTCTTAAATAGATATTAAAAAGTGAAGCAGATAAGAATTTTGAGGCCCTCCAGTTGTTAATTGGTGTTTGTCTGAAACTGCTGGAATCGATCAGATAGATATGAGCAAAACCATGCAACGACATAACCAGATATTCCCAGTTCGGCAAGACGTTTACTCATGATACTATAGCTAACAGTATCAAAAGATGCCGAGACATTGAACAGCACCAAAAGATATTTTTTATCCATGTCAAAACTAGATCGGAGAAGAATTTCAGTAGAGTGCTTAGGCTAAAAAACATATTGGAAATGGTCAAGAATCCAAAAATTATGCAAATGTTTAAATACAACAGACTCAATAACTTTAGCCACAAAGGTGTTCATGGAGACTAATCTATAGTTGGATATATCTGTTGGATCAAGAGGGGCCTTTTTAAAACTGGATGAATAGCAGATAGCTTCACCTGAGAAGGGACACCTCCATTGGTCAGAATTATTAACCAAATCCTATAGCCAGATAACTTGTGCATTATCCAACTAAATGCCTGTAAATATGGACCTCCGTGTTGCTTTTTCTCTATATATATAAGTGTATTATATATATGTTTTAAGTATATGTAGATAAGAGAAGAGTTGTGAATCTTATTCACTTGTAATATAACAATTATCATGGTAAAGACTGATAACCATTTGGTTATACAGTCATTGAACTTTTATCTGTCAAGTGCCTGTCTAGGCCAAGTAAACATTTCAATTGTGTATATAAAGAAACATGGACTTTTTCTGTATCCTTGTTTTTCCTATAATAATTTGCTTGGAAGTATCTCCCCATTATGTGATCAGACTTAGCATTATTTCTAAGAGATTATTTTTGTTTTCTATTTGTGTAATAATTCCTGTCTTAGTTAATATGCTATGTTTCGCTTTGCTCTTTTTCTCTTATTATGCTTTAAAAATCCAATAGAGAGATAATCTTCAAATGAAAACTTTTCTGGCAATGAGAGGATCATGATGTATATTAGGCGGTTTCTTACCTCAAGAGGATGGGCAGAATCTGAGACTATAAACAGTGCTTCCATGAGGCTGATGAGAGGAGTTGAAGGTGCTCTTGGTGTTTTTCTTGGAGGCAGCAGTGGATTGTGGAAGAAGGGGAGTGGGACCATTGGAAGCCAGTGGAAAGATTTTGTCTAGGGGCCCATCCTTTGAGGAGTTTCAAGAAGGACTTTTATGCATCCCCCTCTGGGAATCAAAAGAGACAAGCTTATTGGGAGGAAGTGTGTGGGGGCGGGGTTACCTTATGATTGTTGAGATTTAAGAACTTTGCCTGCACCACTGTGTTTGGAAATTCTGAAAGAACTCTTTCCCGAGTATTGCATTTGTATTGTAAACTGTTTTCCGATCATTTTTTTTTTGGTGTGAAGTCTCCTGGCCTTCTTCCAGGATTAGCCCTGCCCCCATTCCATGGAACCCAAAGTTTCTTTTCCTTTCTTCATGAGCAGGGAGGGTACTCTCACCAAAATAAAAGTTGGAAATTCATAAGTCACAAACTACATTTCCCCAGGAGAGTGAAAACAAGAAAAATACAATTTGATGAATGTGAAACCTACTGGTAAATATGCAAAGATTTTTAGTATAAAATGGACAGTGATGCTGCATATTTGTATAAAACAGAAGGGATGAATTAGACATTCTGATTCAAGGCCCCAAGGGGGTTTGGCATTCTTCAGACTACTAACAGACACTAAATCTCAGTAGCAAAATGAATGTATGCATAGAATGTCTGGACATTTGTCTGTGGGAAAAAATTTGAGATGAAAAGACAAAACCTGAATCCAAAGCAGATGCTGAACAATGAGTAGACATAAGGATAGGATGCTCATCTGTTCTCTTTGTTTCCCCCCTTACTTTTGTATTTAGAATGGAGTAGAAAGATGTTTAGCATATAGATTCTGAAATATGGTTATGAAACGAATATCTTTCCCCTGGGATTTCTGAGGTGGGTTTCATAGCTTGTCGTTCCATTCCCAAATACTGTATAATGTGTTGCACTTTCAAGCCCAAGCCAAGTCTGATTGCAAAGTTATTTATATGGACTTCTACGAATCTGATTTGACCTTGGGATATCTTTGTATAACCCCCCTTTAGGGAGGGGGCCAAACTTAGTCCTGCAGGTACAATGAGGCCTCGCCCCAGCGAATTTATACTCGAAGTGGACAACCCGAGACAAATGGGAAAGTGACTTGCCCAAGGCAACAAACAGTGTATGTGGCAAACGCAGGATTAGAACCCGGGTCTCCAGGCTCCCCTCCCCCCCCCCCCCCCTCCATTATTTTCAACCATTGCTAAAAGGAGAATCAGTACAAACAAAATGTAATGTAATTGTTCCATTAGAAATGTGATATGTGCATCTTTCAGTCAAAGGCACATTCACCATCACCCGTCACAACAGCAGACACCTTCAGAGAGTTCAATAGACTCAGATTAAACATAACGGTGCACAAACAAGATTTATTAATAGAAAATGAACTCAATGGCTGGCTTGGTGACTCAGGGGTAGTGCTGTGCACTGGCACGTGGGGAGGGGGGATTCAATCAAATCTTTTATACCCAGCTAGCCAGGGCTGGGGATACTGTGGAGGCAGTGCTTGCAGCTTCTTGGGGAAAGGGGAAGAATTCCAGTCATCGTGCAACAGTGACACCTAGTGGTCAGAATTAGGGCCCGTGATTACAGAGTTCCAGAAGGAGACATAGGGGTGGATTTTAAGAGCCCTGCTCGCCTAAATCCGCCCAAATCCGGGCGGATTTAGGCGAGCAGGGCCCTGCGCGCCGGTGAGCCTATTTTACATAGGCTCACCGGCGCGCGCAGAGCCCCGGGACTCGTGTAAGTCCCGGGGTTTGGCGAGGGGGGCGTGTCGGGGGCGGGCCCGAACCACGCGGCGTTTTTGGGGCGTGTCGTGAGCGTTCCTGGGCGGGCCCAGGGGCGTGGCTACGGCCCGGGGCGGTCCGGGGGCGTGGCCGTGCCCTCTGGACCCGCCCCCAGGTCGCGTCCCGGCGCGCTAGCGGCCCGCTGGCGCGCGGGGATTTACGTCTCCCTCCGGGAGGCGTAAATCCCCCGACAAAGGTAAGGGGGGGGTTTAGACAGGGCCGGGCGGGTGGGTTAGGGAGGGGAAGGGAGGGGAAGCTGAGGGGAGGGCAAAAGAAAGTTCCCTCCGAGGCCGCTCCGATTTCGGAGCGGCCTCGGAGGGAATGGGGGTAGGCTGCACGGCTCGGCGCGCGCCGGCTATACGGAATTGATAGCCTTGTGCGCGCCAATCCAGGATTTTAGCGGCTACGCGCGTATCTACTAAAATGCCGCGTACTTTTGCTTGCGCCTGATGCGCCAGCAAAAGTACGCCAAATTGCGCGGTCTGAAAATCTACCCCATAGTGAATGGCCCCCAGCCGAGGACTTTGGCTGTGATGATCCAATAACTCATAATTTTGGGTTCACTTGCCTTGAGATTTTTTACCTAGCAATAAGTTTGTTATCTTGGATAAAATGGAAAACTGTTTTATCCTAAATAAAGTTCAAAGAAAAAAACAACAGTTCCTGTTTGTATTATGTAAGAAGCCCCAAATGCCCATTCATATCTTCCTGCAATAACCATTGCTTACCAGCTAAGCACAAAAGTGGAGACCTGAACCCTAGAAGTCAGGTACACTGACCTCTCCCCCCCCCCCCCCCCCCCAACACTTACTGCACACAAGAGTCACTTGTAGGCAACCTCCATGTCAATATCTGACTTAGGAGGAGAGACCCCAAGCTGAAGTTGCATACTAAACTAAAAATACACACACACACACACACAGAAATGTTAAGCAAAATGAGCATGAAGATAAAACAAGTGGAGTGCGAACTCCTGAGGAGGGCTTTTTTTTTTTTTTAAAGTTTACTCTTGGCTTCATACATACATGTTTAAAAAAATGTAACAGAATAAAAGCCAAAAATGTACAAACAAAAAGTTGAATTAAGGATGAGACTCAAAGAAAAAATGATGTAGTTAAGAAAAAAAAGAAAAAAAAATCATGGAAGTTCATATTTTGAAGAATCTAGATCCAGGCTTCTCCCCCCACAGCTCTCTACAATGAATCTGCATTAGATACATCTGTATTCACTGGATCTCCAATAAATGGAAATCCACCAGTCTCTCACTAGTTGTCCTTCAATTTAACCCAGCCTGGCATCTATTCTCTTGAACAATGGACTCTGAAATTTCTAGGTTAAACGTCCAGGTTAAAGCACCTTTTAAGCTTTAACCCGTACGCCCTTTGGCAATACGTTGTAATACGTTATAATTTCTTCCCGCCTTATCTTCCTTCCAGCTTGTTGCAAGCTTCCAAGTTCTCCTCCCCCTGTTGATTGTAACTTTGACTTATTCCTACCTGTTGTTATCTTCGTTCACTTGAATTGTTACCCCAGTTATACCCCTTGTTAAATGTAAACCGATCCGATATGGTTATTTACTATGAAGGTCGGTATAAAAAACTGTTAAATAAAATAAATAAATAATAAAATAAATGGAAATCTATCTCCTGCATATTCAGTGTGGATATTCTGAAAGCCTAACTGGAGCAGGACAGTTTTGGGACCACTGACAACCTGCATTTTCCCCAAACGTGTCCTCTCTTCTCTCCATTTCTTGACTTAATGGGCCGGATTTTAAAGGGGTTAAGTGCTTAAGTTAAGCGCGTAACCCTTAAACCCCCCCCCCCTTGCGCACGCCGAGCCTATTTTGCATAGGCTCGGCAGTGCACGCAAGCCCCGGGATGCGCGTAAGTCCCGGGGCTTTGCTAGGGGGCGTGTCGGGGGCAGCGCAATGTTCGGGAGTTCCAGGGGGCATGTGCCGGCCCGGGGGCGTTCCAGGGGGCGTGACCGAGGCCTCCGGACCAGCCCTCGGGTCGGGTGATGGCGCGGCAGCGGGCCATCGGCGCGCGTGAGTTATGCCTGCTTTGAGCAGGGGGGGTGGGGGGGTGGAAGGAAAGGTCCCTCCGAGGCCACTCCGATTTCGGCGTGGCCTCGGAGGGAATGGGCAGAACGCGCAGGGCTCGGCGCGTGCAAGTTGCACAAATGTGAACCACCTTGCGCGCTGTTTTTTAAAATGTACCCAAATATGTTTAATCTCTTATTTTATTTTACAAAACATTACAGAGTATTACTTCGTATTTAAACTTTTGTGTATGTGTATTCTTCAAGAAGGATAAAACTAGAAATGCAAATTATTTTACAATGGTGCATTGTAAAAAAAAAAAAAAAAAATTAAAAATTGTTTGTTTAATCTTAACTTTTACCACTTTAATTTTATCTCAGCTTTTACATTGACTTACATCTTGGCATTATTTTGTAGAGCTGCCTTTATTTATCTCATTGATTTATTTTTCCCAGGTCTCTTCAAATACACTTGATCACGTCCCCAGATTGCTCATTAATAGATCGACCTGGCCCACCTTCTCGGCTGAGTTACCTATTCAGTGTCTGTCACCATCGGACTTCCAGCTGGATCTGAATCCTAATTTTATAATAGCATAGGTTGCTATATACACAATACTACTGCATTAATGGCAAAGTTCAATAATGCACAAAGGGTTTATGAGATATGAGTTGATTATTTTTTCTGCCTTGAATTATTCATTGTTCATTCACTATCTCAGATCCCTCGCAGATTAATTTTATATAGTGCTGCAGTAATAAGTTTCCTCATGCGGCCCGTAAGACACTTGGATGCTTGTTATATCAGTCACAGAGTATCAAAAATAAATTTAATTATTTCTACACTGCTACAGCTTGTGTGGTCATGTAGTTTACAATCTAAATAAACTTGGAATCTAGTGTGTTTATCATAAATGTCAAATTGCCACTCCTTGCATCTTCAAAGTCTAACCAGGTTTTCAGTTTCTGTTTCTACCAATTTTTTTTTCCATTCAGTTCTACCAAATATATGTATAATTTTTGGAGTATGGAAGAGAGTTAAGTATAGTATATTCGATGTGGCATGAGCACAGAACAGATGTAAACAGTAAGAAACAGCTAAGGATTGCAGTTCTAATACTTCACCATTTGGAAGTTTCTTTTTTCACTGAATGGAAGAGAATATCTCAGAGCCAATTAGTTCAACCTACTTCTGGTTGCCTAACACTGTAGCTCTCAGCTCTGCAAGAGGCACACATAACCTGTCTGGTTTTCAGGGTACCCATAATGAATATGAATGAGTAAGATTTGCATACAGTGAGTCTTCAATGTGTGCAAATATATCTCATGCATGTAAGGATGTTTAGGCCTTCAGCACTGGAGATAATATGGAAGCCTTCAGTTTTAGGAGTGTCCATGGGAGTGTATTGGTGTTCCTGGCCATTCCCAGTAGGAGAACAAGAAAGAAGAAAATAAGTGACAGAATAGAAAGAGCCAGGATGAGCTAGGTAAATGAGAACGCTGCTAGAAGGTAGCACTCCAGAGAAACAAGACAGATTTTTATTTACCTAATGTCATACTTACTGTAATTTCCTGCACCGTCACACTGGAAAATGGGTGAGGTCCTTAAAGACTGCAGACACTCTTGCAGCAAAGCTAGAGGTCTTGAGTCCTCCTGCTCAGTCAGAGACTGGCATCAGAAGGGTAGGAAGCTGCAGGAAGCTGGTGGGTTACACTTCCACAGAGGGAATTTACCATACTGTTGACAATTTCAACCTAGTTGGCCATCATCAAAACTCTGAAGATATCCGAGAAGGCTGAAATGACCATAATCTCTCCTTTGTTTTAGGGCTAGCTACAGTAGGGTTAGGTCTTTCTCTGTTACTGAACCCACTGCCTGTCTGGAGCTAGCAATGTTCTTTTACCTCATCAACACTAACTCTCTCTTCAAATCCAGTCTCATGACTTGCTACATCTTCCATGCTCTTGTTCTTAATTTTTAGCTCACTCTGTTAAAGTTCCATGATATGTAAAGGATTGTATTTTGTATGCATATGGTGCCTGATTTTAAAGTAGTTTGGGATGCATTTGTATGCAAATATTTGACTACTCAAATAAAATACCTTCAACAATGATTTTGCAGTATTTTAACTTTTGCAAACATAGGTGAGAAAGGCAAACATTTAAAAATATAACTAACAGAGAAAAAAGCAGAACATGAATTGAGCTATTACATACTGTATCAGAATTTTCTGTTAGCATAAAAGCAGGCATCTATTCAATATCTGACTGATTTTTCCACAATATCTTTTCCCTATTTAAAATACTAGAAAAGTCTGAAATGGTCACAAAAGGGTCAGCTCAGGGGCAATGCTCTTCATTGCCATGAGGAAGGTCTTCTATAGTTATATTCCCAGATCAGGTCTTCTGGATTGATTGGGGCTGGAGATGCTGCGGAGGAAGGGAGTTGTGGACATCAATAAGGAAAATGCTTGGTGGCCAGATTTAGAGCCCATGATACAGAGCTCCAGAAGGAGCCCCGGTGCATGGCTCCTGGCCTCAGGATCATTACTGCAATAATCAGACTAAGGACAGCAGGAAGGGGTATTATAATAGGCTCATGGGGCCAGGATCCCAGTACTGGTCCCAATCAAAGGAGGAACAGAGCCAAAATAAAAACAATTAGATTAAGGTTAGCAAATGTTCCTTTCTCCATTTTGTAATATTACTCATATGCTAACCAAGCGATTATGATTGAAAATAGAATAACATGGTTGACTTCTAGTGCTGTAACTCTGAAAAAGCTTGTTTACTATAGGAGGGCTATAAATGTTTGAAAATAAATAAACCATTGATATGTCTTTGCTCTTGTTGAATTCTGTTCCACTGCAAAATTGGTCAATAGGACATTTGGAATTCCAGTCAATGGAGATGTCCAGAGACCAACCAAAACATAGTTTAAGCAGAACTTATACAGACTTCAAAAGCTACAATAAATCAATGGACCACACACACACACACTGTCCAGCATTAGTAACAACTAATGCTTTGCATCTGGAGAAGAACAGACTATGATACTATGCTGAAATTAATTTAGATGACCTCAGGGGCATGGATTCATTAGCACAATGATTTATATTTAAGATTTTTTTGTTTTGTTTTGTTACTCTGCAGTAATATGTAAACCTGTGAAAAATTCACAACAGGTTATAAAATTAAACTTTGGTAAATACCCACATAAATGTCCTGCAAAAGATTTTGCTTAGGGTTGGTAAGGGTGTAACTTCTAAAATTCGGTGCAGGCGATGGAATTTTCACTCCAAAATATGGCATTTTTCTTTTTGAGAGGGGGAGAAATAAAGTGGATGAAATTTTAACAAGTTTTGGCAGGGGGACAAGTATATGTACGCCAAGCACTGGAAAGAAATGGTTAGAAGGCAGCAAGAAAGCTTTAGTGAGGGAGTCGTTTGATCTTGAGATAAAGAGATATATTCCCAAAACTACTGTACATAGATTTGATCATTTTACATTTTTGACAGTTGCAATTCTTTCATCACCCCTCTCCTCCAAACATAATATTGCCTATAGCAACTACATTGTCCTTGTTTGTGGTGTTAAATAACTGTGGCACTTCACCTGGTCTTTGGGAATCACCGAGTCAATCTAATTTTAAGAATATCTTCATTGTCAGTCATGAATGATGATACAGGGAGGTTAAATTTCAAATAAAAATCATGCAGTGGCATATACACGTGATTATAGCTGCGAGCAGATCTATAGTAGTATTTTGTAATCCATGCTGATGATATATGGTAGGGATGCGCATTCATTTTGAATGGATGGGCAAAAAATGCAATCAATGACGCATTTTCAATTAGTACGAATGATACAAACAAAAATTAGACTCGGATGGAAATACCACCCCCCCCCCCCCCCCCCCAAAAAAAAAAAAAAGTGGGCCTCCGGTGGGACCAGGTCTCAGCCTAGTCCCATCGTCCCTGGGGCCTGGCACAAGGCCTGATCCCGCTCGCCAAAGCTGAAGCCTAGGCTCTGGGGGTCTAGGCTTGAACCTGATCCCAGGAACTGGCTGAGGCCGGGTCCCGTCGCCAGAACCCGAGGCCCAGGACCAGTCTTCCACTGTCTTCTTTCTTGAACCAGCAACTAAAAATGATGCCCTCTGCCTGGGGGGAAGTGCGGCAGTGATGTTATTGCAGCAGTGCCTTTCTCCAGAGCAGACAGTGCTATTTTGCTAACCGGCCAAACAGAAACACACATTACCCGATAGTGTACCTGTGATGACACTATCGGGAGTCCGAAGTGATCTGTGTTGCCCCTGAAGAAGCTTTATTCCGGTGAAACATGTCGGGCAATTTTTTTTTTATTTTTTTTTGAATGAAAGTAGTTCAGCTTTGCGGGAGTTCCTGGGTTTTTTTTGTGATCTTCTGTGACTATTTCCAGCAAGTACAGCTTCTGTTTGTGTGCCATCTTAGTAAGAAGTCACCACACATTGAACAAAGTAAGCAAGCTGTTCCTTCTGCTATGTACTTTTCATTGATTGATTACAGAGATTAATAATTTGGTCAGTTGAAGAAGACACTACAATCTTTTTTCTTCCTTTGGAATTTTTCCATGTGAAGATTTGGAAGACATTTTTGCTTTATATTTTTTTTAAAGATTGCAGCTTACAGGTTCACTACATTGCTGCATTTTTACTTGGCATCAGACATTGTGTAAAGGGAGCTTTTTGGGGATTCTGTGGTGTTTGAAATAAAAGAGGATTCTTTTGATATATGTATGGTACTTTCATGGTGTCTTAATCTGGTTATGTTTTGTGTTTGTTATTGTTTTGTGGGCCCTTGGATAGTATCTTTTTTTTTCTTTGATTTTATGTATATGGGAAGTCTTCATTTGAAGCTATTTTGAATTGTATACATTGTTGTACATTTGATTTGTTGTTTTTTTTGAGTGATATATTTTGAAGTTTATTTATTAAAACCTTATACATTTTTATTTTATTGGAATTACCACCAGTTTTCTCTTGATTATTGTATATTTCTTTGTTATATGTTTGATACCTTTTATGTGACTCATCCAGCCAAAAATGCTTAAAAGAAGGAACACATGAAATATTTTGAAAGGTTGACAAATTGCAGCCTTTATAACATTGGCATGATCCCGATCCTCGGCCTATATGTATTTATATATTTTTCTGTATGTACTAAGATACCATCTCCTCAATACAAATTCTAATCTCATGACATCTTTTGAAGACAGCTCCTTGTTAAACATGAAAAGAGAATTATCATTTTGCCCAGTGCATACCGGATGTACGCAACACTGTACAGAGACACATAATGGACAATCCCCACTCCCTGGAGCTTACAATCTAGTCGAGGCAGGCATTCAACAAAACAAATAAGAGGCTTTGAGTTAAGACAACAGATCATGACTGAGAAGGTTTAAAGTAGGTGGGACTACATTAAGAAAAGGGCTTCTCTAATTATGTATCATTAAATATCATGTAGGGGCCTGAAAACATTCCCCTGCACAATCACTCACTGCCATCTCCAACCACCGAACTGTACATATGATACATATTTGCAGTTCATTTATTTACATTTGTAAATTGCTTATTTTAGATTATGCCTACAACCCAAAGCAGTATACATGAACAAGCAAAACAAAAAAAACAAACCATAAATATCCAAAGAGCCACAATACACCAAAATATACACACTACATGTACATTATAAAAAAGAGAGTTATCTACCCCAACAGGCAACCATCTGCCCAATGCCCAGCTTTCTCACAGCCTCACTACCTGTCTAAATCCTGATCACTGCTTCCCCACCCCCTCCCCCCATCCCTGGTTATATTTGTAAATGTCTCTGAAATCCAGTGTGAAGAGAAAGTGCAGGAGACGTGCAGGTTATTATAAATTTCTTTACTGCTGTGATTATTTACCAGCGCATTTACAATGTATGTATTTCACAGATACAATCGTGTTCTCCAGAGTGTGTGCACTCCCCAGGAGATTGCTGTTCTGCCTTCAGTTTTTTCCTCAACGTGATGTTTAATGTCAATAATTCTTTTGTTATCATTAGAACCTAAACTGTACCCTAAAAGCTTTCTATGAAATCGCAGCTCTAGTCTTTTATCTTATTGGACAGAGAAGGTGAAAGTGATGTAATAATGAAAAGTCAGGCGATGGGGAAAAGCAGATCGATATATTGCTAAATTCTTATTGAAATTCTAATGCCTTGACAGGTCTGTGCAGTTTTATTGCTGCTTAACATTTGCTGAGTAAAAGTCATTGCCCTGGAGATGCATGATTTATTGACACAAAGAGATGAAAATGATTAGCCAAAAGGTTTCTGCACACAGAGAATTAGAATGTGATGAAGCACTACAGAATGGATTTGATGCAGAAGGCAGGTATATTTCACATAGGTTAGGAGCGGGACTTAACTCCTTGCTGTCAGTGATTTTCCCACTGCTGACCAGCATATGATTCTGAGAAAATAAACTCAAGGATGGATGCAATGAGGGTGATAAAGAAAAGTGTTTGTCCAAGGACCTTTTAAGTTGCCCAGCAAATCCCAAGGTTTAAAACCTGGCAAAAATGTTACCTGGTTAACATTTTGTCCAAGTAAAATTCTACTCAAATCTCAAAGCTTTTAACCCCTATTTAATCTTAATAAGTGAAACTCTGCTTAAAAAGTTAAAAATCATCAAAAATGATAATGATAAAGTGGAAAGGTGGTAGTTTCATATGGTAATCTGTCCCAGCACCAACTAGGTTGCCAAATTTTTCAATTGTAATCATTAACAAACCACCCACCATCTTGTTGTGTTGCAGATTCATCAAAAAAATGTTTTAAGTAAACTTTTTTAATTAATATGCTGTGAAATTTAGTGACTTAAAAATGTCTTAAATCAAAATGTTCACGTACAACTCACGCCTCTCTTGTTCGTACAATAAATGTAGATCTTCTTTCCACCTTATGCCAGTTAGAAAGGCTAGAACCAACTGCTCAATCTCATATCTTATTTCAATATATTCTTAGCTTTCTAAATCTCCCAACGCAGCCAGGTTTCGGAACAATGTCCTTCTTCAGGGGAATAATCCGCACAAGCTACCATATATCTCTTGCAGCAGAAAGCTGTTAAATAGCCGTTTGGTCAAAATACCATTGTTACAAAACATTACAATAATCAATTTGTGATAATATTATGGCATGAATAACAGTTCCAAGAAAGGCTTCAATAGGCCAAAATCTGTTGTGCCATGATCAACTTCGGTCTATCTGAACACCCAATAATAGTGCCACATCTCTCACTCGGATATCAGCTCCTGTCTTTTGAGGAAAAGTTTTCAGAGGTAAATTCTGCTTGCTGATGCACAGTGCCTCTGATTTGACTAGGCTAACCTTAATTTTTATGAACAACCAACCACCGAACAGTAGAATCAAGACAGTCATTAAACATTTGTCAAAATGTTCATGTCCTCAACTCTACCATAGGTTACAAATTACATGTCATCTATATAGAAGAGATTCAATTAACAAACAGGAGAAATAAACCTATTCACCAATATTATAAAATATAATACAAGATAAAGTGAAAAACACTTTAAACAAGATTTAAAAAATATACAATTTTCTTTTTTCTTAACGGCATCAAATAAGAATTTCAGCAATCAAAACAACTGAAAACCTCTCACACTTATTTGCCAGTCCAAAATTTGTCTTTTTTCATTTTAAATTAGTGACAAAACAACCATACATTCCCCACTTGATGCAAATCCAAGATGTCAAATGGTCCACAAAGATATCACCTTCATAATATTTATATGACTGCATGGCTTTCAGTCTTGAAATTAAAAAAAAAAAAAAAAAGAATACTTAGCTTGTCTTTATACATCAATATTCCTCGCAGTTCACAATCCAGATCCCAACACCAGTGTGTCAAATACTGCTGTTTCAGGGGACCTGTTAAGAGAGGCAATGATGTCATTAACATGGCTGAAGTAAACTTTCCACTATTTATTGGGGAGCATGCATATCACATAATTGTTGTCACTCATATTATTCATAGAAATGTTGACCATTCAATTACTATACTCATGCCAAAAGGTGATATCGAATTTGTTAGGGTTAGAAGATTGTAATGGTCCTTATGAACTCTGTTATTTTAATGGCATAGACTTTTTCACAACAAAACTCATGCACATTTGTTATTTTTGTGAGGAGAGAAAGAGTTGATTAGATGGGCTGGCATGAGTACAGCTGAGGTGTTGGTAGCCTGCATTAAATGAATCTATATTTGTTAGTATGTCCTTTTGGTTATGTTTTTGTATGCATGTTTCAGTAGTTTTACAGTCTATTGACTTGCTCGCTGATATTTTAGTTTCTTCCATTTTTTTGGGAAACCAGATATTGTAACTATTGTTTGGGAGCTTTTTTGCCCATTTTTCTTCTTCAAACAAACAGGAAACATACAGGAAACATATAAAAGATGGATTTACAGGGGGGAAAAAAACAAACCTAAAGAAAAACTCTTGGCCACTTGAATGAAAACTCTTCTACAGAATCTGGTATGCAGTGAGTGTGTACTACAGTTGTACAATTTATAATGAGTTGCTGAGTATTTCAAGTTGTGAAGTGTTATAGTGCGAGGATGCCTTGGCTTTCAGACACACCAGCATCCTTTTCCTATCACCCTAGAATCCCTGTGCTAGGTTGCTCTGCATAGTCTGTTCAGTGTAACAATTCAGATACGCAATGGCAAAACTTTCATGACCTTTGTTACCCTTCCAGTACCAGCCAATAATCTGAAGGTTTCTGCTTCTCAGCTGCATAGAATAATGGAGTTCTTGTTCTGTATCTTCCAGTTGGCTCTGTAATTAATTTTGGCATGAGAGCATTTCTTCTGTTATTGAAACCATTATTTAAGCAGTTTTGGATGTGCATAGTCTTTTTAACAAAAATATAGCTCTTCCATTTTTTTCAAGTGTTGGACAACTGTTATAAGCATCGTTTATGGGTGGAATGAGGTAATTGGTTGGGGGTTGGGCGTTTCCTGTAACCTATGCAGCTGCAGAACAAATATTTTGTCAGTTGAGCACATCTGTTTGTGGTTTATCGGAATCCTGCCATCCACTGCCACGTAAACACAGCTCACTGAAAGGAGTCGGAGGAAGGCCTGATTTACTGGATTCCATGTCTCTCCCATTCTCTTTGCAAACTGTAGATTTATCCTAACATTCGGTAACTTTTGCACTGAATAAAGTGCAAGTATGCATCATTTACCGTCACAAACTCCCCCCTCCGCTTCCAAAGAGTTGTCTCTAGAATCATTTTGAATTAAGACTTGCATGTCTCTGCTTTAAGCTGCTGGCTTGTGCGGCATAAATTTTCCTAATAACTATGGACTTAAACAATGGCAAAGAGCATTGTTATCCAATGTCCTTCACTACTCTAAGGATGCATCAACCAGGGCAGTTGCTGAAAAAAAAAACAACAAAACAGCGCTCTGCATATGGATTGTTTTTAGCACTCGTCTTCCCTTTCGGGTTCACAGTCTCACAGACTGACTCAAAAGGATGATGTGCCATCCCCATTGCTCCTCCCTCCCCTGGCTTGGCACCCAGGGTGGCTACCCTTCTCTCCACCCCTTGTTACACAACCTTGGTGCCAACATTGCAAGTCCATTTATTTGTTGTAATTTGTGTCTCTCAGAGGGGAAATAGAATATATTTCAGGTCAGAACAGATAGCTTGCAGGTCAGGGAGAGGCCTAGGTTATGCTGGAAACAAATATATTCTTATTTCTCACTAGATAATGGACTTATGGAACAAATTTACTGTATTAGTCCAGCAACCATCATACTGCACGAGGTTCCTGGATATATCCCGGGTAACCTTTGAGAGCTAGAATGCTTCTGCGTGCAAAAGTTTAATCATCGGTTGCTTTGGGGCATATTGTCTCTTATCAAGCTAGACACTTAGCTTATTATAAGTTAGTAAAATACTTAACTTATGTGCGTTGCCAGAGAAGGATTCTCTGTAATGAATGTCGCCGAATGCCGCGTTGTGCTGCAGCCGGGAGAAAAGGTCCCTTTCAGGTCCGTGCTTGTATTTCCCGTATAGGGCTATTAAATGGACGTCCTGTCAATAGGTCCCCTTTCTGGTATTCTTTGCCACTCGCTGTCAAAACGCCTGATGCTGCAGGGTTTCGGAATATCTTCCTTCTTCATGGGTCCAGCAAGCTTGTAATTGCGGCAAAGTTTGTGAACATACTGTGAACCACGTATGTGTTTTGAAAGAGTTATGCGGCTTCTTCTATTGTGAATAAATATGAGACAAAAACAGTAAAAATAATGCCATAGTCCTATTATTAAAGATGCACACTTCCAGACCCTGATATACATGAAAGCAAAATGGATCTTAAACGCTTACCGAGTAGATGTCTGTGATCAGCGCTAGATTTAAAGATTCTTCCTGTCAGAGCAGGGATAGTAATAGCATCTGACGCAGCACGGTGCATGCGCTGTCTTTTTAACTTGTGAAAAAGCCCACGAAACAGCAGGGTGCAACTGAAACGCCAATGCGTGATAGCCTGAGAGTGCAGTTCAGTGAATAATGTGTAATTAATTACCAAGCCTGAAATGACTTTGTTGTAGAAGGTTGCTACTATGACTTGGTGTACCATTTTTTCTTATCATTGAGTCCAGCCGGTTCTACTGTTTTTAGCTTAAATATCCAAAAATTCTCTTGAAGGTTGAGTTTTGCTTTTCGATCTCCCCCTCTTGTGAATACAGGAATGTGCTCAAGAATTGTCCACTTGAAATCTGCAAAATGTATCCTTTGGAAATAATATGTAGTACCATAGGTGCCTTAAGGTCTTTGGTGTTCAGGCAACTTCGATGTTCTATGAGCCTGATTTTAATTTTCCTGGATGTGCGTCCTACATATATTTTGGAGCAAGGGCACTGCAGCGCGTAGATTACATGGTCCGTATTGTAATTAGTGCTAAATTTTTGTTTGACTATGTATCCTGTGTTTGGATCTTTCCATGATGTACCAACCATAGAAGTGCTGCAAAAATCACATTTTCCACATGTTTTGTGGCCATTTTCAACAATTTGAGGCTGTGATGTGTCAGAAATTGCTGCTCTATGTGCTGTTTAATGTTTGTTCCTTTGGAATATGAAAATATTGGGGTAGTGTTAAAGATGGGATGAATTTGAAGGACATGCCAGTTATGTTGAATTTCTTTGATTTTTTTTAGTGAAATTAGTGTGTTTCTGCACACACACTAAAGTTTCTTTATGGGGTCATGCTTTGTACTGTAGTAATTGATCCCTATCTGAAAATTTTGCTCTAATGAATGCTCTCTTGATGGCTCGCTGGGGATATCCTCTTTGCTGGAATCTTATTGATAGCTGTTGTGCCTGATCAAAAAAATCTTGTTCTTGATAACAAATTCTCCGAGCTCTAAAAAATTGATCAACAGGAAGCCCATTTTTAAATTGTGTTGGATGATGACTTTCAAATCTGAGAAGGTTGTTTCTATTGACTTTTCTATTGACTTTCTATTGACTTTCGGTAGAGTGTGGTCTCCAAGTTGTCTTCTACATGTTGAATTTTAATGTCCAAGAATGACAATGTCTCTTGATGGTATAAGATGGTAAATTTAAGGTTAGGGTCTGCCTGATTTAGCCAATTGTGAAAATCAAAAAGTAGCTGTTCTGTTTCAACCCAGATGAAAAATATGTCATCAATGTATCTTGTCCACAACTGTACATGTTGAAAAAATATGGACAGATAAACTTGGGTTTCTTCAAATTTTGTGACATAAATTGGCCACATCTGGAGCCAATGGGGAGCCCATGGCAACACCATGTTTTTGTAGAAAAATGTCTTGGTCAAAATAGAAGAAATTATGTTTGAGTACCAACTCGGTGAGTTGTGTAAGGAAATCAGATGGGATGAGTTGTGGTCTTGCTCGGCATGCGAATAGATCACTAACTATGTCTAGTGCTTCTTGTTGAGGAATATTTGTATACAAAGCCTCGACGTCTAGGGAGACTAGAAAAGCTTCAGGGGGGCAACTTGTCAACAGTGGCCAGTTTCCTCAACATATGTGCTGTGTCTTGTATATAAGATTTTGCTTGTTGCACATATGGTTGACAATGTCTATGAATTTTGCTAAAGGTTCAAGAATAGAACCATTCGCAGAGACTATAGGTCTGCAAGGTGGATGAACTAATGTTTGGTGTATTTTAGGTACTCTATATATCACGGGGGGCCCATGGAAATTGAACATGAAGGAATGCCAATTCTTTTGTTGTAAGAAAACCTCTGATCTTTGCTTGTTCCAAAATTTTTTGAATTTTCATCTGCAAATCAAAAGTAGGATTGATATCAATTTTCTGATAGCAGTTAGCATTGTTCAACTGTTGTAATTCTGCCTTATAATCACTTGTGGTCATAATAACGACCGCCCCTCCTTTGTCGGCTAGTTTGATGACAATCTGTTGATTTTTGGATAAAGATTTTAAAGCCAATTTCTCAGATGATAAATTGTAAAGTGTATGTGAAGTGTGTTGTTCCTCTTTTGAAAGAACTTGCAAAACTAGAGTTTGAAAAGCCTTGATCTGTGTGTCTACGGGGCCCGGAGGCATCCAATGTGATTTATTTTTGACAATGGACATGTCTGATGTGCCTTCCTCTATCTTTGAAAAGAATAGTTTGATTTGTAAGGTGCGAAAAAATCTATGTAATGAAATTCTGCATTCAAACGGGTCATGTAGACTTGTGGGTACAAAAGAAAGGCCTCTGTTGAGTACTTTTTCCTCTTGTTTTGCCAAAATGTAATTTGACAAATTTATCACTGCCGATTGCTCTGTATTTGAGACCTGGTGAATGGCTTGTGCCATTGTGTTTCGTTGTCTTGAGTTTGTTGATTGTAATTCTTTTTACTGTAATTTCTTGTTTTTGAGTGGCTGGCGGCGTCAATCTAAAAAAAAGTTTCCCTTGTGTGTGTGTGTGTTTGACTTCAATATTATCATCAGCTGATGAATCATCCGATGATGCAAATACGACCTTCTTTTGTGGCTTCTGTTGTGTGTCTCCGTCCAACCAGTTCAGCTTTGATCTTGGCAGTTAGGTACCAATTGTTACAGGCCTGAACCAAGGTTCAATGAAGTCTGCATACCATAGTCCAGGTGTAGAGCCAGAAGGGTTGCAGGCAAGTAGGTCAAGACCAGAACAACAACCTCCTTCAACTAATCTGGTTCCTCAGTGGTGTGCTACTGACAGCTATCATTGAAGCCATTCCCTCTAGGGAAGGAATGGCCAACTCCATTCTCAAGAGCCACAGACAGGTCTGGTGTTTATGAAAGCCAGAATGAATATGCATGAGATAGATTTGCATAAAATGAAGGCAGTGCATGTAAATCTCTCATGCATATTCACTGTGAATATCCTGAAAAACCAGACCTGTCTGTGGCTTGTGAGGACCAGGGTAGGCCACTGCTACCCTGGGGCTTTGGACTTTTCCTGTATTCTTGGGTTAGTCCTCCGGGTCAATTCATTTATCATTTAACCCAAGGCATTGCTGGTACAAACCCTGTGGGGACCAGACCCACAATATGTAATTCCATAAGGAAAACACGACAATTTTTCACTGGACTTATCAGAAGTTAATTATCCTTTTTTTCTGATTTTGACCCTAGTAATCTTTTCAAAATGAATACACACAATATCAGGTTGTTCCCACACGTGAAAAGCTAGGCTACTGCCCTTTCAACTTTAAGGGAGTAGTTCCCAAATCTGTCTTATTATTCTACAGCCAGCCACATTTTCAGGATACTTACAATGGAAATGCATGAGATTTATTTGCATACACTGGAGAGCCAGTTTATGTATATTTATCTCATGTGTAATCAATTGGACAAGTTTGGAAACCACAGTTTTAAAGGTTATTATGGCCAAAACTTGCTTTTCTTTTAAAATCCAAAATCTACTTAGTTACCATGTGCAACATGCTATACCTTCCAGGTTTTCCTTAGATCACCCACTTAACAATTCACATGGAGAATTTCATATAGAAAAATGTATGGCTTGACTTATAGACAAATGTACTGAAGTGTGGCAAAATTTGCAAAGTCGACTTTATGTGCTAAAATCATTATTAGCAGTCATTATTGGGAGAATGCATATGATAGGCCCATTTAACATACAAAGTTGATTTCTTTTAAATCACAAATAGCTATTTTAGCATGTGTACTTTTTCTGTTGTGATTGTTCTCAGTTTCAATGCTGAGTGACTGCAATGCAAAATTATGAATGCACAGTTAAACTGTGTGGGCTAAACACTTCACAAACACAATTTTGCCAAAAATTTAACTACACCTTAGTGATGCATAGTTTAAGTTTTAGTGAGTAGTCCATAGAAAGCATATGCATGCTATTTTACTACAGAGCTCATCTTCATATAATTCCTGATAGCATTATAAAAGCTATATAGCGCATGCAGTTTGGAGACTTTAGCACATTGAACTCTTACAGCACCAGTTTTATGCATTATCACTCCATAATTGCCTAGAAGTTGTTATATGGCTAGATTAGGACACAGCTTCAGCTACAGACTACTACTGGACCATAATGCCCTTAATACAGTGCAAGGTCATGTTATATATTTTTTTTAATCATTTTAAAATGTTTAAAGATAATCCTGTATTTAAACATATTTCTTAGCCTTTATTACAATAACTACTTTTGTTTCTATTTTTATGATCAGGCCTCCTGAAAAAAAACTGCAAATAGCACGATCTACTACTATTATTTATCATTTCTAAAACGCTACTAGCCATACGCATATACCTGGGAACTTTTGATTTCCAGGCATCATGAGATTATTGTTGATTAATGGGTGCAAGGGTGGAGGGTGAGGAGTTCGGTATTTGCATAAACTTTCGCTCATACACACACACTAACATGTTCACACAAAATGCTCACTCGTATTGCTCTCGTTCTCCCACGCTCACATGCCCACTCTCTTACTTCTCTCTCCCTCTCCCACACATAAATGCTCATATACATACTTGCCCACTGACATTCTCACACACGCCCTCTCACACTCACTTCTCTCCTTCACAAACATGTCCACTTACACTTTTACGTCTCTCCTTCTCCTTCTCTCTCACACACACACACACTCACACACAGTCATGGATGCTCACTTATTTCTCTCCCCACCCTGAACCTACCAGTACAAGAAAGAGAAAAAAAGGTTCAAAAACAATCATTTAAGAAATAGAATGTTTTTCAAAGATGTTGGCAGTAACAGAAAATTGTTTGAACATGAAAATAAGAAACAAAACCCAATTTAAAATGGCAATCAGGTCAGTGGTTCTCAATCCAATCCTTGGGCCATGCCCAGCTAAGTCAGGAGATCCACAATACATGAGATCAATTTGCATGCACTGCCTCCATTAGTTGAGAACCATTGATGAAGGCAGGGACTATATCACCTGTGACTTGACCTTATATTTTAAAGTTTGATTGTATTTTCGCTGAGTATTAAATATTTTTGGAAACTGAAAGGAACTGTGTTTCCTGGCACTATGAGAAGGGACAGGCGTTCCACTCACCACCCAGACCATTGAGACCACTGATGCAAATTAAAGCAAAATTAATTAAAAGGGTTTGTTGTTACAGTAAAACATCCATCCACCTTTTCTTTCTGCTAGACCACATGATTGAACACTTAAAGACAACCAATTCCAAATACAATCTAGAATTACCTGGATTGGGAATATGATCTTAGCGAGGTGCCCAATACTGACCCTGCAGCGCTAGTAATAGGAAAGCAGGAGGACCCCATGAATGCATTCCTGGAAACCAGCTCCCTTGCTTCGAATCTTTGGCCACATCCATGATGAGTGAATCAAAGAGAAGGAAAGCTGTGCCACCCAAGTCAGGAGCATGGGGGTCTACTCTGCAGACAGCCAAAAGGTCTGAAGTCTGAGCTCTTTTTACAGCTTCTTTATTAAGCTCAACCAACACAACTGATGCTAATTAGTGCTGATTTTTCTGCCAAGTTGTGGCAGACCTGGAACCTCTCTGAATGGTAGCAAATTGCTGCCTTTTTCTCTACTGCAGCCAGAGAGCAAGATGGAGGCCACCAACCTGATATTTTTTCTTAGTTCAGAAAATCAGCACTGATCTAATTATTGAATTATGGGTTCTAATTAAGTTCCATTTATAACAAGAAACAACAACAACACAAATGCTCCAGTGTTCCTTCCCATTTCAGAGATTAAACCCCTCTGCGTGGTTATGAAGTGGACCCTCACCTCGATGCAATTCTGAGCAACATAAGGCAGAGTGTAGAGGCACAGACTGGACAGGAAAAAGGATTTTGCCTTTCCAGGCATCTTATCCATTAACTCTGTGACTAGTTGATGCCTCATGTGTTAGTGCATGTAGACAGCAGTGATTTTGTGCCAGGTCTCCTAACCAAAACCTTCCCCCCCCCCCCCCCAACTTGTTTTCTTTTCCTCATTAGAAAAATAGAAAGTGGAGGCTGCTGCAGGACCTGACTTTGTACCTTTTTTTTTCATTGAGAAAGTTACCACTGCATGTAGATCACCCATACAAGTTTGCCTGGACATGTTAGCGAACATTCTTACCATCCACCCCCCCCCCCCCCTAAATGTGTAGGATACATAGGTGAACTACCACAAAAACAGTAAGCCATCTCTTACAAATAATATGAAAACAAACAAACAAAAATTACAATGAGTCCTAAATTGAATTTGCTTCGGCGTTCACATAACTGATTAAGGTTCCAGCTCTGTGGGTGCCTGAGCACATTCAATACTGAGCAAATTTCTTAACTATGTCCAGGGAGAGGGAATTAGCACCCTCAATCATCCAGAAGAGTTGGCTCCCATGGCAGGATATCATGGAGTGGGGAAGGGTGGGTACAAATAGCTAACTTCTTGGGACAATAAAAAAAAAATGAGGCAGAAAGGATATTCCCTGATCAAAAGGTAGGTAGTGGGCTTAGAGCTTAGAGCTAACCCCATTTACATAAAGCAACTGAAATGCATGGCACTTTTCTGACCTGAATGTTAAATTCTGTACGTAGCTTTTGTTAGGTTTTCTTTTTTATTTGTGTTTGTTTGTTTTTGACATTGTCTTTGCAGCTCACCTCAAATATTTCTGTATCTGCCCTGAAGGAGGGCATCATACAAATAAAACAAATGTAATGTAGGTGATTTTTCTTGCACGTCCAAATTCTGCAGAAGCAAAACAAGAGAGATTTTGTGACTTGTAGGGCAGAGTTCAGTGTAGAGCGCCACCTGGGCAAGATCCTGCAGTATGCTCAGTAAAGGCTTCGCACCAAAACTAGAATTTTTTACCCACTAAGCCTGACTCTAAGATTAGCAAAGGGAAGAAGCTAATTACAAATAATCCCTGCCAAGAACAGATCTCCATGGAAAAGAGCCAAGAGCATAAAAAGAATGTTATAAACCAGATGGGCCTGTTAAATAAGCTCTGGATTGTGATATTTCTGCATGCAAAGCTGAGCAAATCAATCCATACGGGATATTTATTAATACGGGCTTGGCAAGGAGAGATAAAATGTCAACAGGTTTTGTGAATGCAAAAAAATGCCCTAATGTTTTATACATACCCACCTCCAAGACACGGATTGAATTTGCCACTAATAGCACAGAGCTGGACACTAATGAATTATTACCTAACCAGTGCTGTAATTATTGAGGTTTTATAAACGTGGAGTCCGCTAATCTAATTATGCAACGGTAACTTAACTGGCCAAGTTTAGAAGCTCCATCCATATTAAGGGAAACAGAATCAGTACGATTTATTTGCGTATTAACAGAGAAGAAAGCTGCTTATGAAAATTCAGATATCAACAAAACATATTTGGGGTTTCTCTCCAGCAGGAAAAACCTCTACAGGGTCGTTGGGAGGAGGTTTGACGTTTGCGTCATTTTGCTGTTTAAACCTCCTACACCCCAGGCTGTACTGGGGAGGGTGAGGACACAAGTAATATTTTGGAAACCAGAAGAAATGGTGCCACAGGAACCTTTAAAATCTTTAAACATATCATACGGTGGAACAGTGCTACCCTTGAGAAAATTGATCAAACAAAGGCATTTTCTCTAGAACTTCATGCTTAACGTGCAGACTAACATTGTCCTTAACCAACATTTGATCATTAATTTCCAACTGTTTACTTCATGCTTCCCACATAAGGTTTCCTTATGTCCCAGTTTAGCAGTTTGATTCTGTGTTTCTGTAAATGTCGACATAGCTTTCAGAAACGGATCTGATAACTGTTTTATTTGGGCAGATAAGGAGGGCTGCATTGCTTCCTAAAGTGTAAGAAAGTTAAACATTTTTGGGCATTTAAGAACTTGTTCTGTAGCCCATAAAGATTCCCAGATTTCCCAACTTTGCTTGTAACAGCTTGGTCTTCCTCTTGCTGCAACCTTGCAGGATGAACCAGCTTCCTTGGGTTTACAGACAATTATCTGCATTCCCCTAGGCTCCCGATAGTTGCCCTTTTCCGTCACGGCCTGAAACATGTCATTTACAGGTCACTGCAATAAAGTGCGCACAGAAGTGTGCATCCAGGGCAGGCATAAAATTTTATGGGTTAAACGGGGATTTTTTTTACGTTGCGGGGTAATAGCTAATAGCACTCGTCTACATGGTATTTACATGAGTGCTATTAGCTATGCCTTTGTTTGGATGTGCGTTTTGGACATGCTAATCCCCTTATTGCATCGGGAGTTATGGATGCACGTCCAACGCGCATGTCCAACCACTCGTTATGCTGTGCACTAGGCTGAGCGCACTTTGACAAAAGGTCAGTTTCTCCTCTCTCCAACAGAGCTATTGGGGTGATTAAACCTTGGAGGAAAGAATTGCTGCTTGAGGGGAGGACATCAAGCTCTTTGCCACCAAAGTTCCTCCCAATTAAATCATCCCTGATGATTTCATTGGGGTTGGTGCAAGAATATTTGGTGCCCTACGCAACCTTTGGTCTTGTACCTCTCCCTTCCCAACTTATCTATTTGTTGCAGCTCCAGCAGAGTGCTCCCTTCTTTGATAGAACTGGCTCTGGCACAGCACCCCTCGACTCACCCTGGAAGGATTTTTGCCACCCCACAAATGTTGGCACTCTGGGCAACCATCTAGTTTGCCTAATGAAAGCACTGGCCCTACCCAGTCACCTTTGGTTATGAAGGCATCAATGAAACATTGGACTGGGAGTGTTCCTGCCTCACTTTCGGGCCGATACAGTAAAAAATCACGGGAGAGCGAGCGCCCGCTCTCCTGTGCGCGTGATACAGTAAATTAATTTATTTAAATTAGGGCCGGTGGTAAAAAAAGAGGCGCCAGGGACACTAGCACGTCCCTAGCGCTTTTCAGACAGGAGCGGCAGCTGTCAGCGGGTTTGACAGCCGACGCTCAATTTTGTCGGCATCAGTTCTCAAGCCCGCTGACAGCCACGGGTTCGGAAACCGGACGCTGGTAAAATTGAGCGTCCGGTTTTCAACCCGCGAGCCTATTTCAAAATTTTTTACTTTTTTTTTTTTTTTTTTAAACATTCGGGACCTCCAACTTAATATCACTCACCATGATATTAATTTCTCCGGGCACCCTCCGACTTAACGCCTACCTTTGGATAGGCGCCAATTTCTGAAAGTAAAATGTGCAGCTTGGCTGCACATTTTGCTTTCTGAATCGTGCGGGAATACCTAATAAGGCCATCAACATGCATTTGCATGTTGCGGGCGCTATTAGGTTCAGGGGGGGTTGGACGTGTATTTTCGACGCTCAATTACCCCTTACTGAATAAGGTGTAAAGCTAGTGCATCAAAAACGCACGTCCAATCGTGGGTTAACAGTGCGCTCCGCCAGAGCGCATTGTACTGTATCGGCCTGTTTCAGAGGGGATAACTCAAAGCTTTGCCTTTGTGCTTCACCATACTAGATAAGTGCAACATCCTCTTTCAATTGCACACTGTTATTGCTAGTCCACCATCCTGACTCCCCCCCACCGGTCCCTCAACTAGAAAAATGAATCCTAAAATTACTGAAATGATTGACTGTCCAGCAAAAAAACAAAACAGAATTCATCAGTAATGTGCTGGCAATTTCAGCAAAATCTTGGAGAATGAGAAGGTTTGCCCTAATGCTCCGGTTTCTCAGATCATTCATATGAACATTGTATATAGTCTCCAGCACATATTTCCCATACCTTTATTCATAACAAGCATACAGGAGAATTGAATGTAGCATTGTTATCATTGTGATGCAATGAAAGCATGATCATTCTATGGTTAACTAAGGAAAAATATGGCAATTGATAACTTTAAGGGGTCACATAACTTGCCATATCATTACTAAAAGGCAATAATGAAAGTCAGGGGCACTTAAAGCTTGGTGCTTGGGTCCTTTATTTAGAGATTTCATATACCTTTGTTCCATATCAAGATCACAACAGTTTACAGAAGTAGCATTCATAAATAGAAATCAACAAATATTGACAGTTTATAGAGGTAGCAATCATAAACAGAAATTAACATATTAATTTAGATGTTCCAATACAAATTAAAACCGCTTACTAAAGCTATAAAACTTAGGGTAAACAGTACAGGAAAATAATAAAACTATTCCATAATAATCAGTACATAGTAAATCATGTTTCATAGCATTTGTCCTACCTGCTCCTAGACCCACGAGCTCTCATCATTCTTCATATTGAAATTCCTGCACTCATTACATTTTATTCCTCATGCTTCAAATTAATATCTCTTATCCTTCATGATACTGTAGTTGTCTTGCACTCTGATGAATTTAAACTAGGTTATATGCATTTTTTAATAGCCATGATTTTAGAAAGATTTAAATGTGAGATATCTGGTACTATCAAATGTAACATCTCCGGTAGTGAATTCCAAAGCTTTGGACCAGCTATGGAAAACACATTATCTCTTACTTGGGGTAAATGTGTACTCCACATTTAGGAACAGTCAGTAGTCCTTTATTTTGAGATCTTTGTGCTCGCTGAGGTGTGTATGGTTGTAATGTCACACTGACTGGACCAGTATTATTGGAATGAATGATTTTGAATATTAACATTAATACTTTGTAATAGAATAGAGTGAAACAGCAAGGGCCCTTGTTTTCCTTGGTTATTACTTTATAATTCAATTCAACCTGTTCCAAATAACAGATTTGCTTTCTGGTTGCACTGTGAAATTTATCAAAGCATTATAAATTTACCCATAGAAATGCAGAAGCATGCTCATTTATTATTTAATCCTGGGCACCTATAACAGCATTCACTCTTTGCTGGTAACATGGAATTCCATGGAAAGGAAAATGCATTGGGATAGAGTTTCACTACCAAAGGGTTGGACAGAGCTAGATACCATCAGCCAATGTGAACATACAATTTCAAAATTAAATGTTTTGATTTTTAAAAATCTTTTCAACATAAGTGAAAATTCAAAAACTCCTAATCAATCCCTCAAAAATCTTCATATGATAAAAATTATATATAGGAGACCATCATAATGAGATGCTGACCAATATTTGTGTCTCAGTCTTTTCCAGCCTCAAGTCCATTTTGTACGTAACAAAAATTGGAACATGCAGAATACCACTGACTTATCTTTATAAAATCTCCCCTCAAAGCCCCAACGTGGCCACCATATTTTGAATCCTGTCATCTGCTTCAAGAGAAATTGTTCTTATGGAGGTCTTACAAACTTCAGAGGCAATTCATCCCAGCTTCAGCATAAGGGCAGCTTGCCATGCAATTTATTTAAAACTGCTGCATGGTTTCTAATTTTCTAAATTATTTGACTAGAAAAAAAAAAAGTGAAAAAACAAAATCCTGTCAACACCATAGCCTATTGCAATATAGCATGTACCCTACACACTGCAGCATGATTAATGTATGCATGTATTTTTAGGAGACTTCCCTTCCATTCGCAGCCCTGGAGATGTCAATAGGCACCCATTATACTTGCACCTAGGGTAGAAAACATTTAGGGGCAGCAGGCAGGCTGAATCTCATTCAGCAGAGAACAACCTTCTGCGACCCTGTAACAGACCTTACAGGAGGTGGGTGGTAAAAGCACCAAGAGTGCAGAGTGGCTGCAAAATCCTAAATCCATTGGTGTCCATTTACAGGGGTATAAATATAATGAGAGAAAGTTTTTGCATCAAATCTGATTACCTCAAGGGACCAAGAAATATGACAAGGTCAGGTGAGAGTAAGAACGATGGTAGTGAGCAGGGCCGGATTTAGACATAGGCACCAAACTCTGAAGGTGTCCAAGAACTGGGACTCCAGCAGCTGCTGCTGCTGCTGGTTGAAACCCCCCCCCCCCCCCCCCCATACTCCCAAGACCTCTACCTATGGGAGCTATAATCTTAAATCCAGCCCTGGTAGTAAGCACAGGGAAGGGGGTTAGCCAACCAAAAAAATAACTTGGTAGTACTTCTGTGTAATTCATTGGTGAGACAGTCACTTTATCAAGAGCCTTGTCATTTGGATCCCATATCATTGGAGGGACAGACAGAAAAAAATAGTTCAGTATGGTATACCAAACTGGTGTAGAGTCTTCCTTTATAAGACTCCCTGAACTGAGATATAAGAGGGAGCAACCATTTTTTTGGTTGACAGGAGAGGTTCTAGAACAAGCTTTGCAATATAAAGCTATCAGAGAGGGGTAGACCCGGGAGTAAAAGAATAAAGTATTTTGTCACTAAAAAGGTTGTGAAAGCATGGCAAACCCTGCCAGTGGAGATAGGGTCAAAACCAATATCGGAATTCAAAAAGGCATGGCACAGAAGATCCCTGGTAATGGGAAAGCAACTGTAAAAAGATGATGGCAGTCAAGGAGGTAAGAAAATAGAACCTGCACCATAGATGGTGGACGTTTGCCAAGTTTAAAAATATAATTTGCATGGAAGTGACCACCAAGCTCTCTGATCATGACTGCCAGGTTGGCTGAAATGGCCACGATCCTGCTCTTGAGGTAACAATAGCTGGGCTAGATACTCCAACATTTCTATCAACTGATCGCCGCACAGATGCAGGATGTTCTTAATGTGCTTCTTGGTTCCCAGAAAGACCATTACATTCTGTCTTTCTGTGCAAATATTTCCAATCTTGTGGCGATATTAAGTCAGAGGAACTAAAATATTCAAAATGTTCCCCCCCCCAAAAAATTTTTTTTTTAAAGGTTCCAGCAGTCAGGTTAAGTTTCCTAATCTGCCGACAGCCACCTCTCATGGGCACCTACTGCTCAGAAGGCACTAGGGGTATTCAATTTCCCCTAATGCCTCCTTTATCACAGCAGGCCATTTGCCATTTGCATTGGGTGCCCCGGAGAGGTGGATCGGCATGCGTTAAGGGAGCTGGCACTCAGTCATGAGCGTCCGTTTAATGCACGCCGATATTGCATCGGGCTGAAAGTTTTACTATACTGTATCGGTCATCAGCAATGTTCCCTCTAATTTTTGACAAGCAATGTGCACAAAAAGTATTCTCTCATGCAACTTTTTAATAAGCTAACTTCAAATGTGTGTGCATAAGCAAATTTAATACAGGATTTTGAAAGTACTGTTTGTTTTAATGAAAATCATTCTGCATTAAGTTATTTCAGCATATCGTTTTAAATAAATAGAAATCAAATAAATTTGATTTCATATATTTTTTTTTTTATAGATAAGCATAATTGTATAGTAAAGATGTGGGTGCTATTATGCCATTTTATGTGCCTGTTTTGCCATGTTCTCAGGGTTCATGACCTGTATGCGTACCGGTCACCAGCTAACTACAGAAGTCTTCTCTATACTACATTTGAAAACTCAGCGAAATATGAAAGCTTAGGCATTCTCGCCATCTAGTGGATCTATTAAACATTACAAACTCAGAAGAAAACAAAGACATGCACACATATGGACACATGATGATATACACAAACAGCAACAAACAAAATACTCCCCCCCCCCCCCCCCTCCTAAGAATTAGTAAATGAATTCCTCAGCATAATCTTTGAAAACCCAGACAGCAAACACTTCTTTTATTAGCCAAAGTCTGTGTTATAAGCCTGAGGGATGAGTGAATACAAGAGCTTTTTATATTATGAATATTTTTGAAAGGTAAATGAATAGTACAGTAGCTAAAGGAGATGAGAAGAATTACAGGGAAAAAAACTGCTTGAATTACAAGAATGACATATTGAAGTTTTAAACATCATAGCCATTTCTAAATTGTATGGACTGGTTTAAAACAAGGATATTTATTTTATCCTCCTAGTGGTACTATCACTCTGACTTTATCTGTACTGGGCTTCCCAAACTTCTCCTAGTGGCCCCACAACAAATATATCTGGCAAGGTCATAAGAATATGACTTGCCATACTGGGTCAGATCAAGGGACCATCAAGCCCAGTAACTTGTTTCCAACAGTGGCCAATCTAGCTCACAAGTGCCTGGCACGATCCCAATATGCTTATCCCAAGGATAAGCAGTAGATATCTGCAATTCTTTAATAATGGTTTATGGACTTTTGCTCCAGAAATGTGTCCAAATCATTTTTAAACACAGCTATATTAATAGCTTTCACCACATCCTCTGGCAACAAATTCCAGAGCTTAATTATATATTGAGTAAAAAATATTTCTCTTGTTAATTTTAAATGTATCACAAAACAACTTCATTGTGTGGTCCCTAGTCTTTGTACTTTTTGAAAGAGTAAACAGATCATTGACTTGTTCCAATCCACTCATTTTATAAATCTCTCTCATATCTCCCCTCAGCCATCTCCAAGCTGAAGAGTCCCGGATTTATTCTTCTAAAACCTGGAAGGATGATAAAAATCTAGATCTTTTATATTGTACAGCATGAATGGGAAAAGTTAGAAAAACCCAGTGGGTTTTATCTTCTGATGTTTGGAGATAACCATGAGTTCGCAAAGAGCCACTGGAGCAGCCAGACCCAAAGAGGGGGCTCAGTTACTGTATGATGAACTGGAGGGTGCAGTCAGGCCCTGGGAGAGCTCTGCAGTATTATTGCGGCTGGAAATCTGTTGCAGAGGGGTTCCAGACTGCCACTGCAACCTATGAGTGGCTAAGACAGAATAGCACCATACCCTTGTCAATGCTAACCTTCGAATATCACTTTCTTGAACGTCTATGTATTTATTTTAAAAATGTCCGCACCCACACAGGCTGATGCAATATCGGGTGCTAAGGTCAGCGCACCGCTGAACATGCAATTGGACACTATTTATTTATTTTTAATTTTTATATACCGATGTTCCTGTATAGAATACATATCGCACTGGTTTACTCTAGACTTATGCCCGATGCAATACCGGGATTAACACATCCAAAAGGCGCAACCAAACCAGCATGCAGCTAATAGCACTCATTGCATGTAAATGCATGTTGATAAGGCTATTAGCTAGTACTCCCGATGTAAAAAGTCACCGCGTGCTGGACGTGCATGTTTTTACCCTCAAAAATTAACACCAGCCCTAGAGCTGACATTAAGTTTTAAGGCATCCCAAGCCATGCACAGAAAAGCAAAAAATATTGCTTTTCTGTGGTTCCTCCAAGTTAATGTTGTTGCGATTCTAAGCAGGAGGAACCACAGAAACAGCAAAAAAAAAAAAAAAAAGTCTTTAAAGCTGTCAGGTTAGGAAGAGACATGCTCAATTTACGAGCATCCATTTTCCTAACCCATGCACAGCCACATCTCCTAGGTGCTCAATACCATGGACGCACTAGGGATGCACAATTTATCCCTAGCATGGTGGATCATTTGCCTATTGTATCGAGCGCCCACAAGAGGGGAGTGTGCGTGCTTTAAAAGAATGTGTCCAGTTTGCATGCACATGTTTAAGCGCATTGGTATTGTATTGGCCTGTATGCCTGCAAAAAGTTCTCTCTCCAGTGTAATCCAGTTATGGGATGATGCTGAACCCTCAGCAGCCCTGATCTGGGATAAATGTGAAAATCCTAGGATCCTGAAGAGGTGACAGAGCTGTGAATACTTAGAGAGCACTTATTTGAGCATGGATAAGATTCTCATGCTATAGAAACCAGATACCAGTAACCTCCTTGAAAAAGTTATTTGATTGCATCTAAAGTGACCAGCACTCAGATTTGTTTTATGCAAATTCTTTTACTAAGGAGATTGGCCTCTCTTGTTCCTTTAATTATGCCTCAACAACTTAAAAAAAAAAAATAATAAAGCAAGTACTCTAGGAGATAGAATGGATATACAATAGCTGGCTATTAATTGTATTGGTAAAAACTGAAGTATTCCTTACACTGTCTAGTTTGAAGAGTGAAATTAATGTTAAAAGAAAATATATGGATTCCCTGTGAAATGTCTACATATACATGAGATAAATGTGCACATATTGGCCCTCCAGTCTATTCTAATTTATTTCATACACATTCATTGCAGGTATCATAAAATCCTAACTTGTTCAAGAATTCAAGGATATGCTTGGGAAGATGTTTTGAAGACAGAAGCTGGCTCCACCACAAATTGAGGAGTTCCTCTCCTCCCAGCTTGGATTTGGGCCTGCATTTCCAATTCAATGGTAGCCCACTCTAATGTGAAACATGAATATTTTTATGGGCCTTCCAAATGCACCAAACTTGGCCTGGGTCAAGCTTGGTGCATTTTTTTCTTTTTTATAAACAAGCAAAAATCGCATTGCAGCCCAGCCCTCCTCTAACTTTCCTCACCATTAGGTGAATTTTAGAAGCTCGATGCATGCCAAAACTGGGAGATACCCAAGTATGTCAAGGCTGGCGCACACTGGGCGGAATTTTAAAAGCCACCCGAGAACCTCCTGGTACACACAAACGAAAAAGTCCAAGAAAGGGGCGAGTCATGAGCATTCCCGGATTTATGAATGAAACCAGCACGTAAAAAGCTTACATGAACAAGCACCCGCCGGGATCCCCTACTGTGTAAACTTTACTTCTGCTATGGATGGCATGTAAATCCTAAAACAAAAAAAAATATAGGCGTATCGGCAGGGTTTTAAGGGTCGGAGTTAAGAGGAAGTTAGGGAAGTCCTGGGAAGTGAACTGGGAACGAAGCAGTTTAACTGGTAATTGCGTTGGCGTGTGTTTCTATTAAAGTCCCCCCACTTACGCAGTAGAGGCAGCCTCTGTGCACATCCATGCGTTCAAGCCTATTTTATACCATGCGCGCATATACTCACATATTTATGAAACAGCCGCATCTCTGATATGCTCGCATGAAAAGTCAGTATATAAAATTTATTAAATAAAATGCACACGTATATGTATGCCCGCACCCCGGTGTTAAAGTTACCATACCCATGAGCTCGAGACTAGTTCTAAGATTTAATATGAAGTGCACTCCTTTTTCCTTATGATAAACTCAATTTGCTCAGTTTGAGAAGGGGGGGAGGAGCAGAAAGTTATCCTGCCAAAGCAGCTCACACTCTTAAAGCTCTGGCCCCACCCTTACTGCAACCAACTGTAGCTCAGGTTTCTCAACTCAGATTGAACCATCCAGTCCCAAAGAGGTTAAAGTTTCACCCTATCCCATCCCTAATTGCTTGCTTCTACTAAAAAAAAATAAAAAAAAAAAATTTAAGGCAATGCATAAACTTTAAAAACTTGACAAAGTAACAGTCACGATTCCATCACTGAATATGAAAAACTGCACACACACTTTGTGCCATTCAAAAATCTCATCTCGTCTTCCAAGAAAATCACTTCTGATTAATTTCACTAGAAATAAAAATCAATGGATTGAATCAGACCAGGGTTACTGCACATCATCTTTTATTCACATTTGGGAACTTCAGATATTCCCATACCAGGGCTAGAAAATATTTAGGATATTTAACATGCCAGCCAAAAATTTTTAGGAACAAAGAAAAGTTTGTTTAATTTTTTGTGCTTTCCCTTTGCTCCCAAGCTCATTTCCCCTTGCCACAGGCTGAGCTTCAGTCACAGCACACTGAACCCCACTAATATATCTTCCATCAGGGGGCTGGGATTATTACAGCTCTCTACTACCCAATCCCCTACACCTGGAGGAAACCCCTCTTCACGCTGGACACATGGGATGTAGTGAACATGGGATGTAGAAAAAGCCAGGCGGAGCTGGAAAAGATTCAGAAAGCACCTTTTCCAGAAAAAGGCACGGAGGATGCATCTTGGTTTTTCATTGCTGTTTTTATTTAAAAGGTTCTTGCTGGCTGATGTGCTCCACCTTCCATTGCAGATGCCAGTTCTTCAGTGAAAGGGGGTAACCTGAAGAGAGATTTCTTTACCGAAAGGATGCTGGAAGCATGGAGCAGCCTTCCAGTGGAAGTGATGGCGACGAGGACAGCACCCGAATTCAAAGAAGCACTGGATAAGCGCAGGGGTCGCTCTGAGGGAGGGTATGGATGAGCAGACAAGACAGGCAGGATGGTCATTTTCTGGTATGCTTCTAGAAAAGGTGGTTGTATCCTAGCACAGGACGGACTAGGACAATTCATTCTTTACAAAAGACAGAATATGTATAAATAAAAATAAATAAAAGTGTGCCGAGCTCCTCTGCTGGCTCAGAAACAGGTGTAAATGGTTGTAAGCTGAGGGACGTGCACTAGGAGAAGACGAGGGAGGGGGCCCTGTGAACAAGCCTCCCCCTTAATAGAAGACATGTTACATTAACCATATGAATTGCTTCATACTTTTTCATTTCTAGTGTACACTAACCTGATAAAAGGTGCCATATGAAACCAAAATGGATGACCACATGAATCAAACCTAGTATTTCCTGGACAAACGCAGCCAGAGGTTATATAATCACAACTGCACACAGGGCTCCAGGCAAAGTACAAGAATGTTTTCTTCGCTGCTTTCATAAATGAGAGAGAACATCCCTAAAGTTGTGGCACTAGCTCAGTGTATGGTTTATATTCTTTAGCAATAGCATAAGAAACCAAAACAGTTGTATACGGAGTTCCCCCAACATTAAAAAGCATAAGGAATGCAGTAAGTGATATACCACCATTTGCCAGCAGGTGGCACCTGAGCTCTATGGTGGCAGCCCAACTGAAGAACAGAGCAAAAGAAATTTTGCTCAAGAATTAGACAAGACAACACAAATTCAAATTCTCACCTCCATTAGAGTAACTGCACATTTATAAGCAGCACTTAAGTCACTGAAACAAAGGGATGTGTGGAATATTTTTTTGAAAGTATGGGTGGGAGAACTAAATACAGAAAAAGTATAACATACATTGCTTATTATTTATTATACTTACACGTGCATTTAAACTACACACATAAAACATCTACATACACATACCCATGTTAAATATTGTACAAATATACATCGACATACATCAATGGAAAGCAAACATTTTGGGAAAATGTATTTATTTTATTTATTTAGATTTTTTATATACCGGCATTCATGAACAGGTCACATCATGCCGGTTTACATAGAAACAAGGGGTGCATTGAACAGTAGAACTAAACTAGTGCAAGGGGGATGCAGTTACAAAAAACCAGGGGTAGAATAACTGGGAGAGAGAAAAAAAGAGGAACAGAGGGGAGTAAATAAATAACTTAAAGATTATTTACAGTACCAAATAGTAACATTGTTACAGGAGTTGGAGGTGGTTATGAGTTGTCCGGGAAGGCTTGTTTGAAAAGCCAGGTCTTCAATCTTTTGCGGAAAGTTGGTAGGCAGGGTTCTAGGCGCAGATTTGTGGGGATGGAGTTCCAAAGTGAGGGTCCGGCTGTCGAGAATGCCCGATCTCTTACCCTTGTGTCGGGTGGATTTTGTGTTCGGTACCTGGAGGGATCCTCGGTGGACTTCTCTGATTGGTCTTTGAGAGGTATGAAGGCTGAGCGGATATTGAAGGTCCAGGGAGGTGAGGTGATGGATTGACTTGTAGATGATGGTGATGGATTTGTAGAAGATTCTGGCTTGGATGGGGAGCCAGTGAAGATTTTTTTTTAAGATGGGTGAGATGTGATCTCTTCTTTTGGAATTTGTGAGGATTCTAGCCACTGTATTTTGTACCATCTGTAGTGGTTTGGTGTATGAGTATGGAAGGCCTAGAAGTATGGCATTGCAATAATCTAATTTTGCGAAGATTATTGCTTGAAGTATGGTTCTGAAGTCTTGAAAGTGGAATAGAGGCTTAATTCTTTTCAATACTTGTAGTTTATAAAAGCAGTCCTTGGTGGTGCGATTTATAAAAGCTTTCAGGTTCAAATTGTTGTCAATAATGGCTCCTAGGTCTCTGACTTGAGAAGATAGGGGGATGTGTGAGTGTGGTGATTGTTGTTTTCAGGAGTAATGAGAATTAGTTCGGTTTTGGAGGTGTTTAGGATGAGATTTAGGCTGGAGAGGAGGTCATTAATTTTTGATTGGCAAGATTCCCAGTATTCAAGTGTTTTGTCTAGTGATTCTTTAAGGGGAATCACTATCTGAACATAGTCTGCATATATAAGGTGTTTGAGTTTGAGATCTAATAATCTGGTTTTTCAAATGTATGAAGTTACACAAACACCATAGGCCAAAATTAACTCTCTTTAAAACTGACATATCTACTTTCACAATTTTTGGTTAGGCTCTAAACTGGTTCTTGGTAGTAGTGGACATTCGTGCCCATCTGTTTTCAAGCTCTGCCACTTCATGGTCTTGTTCCCAGCTCCCAGCACAGAGGGCAAAGCGCCTTCATGTAGAGTTACCCCAGGAGTTCCCGCCTGTTTTATAATCCCTCTTGCAAGTTTTGAATTATGCTTTTTATAGATTGTAAAATGCATGGGGTTTTATTGTAAAATGCACTGAGATTTGACAAAAACGTGAAATAAATGTGACGACAATAATGCAGAGCTTTGCCAGGTTCTACCTTTATGCTATATTGTTTCAGTGAATCACAGCTACTGGTGCACAGGTTATGTTATGTTTAAATGCACTGAAAACATTGCATCTGAGCATTTAACAATAGCATATTCATTTATTGGTGGCTTTCCTCCAGACCCAGTCTTTCTGGCCAGCACGCACTTTTGCTGGGCTTCCATTAACCACTGGCAGGGTAGCCTAACTTCCTCTCCATCACTAGTACTTGTTTCTATGGTGAACAGCAGCAACATAAGAGCTACACCGCTATCGTTTAAACAGCAAGTCAACCATATGAAAAGAATATTCCAGCCAAGTGTTTACATGAATTTTATTCAACAGTTGCAAAAAAAAAAAAATGTACATTTCCTCTATATCCTGGACAGCTGCCATTCCCAAAAAGAATTTTGCTCTTGCATCATGCAGATTAACACATGATTTAAGAAACGTCTCTTATTTTACATGGTCTAATGAGACCACCATCTCTCCAATGCTCGCCAGCGGATGGCCAGCATTAAACAAAACAAAAAAAAACCCCTTTAAAACATTTTCCAAGAAATGTAAAGAATAAAGAACCAAAAGTACGGAAAAGCACCTTTAAAAAAAAAAAATTACATTCTCCACCAACTCCAGTTAACAAAACCTTCTCTTTGTCGTCGCCTGGTCTGTGGTAAAGGAGAATTACTTATGGAGCAACTTGTAAAGTTCCCGCGTGCTATTTTAAGTTGTCTGCCCAAATCAATCAAGGCCATTCAAATATCCATTTCAAACTGAGCATCATCACCTATGGGAAAGAAAGTGAACAGTTAAATGAGAGATGACTGATTTCCTATATTACATTAAGATGCACTTAAAACCAAGAAAGGATCTACTTGATAAATTCCATTGAAGAAACAGAGGAAATGATGAAGACCACCCAGGTCCCATCTGTTCTGCCCAATATCTCTTCCTGCTGCAGTATCACAGAGCCTTCCTGCTCTCTAGCTAAATCTTCATTTCCCTACAACTAAGCATCCTCTGTTGCTCTTACAACTTCTTCGGCACCACAGAGAATCCTTTAAATCCACTTTTTCCTGTGATTTAGTTCATTTAAGCAATTCCTGAGTCTACCTCCTTTTTGAGCATCAAAGCATGACCTGTTGTTCTAGAACAAGGGTATGCAACTCCGGTCCTGGAGTATCACACAAACAGGTCAGGTTTTCAGGATATGCACGAGGTATATTTGTATGCACTGCCTCCACTATATGCAAATATAAAACTCGTGCATATTCGTTGCTAATATCCTGAAAATTCCATCCAATGTACAAAGTATTCTTTTCGATCTGAGCTGAACTGCATAAGTGAAATTATTTACCAGAATATATGCAATTCTTTTTGAAAAACCAGATTATTTTTGCTATGCCTCTAAAGAAGTGATCCACTTTGGATCACACCTTTGGGGGTTCTTTCTGAGCTGTAAAGAGGAGAGCATGCTTTTAGAATTTTAGATTAGTGGTTTATGCTGTGTGTGGATTTCTTTAGTTAGGGGTGTGTTTAATGGCTTCCCTGTCCTGTGAGAGTGTGTGATCTTGAGTTTTTCAGGCATTTTGTATTTGGGAAGGCAGAAAATGTATAAGAGGGTATGAGTTTGTATTATGATTATGTATAATGTATTCAATTTTTGTAAGATTTGTTAGTTACTTTGATATACCACCTTTAGATATACATAAAAATCAGTTAAAATATCCAATAAAAATAATTTTAAAAAATACAATAAAATACACAAGCATACAATCAACTAATCAGCATACAAAGCAACTCCTAATTAGTTTTCAAAGGCTTGGCAAAATAGCCAGGTCCTTAAAACTCTTTTTAAATTTTACAATGTTATTTTTTAATAACATACTGAATTATGTATTTTATGATATGTGGAGGGAGTATAATTTTTTAGACCTGTAAATACTGCTTTTCACACCCCTAGTAACTGGCATAATAAGATTTTTGTCTTTATCATGCAATGTTGATGTGTTTTATTATGTTTATTGAAGTTTTATGTTTAAATGGTTTATTGCTTTCACATGTAAGTCGCTTTCAGTCTCTTTTGGAAGTGCAAGGTGGTATGTAAACCTAGCAATAGAATTTAGGGTAGTATCTCTCCAGGCATCATGCCCTAAATTGTCTCGCATTATGTGGCATAAGGGGCTGGGCAAAGTGCAGGAAGGAAAGAAATGTCTTTTTATTGCTTCTGCAAGCTGACCTGGTTTTTGATGAATCATGCAGCACATTCTTTTATTTAAGGGGTGGAGAGAAGGGTAGGGCAGGCTTGAATTTATATGATATACAGATTGCATAGACTCTGCTGAGCAGGCACTACTCTCCCCATTTGCAAAAAAAAAAAAAAAACCCCAACTCATTTTAGTGGTTAATAAATCAGCAAAACAAAGGGAAAACAGCTTGCTCACGTACTTGCACCTAACTCTTTCAGAATATGCTTTTCTATAGATATTAAAAAACTGATTTCTGCTATTAGCTCCATATTCACACATTCTGAAATGCATGCAGGCTGCACATACAATTCCATCCTGCTGCAAATTATAAAGTAATAGGCATCACACCACGATCACATGCTCATGCCATGGACTATTTTGAGAAAATCCTTGCACTAACACAGCCCCGACCAGCAGCCATGAATTACGTTCCAGTTGTCACCATGTGTAAGCGGTCTGTCTCATGTTGAGAAGCCATGGAAACAGCCACACCGCATGCGCTATTTGTGGAAGTACAAGTCTGAGCAACTCGCAGGTCTTGAAAGCATCTGAACATTGAGATTCACTAGGAAGGGTACCCATTTTTTTTTTTTTTTTTATAAATGGCTTAGCTAGGTGAATGTTTTTTCAAGTTTATAATAAAAAAATGGCTGCCAAATTCCAAGGCACCAACTCACAAAGAATTGTGCACGTTAAAAAAATAAAAATAAAAGGGTGGGGGGAGAAAATGCTTAGCTAGTTTCTACATGGCTTGTCCTAGACATGTTCACCTACAAAAGGTAGGTGAAATATGCAGCAATCCTCCTACTTGCTTTTACGCAAGCTCAGCTTCATGTTCTCCCAGGTATTGGATGCTGACTCACCCTTCTAACAACAGTAAATACGGGAGGGGCAAAGGCTGCATGTCCTTACAGTACAGATCAGGATGCTTGTTCCTCAGGCAACAGGCACTCTTTGTCAATAGTTTCATCCCCAAATGTTATGCTCCTCTTTGCACGCAGCTCTGCTGCCTTTCAGAGTTTCAGCCATACCACAAAAACATCCTTGCTCACATAAGGCCACAACTCGTGCAACAGCTCTGCTTTGTCTGGCTGGAAATCTACAGATGATGGCAAGAATGCTGTCCTTTAATCAAACCTGACAAGACGCCCGACTTCCTGCTAGCCATACAGTTATTTGGTGTTACAACTTAAAAACACCGATCCTGCCATTAGAATTCACCCCAGTAATCCACCTACATTTTATAAATAAAATCAAGCAGGGGCAGACTTGAGTGGATCTCAGGGTCCCTCATCTGCCACTGTATTCTGTTTCTATTACCCAGGTCTCACAGGCCTTTTTCCTACAGAATCACCACCACTTGTGCAGAATTTCTAAAACTGAGTGACATTCAGTCACCCATCCTTTTCTGGCTACAGCTTCCTCGGGATCAGGTAAGTCAGAATTCTCAGCTGCCATGTGGAGTCTGGCCCAGCCTCTTGCTGCCAGATGGAAAGGCTGAAAGATGTGCCAAATACAAAATATATTTTTGTTTGTCCTGCACATGTAAACTCACTGCAAAAGGGGGCGACGAAGTCATAAAAGCAGCAGTGTGTTAAACAGTTATCTGAGCTAATCGGCTGAACCTTAAAGGGTTTTACTTTAACTGTTATCTTAATCTTCCAGAGAAAGAACTTGTCAAGGATTAAAAAAACATAGGGTATGTGAGCAGCAACACTCCCCTCCATCACAACTCTTATTCTCATCAAATATGCAACAATTAGCAGACAGACATTTAAGCCCTAAATGCATTTATTTTCTGCATCTCCCCAGTACTGCATTTGTGTGGCTGCATTTTCCACACAATGAACATAAGAAGCTGCCATACTGGGTCAGACTGAGGGTCCATCAAGGCCAGTGTCCTGTTTCCAACACTGGCCAATCCAAGTTACAATTGCCTGGTAAGTACCCCAACATTAAATAGATCCCATTCTACTAATGGCAGTAAAAGCAGTGGCTATTCCTTAAGTTAACTTAATAGCGGTTTATGAACTACTCCTCCAGGAACTTATCCAAACCTTTTTTAAACCCAGCTACACTAACAGCCCTAACCACAAAAGCTTTGTCTTACACATACACACACTAATATAAACACTTGTTCACTCTCTCCTTCATTCACACACATACACATTCTCACTTACTTCTCTCCCTCACACACACAAACAATCACGCAGACTCACTTCTCTCTTTTGTTCCCATTCTCTCCTCTCCCTGCCTCCACAGCCTCTTTCCCACTCTTTATCAGCCTCACTGGCTGCCGCAGCATCATTTCTTCTCCACTACCAGGGAACTGCTCTAGACCACAGCAGTGGCTTCTTTTGGGCAGGTAGCCCAGAGCCAACATTTCCCAGCTCACCAAGCCTCAAAGACCGCTTGTATTTAGTAGGAAGTGGGATTCTCGAGGGCTGCTTGCCAGAGGAACCAATCTATGGAGACCCCCTCTCTATCCCAAGCTACTGATGCAACTCTCACTCTTCAAATATTAAAAATAGTCATGTAAGGAAGGGCTGGCCAGGAGGGATGATCTACTGAGAAAATGGCCTCATGTGAGAGGAAAGATATGGTGGTGTTTACAGATAACCAAACTACTTCTTTACATAACAATGGCAGAAAATGTCCAAAAGGTCCATCCAATCTGCCCAGCAAGTTTCCCATGGTAAACTACGTGCAAGTTACCTCAAGTCTTATGTTAAGGGTAGAAATATTTTCACAAGCTACATTAAACATTAAGCATAGGAGCTAAGATTCTTTGATATAATGTAATAGGTACTTTTGTAGTTATTCTATAAAGCTAGATTTCCTTGCCTTCATTTTTGTGTATTTTGCTTTTATTCCCTTTCAGAGTATGTGTTTTCCATTTTATTTTTATATTTGTCTCTCTCTGATTATTTTCTATTCTAAGAGGTCTCTTCAGTTTTACAGTGCATTTTGTGAGCCTAGGGAAGAGCCACATTTCTTTTCACACCCAACAGGAGGGCTGGGTTACCAAAGCAATCCCTCTGCTTTTATCTACTAACCGTCAGGGTCTTGTAAACAAAACGGCTGCCCCTGGATCCTGGGAAGCATGTGTGTTCTCAGATTATATTAGATCAGTTGCTAAATTCCTGACCCAATTATCTACATGTGCAGCAGTGCAAGCACACCCTTGTTTGTCTTTAGAAAGTAGCAGTTTTGAAACCTGTTATATGGCTTTTTGCTGTATTAAACAATGTGCGTCCAATATTTAACCAGATTTGATCAGCACGAAGCAGTGCGAGCCTTTGCAGCAGAGAAGACCCAAACAAGCCCAGCAGCAGGAAGGCACAGGAGGGTTACCCGAGTAATGTGTAGAGGGGGAAACCAGGAGAGAATGACCAGCAGCAGCTGGATGCTAGGAACAGGTCTTTCACCTGGAGTTTCTTTCTCTGTCTTTTCCTGCTCTTTGAGATCCTCTAGTTTGGACATGGGGTGCTGCCCCAGAGTGACTCCTGGGATCTGAGGGAGATAGCAAGGAGGGGTCCTGGCGATGGGAGACTTCCTGCATTCCAAGAGGAACTTGCGGTCATAGATAATTCTTGTACCTGCAAAGAGACAAGTGGTGACGTTAATCCAGACCAAGGCACTCTATACACATCGATATTATAGAAGGATTTCCATTTCCAATAAAAGGAAGACCAGGCAATGCAGACGCAAAAAAAAACAAAAAAAAAACTCTGAAGAGACCCAATAGGCTGTGCAACCCAGCTTCACATGAAGGGTACAACTGTTCAACATCTGCTTTATCTTTAAGCCCTCCAGCTAAGCTGACACTCTCACAATTTATTACAACTTTCCCCAAAGTTTCTCCACAGTCAGGAGAGGGAAAATATCCAAGAGGAAACTAGTGACCTTCTGCCACTCTCACAAAACTAGTGTGTGTGTGTGTGTTTGGGGGGGGGGGGGGGGGGAAGAGAGTGAAACATTCACATAACCATTTGATGCATCCTCAAAAGAAGAGAACATCTCAATTTAAAAAAAAAAAAAAGTTATTTCAGTTTTGAGGGGAAAATATGGTACGGTGTGGTACAGTATGGTACAAAATTAATAGAAGTGGAGGTTACAACATAATAGATATTATATTGTAACTGCCATACACCATAAGGGAGCAATTCAGCATTACAGAAAGCCAAATCACCCTAAAGAGAAAAATCACTGATTTTTGAGGTGGGGGGGGGGGGGGATTACAAATGACACAAACACTGCACATAACTATTTAAAAACCCTTTCCCATTTCATGCATTTCTAACCTATCATAAAAACAACTGATTTGTACTTGGGACTAAAAATGCAAGGCTGTCGCTGTTCCACCAAAATGCAAGATGTCACAAATATATGTATGTAAACCGGAGTGAAGGCAACTCTGCTATACCTCGGTATATAAAAAATGCTAAATAAATAAAAAAAATGCTAAATAAATCAGAAGAATCACTATACCAAAGTCATTTTTTTTGCAATCCATTGCATAGGTGCACAGCTTCTATAAAATTAGCTAATCTGCAAATTAGACTCTGAAATTAACCAGGGACAAAACCGTTAACCTACTGGAGACAACCAACTACTACTGCAATTGACATTGCATCTGTGCAGCCCTTGCAATGCTTCAGATGATTATTTATTTATTTAATTCTTTTATATACCGACCTTCATGACAGGTGTCATATCAAATCGGTTTACATGGAACAAGGGGAAAAAAACATTGTTATCAATCATTTAACAGTAAAATAATCAGGAGGAGGTAAAAAAGTTACATATAACAAGGAGATCGAACTTGGGAATAGAAGAAAGAGAAAGACAGAGGGATAACCATTGTGATAAAAAGGGTATCACTATGTAAGTTGTCCTGTAGGCTTGAGATGTGGAGTTCCGAAAGTGAATAGATTAAGGGAAAGCTTGGCTAAATAGCCAGGTTTTAAGTTTTTTTTCGAAATGTTTGTAGGCAGGGTTCCTGTCTGAGGTCCGGAGGTAAATTGTTCCAAATAGAGGGACCTGCTATCGAGAATGCTCTTTCTTTGCTGATTAAAAGGAAAATGTTACCGATTAAAAGGAAATTAAAATGTTACTGATTACAAGGAAAATGTAAGAGGAGCGCAATGAATCCTGGAGGTAACAGAATCTGATCTCTGTTCTAACTGATGAAGCGCCGCAAAAACAAGCTTGCTGCACACCACCAGCACATCCAAAAGTGCCGTCACCTGCCTGACCCCTTCTACACAGTGCTCAGCAAAAGATAAACCTTATCAAACCACACAAGTAACCAGTGGTTGACTGCTGAATGGCCTGGACAAGCAGTTCTCTTGTTCAGCACCCAACAAAACACACACGTGAGTCACTCATTCTTCACAGAGCAAGGAAAAAGAAATGCAACCGACCTTGCAGATTGCATAATATTCACGCACATACAGTTAAAGGAAGCTTTGTTTACATTCGGAGCACTAGGCAAGTCACATGAGCAGTGACCCAAGTCTCGAGGAAACCATCAGCTTGTGCTACTGCTTTCCCTGCTAACCCCACCTCTCGAAATATTAAGATTGTCAATTCTCTCTCCATTATGTTGTAACCACCCCCCCCCCATCTATAAATTTTGACAAACATTACAAAAAACCACAAAATACACACAAAAAAAACAAAACCCTGCCCCGATAAGTCCATATTTACAAAACCTGCAAAATATCATAAAGCTGCAGAAAGCCAGTGCTTGAAAGACAGTTATGGTGTGAAACAGGTATACGGGTTTTCTTCGGTTATGAGAGATGGTGAAGAAAACGCTAGGTTTTAACTCTCTTGCTACAGTGGCTTCTCTTAAAGAGCTCCACCGCGGGTGCTGAAGTGCACAGATGGCTCCTGGGTCAGTGCTTTGGTAACGATAGCCATCATGGCGGTTGTGTTGACCCAGGAGTTTCCTCCTGCTCCTGTGGTCTTCAGTCAGAACTGGGACTGGAACCTGTTACTTTGAGCCTTCATTTGTAGGCTCAAATGGGGGGGGGGGTGTATTTCCTCCTCTTCTTTTTATCTCCTCCCCATTTACATTAGTGCAATCATGACAGTGAAAATCCAGGGCTGGGGGGCTTCTTCTAGATCCCTGCAACCATGGTCCCCCCAAATTTGGCCACTGTGCTGTCACACTGCCCCGCAGCATCCCCAACCTATGCTGACCGGGGGACTAAAAGATCAGAGTTGAAAGTGAAACCCAGAGCCCTCGGGTCAGCTCCACAGCAGCATTTTTCAAGCCACCTTGACTTTTTTTTTTTTTTGGGCACATATTACCATACCCTGGGAACTTTTGACTTCCAGTCACCCTGAGATTACTATGGGTTAGCAGGGGGGGGGGGGGGGGACAGCTGCACAGCGGGACCGGATGCTCACAAATGTGCTCTCAAACACTCTTACATGTTTACACTTACTTTCACTGCTCAATCTCTCACATGTCCATTTATACCTTTACTTCTGCCATTCTCCCACCAACGCACACACTCGTGTCTCTCCCTCTTCCATACACACTTGCCCACTCACTTTCACAACCACGCTCTCTTGCACTTAGCTCTCTCCTACTCACCTACATACACTCTCAGATCTCTTCTTCCTACACAAATACACACTCACTCTCACAGACATGCTCATTCATTCTCTCTCCCCCCCCCCTTTCAAAACACACTCGCAACAGCAGACTCTAACTTGGGCTCCTGGGGCAGCAGCAGCCTCTTCCCTCTACTCCTGCGCTGCGGAAGTGGACGCTGCCTGTTTCTTACTCCTCGTTTGATGCACGGGCAGGAAATCGCAATGTCGATTGGCCAAGGCAAACAGGATGGGGCAGGCAAGTGGCTGGATACAGGAAACGGGCTGTGCAGGAGCAGGTGGTGTCATGAGGAAGCGAAGTTAAGAGTTAAAAAGGTCTGGAGATGGTAGAAATCACTGTAGAGTTCCTCCTTTTTCAGCCACGCAGGACCAATGACGTTCCTTTCTTCTTCTTTCCAGGTCCAAGCGGATTGGTTTTGCTGCAGCACCTGGAGATTTCCGGTATTGGCACAGAGACCCGGTAATTCTTTTAGAATTCTGGAGTCTCCAGGCCAAATCCTGAGATTTCCCAGGTATGCATATTACCCCCATCTGTGACAATGATGTGGGCCAGACTGGTCTCAATCTACCTGACAGTGTGTAAAGAAGCAAAAGAAAATCAGACACACAATATCCACATAACAGGTTCCCCATCTAGGTATCACATCTGCTCCTGTAATCCCAGACCTTAACTAACTATTCCTCTAAGATGAGTCTGGAATACATTTCCTATTGAGTTTCAAATATACACTGCGAGCAATGAAAAATCCATGCACACTTCATGCAGTTCACATTAAAACCTGGGAAACAACTCATTTTAAGAACTGTCTCCGATCCAAACACATACACACAGATGTACACACATACAGGTGAATTTTAAAAGCCTGGCATGCGCCAAAACCGGGAGATAGATGCATAAGTCGGGCCGGCACGCCAAATGGATTTTAAAAATCGGCCGAGTACACACACATCTTCCGCTATGTGCACAAATAAAAAGTTTCAAAAAAAAAAAAAGGGGCAGCACGTGTCAGGAAAGGCCAAGAGATGTGCGTGTAAATACTTACATGTAACAGGCACGTGCCAGGTTTCCCTACCCCATAACTTTACTACTGCTGTGGATGTTGTGTAAGTAGTAAAATAAAAATTAGGCTAGTCAGCGGGGTTTCACGGTTGATGGGAAGGGAGACTATTTCATTAGGGGGGGCTTGGGAAGTCCTCTCTCTTAACTGGGTGAACTGGGAACTGGGAAAACTACCTATGAGTTCGGTGCACATACCTTATAAATTTCCCTCACTTACGTGGTAGAAGCGGAGTTTGCGCACACATGCGTGCTTCTGTTTAAAATTGTGCACACATGCGTGTGCATCCAAGCTATTTTATAACATGCGCACATATATGCGTGTATGTTATAAAACGGACACGTCCAGGCAAATGGCAGGCACATGTTTAAAAGTTACCATCATAATTCAGAGTACTATGTATTTCTTTTAAAACTTTGCAACTTGGATGGTGTCTGAGCCTCCTACTGACCTGTACTTTGCATCCCAATGCACCAACAGCTCAAAAATTTATGTGAAGCACAAAATGAAGGCAATGGCTTCTGAATTCACCGGAGAAGCACAAAGAATGACCCATTCATGCCTGCAGGAATCTGAGTCTAACAGGGCAATACAGCAGAATACTAAAAAAAAAACCAAAACACATTCACATTTCCTCAGGAGATACGTATGAGTTGTTTTATATTCACTCAAACTATTATAATTATGTATGTTCCATTTGTGCGTCACTTAGAGCTCAGCATTAGCAATTAAGAAATTTTAATAAAAAAGAAATTAATGTGTAGTAAACATGCCATCCATTAAAATGTTCTCATGGAATCCTAGATCCTGCCTTTCTAGGCTGTTTTCTAAAATACAATTGGTAAAATGAAAAGCAGTCTTTCCTCAGACACTGACGTGCTCAAGCCATCTTTAAAAAAAAAAATTGCTTTTGCAAACAAGTAAATTGCAGGAGTCACATTTTAAGACACTTGAGAGCTACTGCATGATGCAATCCATAAGCCCATTGCCACCAGATAAACGGCAGTGGCTCAAAAAGGAACCAGATAAACAGATAAAGTAGCACTGGGGCATTAATATCCAATTCTGTGTAATCAACAAGGTGGAGTTGCCAAGACTCTAGAACCTCCAAAAATGTATTCCCTGAACTTTTCAGGCTATTGATTCATCTGTCCTAAGGCTAATTAAGATATGCTAAGGTTTCTTATCTAGTGGCAGTTCTTTTAAATAACCATATGCTTCCTTCATTCCCTAAAATAAAACCGTGTTAAATGGAGATTTACGCCAGGAATAAAGATACTAGAATATGCTTAATTTCAGAAAGGACATCTTCACTACTGTATCACATGTCCAGTGAAAGTGTCTTTCCATGATCTATTTCTTAACTCCTCTTGGTTTCTAGGTCAATGAAAACTGGGGCTGGGAGCCAGCACCATGAGCCTTTGTTTGCAACCACCTGGAAATTCACCACCCCCCCCCTCCTCAGCAACAGTTCCTGGCTGAGGGGGGGAGTGGAAAGAGGGCCCATGCACCCAAAGTGCGAATGTGGATCCCTGCAGTAATCCCAGTGCTGGCCCAGGACACAGAGCCCCACACCACTGAATCTGGGTCTTCCGTGTGGCACCGAGCCAGCTGCCAAAAACTGAACAAACTGGACCAAAGCAACAAGTGGCGACAAAAAAAAAAAAAAGATGAAATACTTGCTATATACTATAGTATTTCGTTTGTGTACAGTAAAACAGGAAAGTAAAAAAGGTGAACAGTTCAGTGTCACATAGCACTGAAATTTTACTTATATTTTCTTTAATGGTTTTTATTTCACCAGGTGCTAAACGTTTGTCAAACACAAACCTAGACATTTTTCCCAAATTGTATTTCACATAACTCGATTTTGCACAGCCTGCTTTACCCTTCACTTTATAGACTGGTGCACTATTTTTTTTTTTTTTTTAAGTTCTGTGCCAGTTTCTTTGTGATTTATGTAAGTAACCAGAGCAAGCCAAATGCAGTAAACAGAACACTCGCCCAGTTTCCTAGAATTCTAGCTACGTGATGCGATACTGAGGGAACAGAATATTCTAAAAACAGCTGCTTGCATTGGATGAGATGATCCCATAATAAATTGCAATTAGAATTTGGGTTGCACATAAGTAGAGCCCATACGTATTCTACTGCTTCCCCTCTAAGATGTGCATGTATATAACCAGTAGCTGTGTACGCTGCAGACCAGGCTGTACCGTCAGGCAGGAGAAGCGGTGCAACCCTCACCCCCTCAACTATCTGTGCTGGCACAAAATTTGCAGGGGGGGCAGCACTATCCCATGATTTTTTTTTTTTAAATGCTTGCTCTGACAGCACAGAAAGCAGTTGGCAGTGGCATGTCAGGTCAACTTAAGGGGGCGGGCGGATAGGTGGATGGACGCTGGAGGAGAGTGGAGAGGCAGTGGCGGCTGGGGAGGAGAGAGGGAGCAGACAGGGAAGAGAGAGAAAGAAAAATAAGAGGGCAGGTGCTCAGTGGAGATAAGGGATAAGAAATGTGAAGGAATCTGGTAATGTGGAAAGGTTAGCAAACCAAAGAAATGCAAAAGCAGAGCTGACATGTGAGAAAAGCTCTCACAGCATGAGAACTGAACACCTGGCAATGAAAGGAAGAGATAGAGCACCAGTGTGCTGCTACAGTAGAAACATATACATAGAAATATAGAAATGACAGCAGAAGACGACCAAACTGCCCATCCAGTCTGCCCAGCAAGCTGTCGCACTTTTTTTTCTCATACTTATGTTACTCTTGGCCCTTGGTAACTTAGTAAACAGTGCAGGATGGGGGACCTCAGTCCCCCACACACTGACCACTGCCGCCCCCTCCCCCCATCATATATTTCCTCCTCCTCACCTGAAAAAAAAAAATTCCGATCAATACAGGCTTAAAAGCAGAGCGAAGTTATACTCTATAGAGGAATGGATAATGTTTTGTGCAAACCCTAGGGGGCTGCAAGGTCAATTGGTCATTTTGGGGGGCATCGGAGGCAGGGCCAGTGTCAGCTGCTGCACCTTTATTTAATTCCTATTCCGCCTTTCAGACACTTCAAGGCGGATTCACATGCACTCCGACCCATGCCTCACTTTTGGGTGCCTTCCCTCTCCCAATTGCAAAGTGGTGCACGCAGGGCCGGGCTCGCATACTTTTGCCACCTTCTAATGCTGCCCCTGCGAATGGTACCAGCAACTAAGCAGCAACCGAGCCAGCTTTTACAAAAAGGACTAGCAAGCCACTGCCAAGTCCGGCTCTGCAGCCGGACACAAACCGTCACATGATAGCAAAGAAGGGGGGGGGGGGGGGCGACACAAACACAGGAGGAGAGGCTAACAGCCAAAATTGTGCAAGATGCACTGAATACCCAACCTCCCAGGGCAGAGGAAACCGGATACACAGTGCCTGGAGGCAAAGCCGAAGAAATCACCAGAGGGGACCCAAAGTTTATAAACAAACAAGCCTAGGCAGTGAGGGAATGATACACGTCTGTTACATAAGCAATAACCAGCGTGGGTGCATATATACGACTGCAACTCCTGAAGAGGAGGTCACTCAAGCCCTCCTTCCAGGGGGAAACGAGCGGGGCTTAGACAGTCCCGGGGGGGGGGGGGGGGAAGAATGCCTATGCCTGCTCCCCCCCCCCGGAAAACGGAAAGCAGCTCGCGACGTGCAGCACGAGGCGTGCGGAGGAACGGACCCGGGTCCCATGTCTGCGCGCGCCACAAAGTAAAAGGAAAGGAAAGGGAGCCAGCCCTCAAAAGCAGGTGACTCGACTGCCCCGCTGACCCGAGCGAGGCAGCAACAGCGGCCGACACTGCCCGCGCTCACCTACCTCCGGGGGTGGTGGAAAAGAGGGTGCCGCCGGGCGTGCTGCTGTAACAGTCCGGCAGCTGCGACAAATCCTTCAGGAAGAACACTTTGGTGGGGATGGGGCGGCTTTTGCTCTGCTGGCACTTTGGCGTAGACATTTTTTTTTGTTGTTGTTGCTGGGTTTTCTTTTAAACTCACTGCTTTCCTTGCTCCGCAATAAAAACGTACGCAGACACTACGGCGGGCTTGTTGCTGCGCCTTTGTTTTGTAGGGTGTTTGTTTGTTTTTTTTTCTCTTCCTTAACCGCTTCAAAGGGAAATTGAACGCCCCAAATCCTTCTGGGCAGGTTTCTCAAACGCCCCAGCGTTCCCGCCCCGAGCAGAGCACAAAGCACCCTCCGCCTTCCCTGCACCCCAGCACCAGCCCCAGCCGCTCCGCGAGCGCCGCCCACGGCAGGCGCTCGCGCACCTCTCACTGGACGGCCGCGCGGCCACCTGACGCACACGGGGCGGAGGTGGGAGGGGCCAGGGCTTTAACTGCTGCAGGCAAACGTTTGCACTACCAACGAGGCACGAGGGCGCCCTTACAGCCCTATCCCTCCTCTTTAATTAAGGACGTAACGCGATTTTTATTATTTATAATTTAAAGACACAAGGTCCTGGCTCTTACCACACTGCAAACAATGGCCGGCTGCCTAGTCACTCTGAAAAGACGGGTATTTGACTGAAACATAATAGTGGGAAGCCCAGTCACTAATAAAGTTAAGCCAGTAAATGGAAACCCCCCCCCCCCCTCAAAGATAGCACTTTCAAAATCGAGTGTTGATAGTTATTTCTACATCACAAATGTGCCTATAACATTTATATAATTACAGTTAGGCAGAACTTGCATCTATACCAAGCATACTGTTTTCAGATCTAGGAAAAGAGGACTTCGATGGCTGAGATCCGCATTTGGGTGTAAGTCAATTAAACTGAACCGCCCTAAGACCCTAAAAAGAATTACACTCGCTTTGGAATTTATAAAGCAAGAGTGATTGCGGCAATGATTGGCCATAGGTCCCCATTGCTACTTCACAACTACTTAAAAAAACAAAATGCTTCTCTCTCTCTCACCCCCTCCCTTCCCTGGACAATCACATGCACCTACAAACTAGACATATTGATATTTACATTTTGCAAGGCACCTCCTTAGTTTCAACCTGCATGCTATCCCTCCCATTTCTGATCCAAGCATATGGAAAATGTTGTTACACTGGTAAATGTAAATCAGTTACTCTTAAAAAAATACAAAGATGACAGGATACACTCTGAAGTTAAGTAACATTTAAAACAAATCAGAAAACTTTCTTCACCCAATGCACAATTAAGCTCTGTCATTGATTGATGGAGGATGTGGTTAAGGCTGTTAGCATAGCTGGGTTTAAAAAAAGGTTTGGATAAGTTCCTGGAGCAGAAGTCCATGTATTAACCAAATACACTTACAAGGCAAATTTTAGAAGTCTGGTGTATGCCCAAACCTGGAGATTCGTGAGTATGTCCAGCCGCCACGTGCAGATTTCAAAAGGCAGTCGAGTACACGCATATCTTCTGGTTTGCGCACAAGTGAGAAGTTGCAAAAAATAAAAATAAAAAAAAAGACGTGGTGTAGTCTGGGCAGAAATGGGTCTTCCGGAACTATAATATGAAATATGCACATAAGTATTTACGCACCCAAGTGTGCTCTGGGGTCCCCTGCCACGTAACTTACTACTGCTATGGAAGGCCTGTAAGTAAAATACATTCTAGGCTAGTCCACGGGGTTTTAAGGGTTGGTACTAACAGGGTAAAAGGGAGACTATTTAACGAGAGAGGTTAGGAAGTCATCTCTCTTACCAGGGTGAACAAATTGAGTAAACTGGCAATAGCATCAGTGCATGTCTAATAAAATCCCACTTACGTAGGTGTGGCATTTGTGCACACATGTATGCAAAGCCTATTTTATACCATGTGCACATATATGTGTGAATGTTATATAATATGGCCACGTCCTTTGACGCAAGCTGGCGTACATGTGCTCCTGTACAGCTATTGAAAAGTTACCGTCTTAGGGAATAGCTACTACTTATTACCACACCATGGCAACATGGGATCTATTTACTGTTTGGGATCTTGCCAGGTACTCGTGACTTGGATTAGTTACTGCTGGAAAAAGGATACTTGGCTTAATGGACCCAGTATGGCAATTATGTTCTTATGTACTCTCCCCTTTCGATAGATTTTTATGAAAAAAATGATTGAGTTTTGAATATATATATATATATATATATATATATAAAAGATGCATGAATGGACAGTAGCCAGAATTGAAGTGTTGCCACTTGGCACTACTCAAGTTTCAAGCTTGTGCTAATTCACCCCTTTTGTGCCTGGTACCCTGTGTCTAATGCACTCATACCTATTTTCCTACATAGCAAGTGCAAAATGAAACCAAAGTACTACTTTTCCACAAAAAAAAAAATAAATAGATGTAATCCAGTTTCCAAAATGGCACCTGTTGCCATAGATGGTGAGTTGGGAGATAGTAAGTACTGACTATGTTCTCACAGAGAAGGAGATTGTGCTGAAAGTGTGTTTCCCAGAGATTCAGTGCTTTCTTGTGAAGGTAGGAAGAACATAAGAAATGCTATTCTGCCTTAGACCTAAAGGTATATTGGGCCCACGATCATATGTCCAACAGTGGCCAGTCCAGGTCACAAGTATCCAGCAGGATCTTAAATACATCCAAATCCTTTTTGCTCAAAACCAGGGATAAGCAGTGGCTTTCCCAAGTCTACATGGCTGGTATTGGTTTATGGACTTTTCTGCTAGGAACTTGTCTACACTGTTTTAAACACAGCAAACACTAATTGCTTTCACTACCATCCTTTGGCAAGTTCCACAGTTTGATTGTGCACAGAGCAAAAAATATTTTCTCCTATTTGTTTTGCTCCCTAGTTCTAATACTATTGAAAAGGGTGAATAACCATTCCCTATTTACACCTTCCACCCCATTCATGAGTTTATAAACCTCTCTCTCATCTCCTCTCAGCCATCTCTTAGCCTTTCATAGTGGAGCCATCCCATCCTATCAGTATTATATCAATATTAATAATAAAAGCATGAGTTAAGCTGCAATTGTAGCATAAACTCTAAAGACAGTTTAAAAGAAATACTACTACACTTTGTATGCTTTGCCGGAAGAAGTGCTCACTATGGCCACAGAAATATTTGCAGTAGACAAAAAATATAATCACTTACTTTCTCTACCATCTTAGATCAGCTTGCAATCCATTAAACCCACAGGCAAGAAATATTGGGCAGAGTATTAGAGAATGATGAAGGGTATACATACTTTGGAGCAACTTTTGTATGGATGCAAATATACCTACAGCACATTTGCATTCATAATCTTGCAACTCTAATGATTCATTTAAATACCAGTTAACAGTACATTAATGTGAGCAGAATAAGTCTGCTTTTATTGAGGATTTGCATGTGAATTATATACTAATTAATCCTCACCCACCACAATGTAATCTAGCCTCACTGGATCATCTTGTTTAAGTAGTCCTCAGTTTTTCAAGAGTTTCACCAATGTTTATATATCTAGCAATTTTTTTCTCATGTTGCAAAACCATTCTACGAACTGACTCCAGATATATTTAGCTTCATTCAGTGAAGGGTTATTCCTAGTTTTGTGTGTTATGTATACATATTTTTATGATAATTTTATTATCAGCATTGAATGAATTTTCTGGAAGTGCGAAATATAAGAATTTTAAATAAATTCCTGTGCCTAATTGTTGCACCTCTCTGAAATTTAAAGAACAGAGGCTCTGATGTTTAATTAGTAAAATAAAATTTTCATGTACAATTTTTTTGTTACACAGTATAGCCACAGATTGCCATGGTACTGCAAAGTTGTAGCACAGAATTTTAATGTTTTGGATGATTTATGCTTCACAATAGAATCTACATTCAGTCATTGAAAATTTAGTATATGTTTAAACTAATGCTGTACCCAAGGTGGAAACCATGGGCTCAGTGACCCTTACCTGTTGGTATATAGTTAAATCAATATGCACTTATACTACTTTTCATGTAGGTGGATCACTATGTAAATATATACGTTACCTAAAATCACATCCATGCAAAATAATGTTCCTTTTTTCATAAATAACTCAAGACAGTAAATGATTCAAAAACCATATACATTCCCCACAGTGGTTAAATACACACACATTATATTTTAACATCCAGCTACAAAGCTAGCCATTTTGTTTGCACACAGCTCTCTTGCATTATTTAAACATTAATCTGTTCTTATTTGCTTATACTATTCTTTCAAGGCCCCCACCTCTCCACAAAGCACAATCTTTCATATTTAAAATGGTTTCCAGGTGGTTTATTGTGGGATTGGGAAGCATATCAAACCCACAGTGTGAAATGCTGATGGAAAAACTATCACCACCACCAATACCATCTGTAAAAGAGAAGATACAAGACACTGGAGACAGTTATTGGATGAAAAGAGTTGAAATGATACCGTTTACATATTTCTATAAACATAAGATATTTATTCTTACCAGAACTGTTTCCTCATTTGCAATAAGGCCACAGAAGAACTGAACCATGACAGATTCCTCTTCCTGATCCTCCAGTACACGGGTAATAAGAAATCCTAAAGTGGCATTCAGACAAAGTTAAAATCTCAGATTGTTTTGCATGTTCCAAAGAGTGGTTCAGGTGTTCAAAAAAGGAGTTGGCTCAAACAGAAGTAGCAGCATTACTTACCTGGAAAGTAAATATATCTTTGTAGATAAAACAGCACCAGTATGTCCACATGGAGGGGCCACACAGAAATGTCTTGCTTGCATGCTTATGTGCCCCTCCCCTCTCGAGCAGGAGAAGAAATTTAGGCATGTATACACACATTTTTGTGACCTAGTTCTGTTTATAAAATGCTCAAATTAAATGATATACTCTGCCCATTAAGGACTTCAACTACAACCTCCACATATACTGGGACTGGTGCCCATTATCTCAAAAGAAAAAAAAAGTTAATTCCTGGCAACAGATCTATAAAGTGTGCCCATTTCTCTGCCAAGTGCACCTTGTGATAAAATGCATGACCAACACAAGAGCTGTTACTTATACAAACATAAGGATAAAAACATAACAGACACTGAATGGAAGCCTTTTACAAAGTTTCAGCAACACTCCACTATTCAGATTATAAATAGGGCTTCTGATTTTCAGATTAAGCCAATATGACCTGATAACCCCCACCAACTCCAATGCAAAAAGCAGGTCTATCAGTTTAAATGGAGCACCTGTGATTTGGTCTATGGAGGATGAAGAGTGGCGCCACCAGTCTGTCCTGTTCCTCCACTGAAACACACTCACTGCCACTCGGCAGGATGCGGCGGCAGCGGTGCTTCGGGCCACTCCTCCACCCCCCCACTGAAGCCTAGGGCCTGACTGGTTCTGTCAACTGCAAGGCATTACAGCGTTCTTCATGGTTCAAAGTGTGATTCAGGCCTTGTGCCACAAGGGAGAAGAGCTGCCTGAGCCACCGCTGCTTAGCAGTGGTTAAGTAGTTATCACTCAAGGAATGGTGTAGACCGGCATCTTCACTCTTTGGACCCTGCAGGACAGATCATGAGGGGTGGGCCCATTTTGCTTTCGTTCTGCCATTTACACACTTACCTATTAAACTCATTTACAACACACTTTCCCATCCTACTGTCCTCTACAAATCTCAGTACTGGATCTGGCTTTCTCTTCATATGTGCTTCCTTCAAGCCTTGTTTGTAATTCTGAAGTGTTAATGATAGTATGAATTCTGCAGATTCTTTAATTTTCTGTTACCATGTATAATCTGCACTCCAATTCATTATTTTGAAAAAAATGCATAATATATATGGAAAATTCTAGTACCGCACAGACCAAGACCTCAGCATCTTAAGGATACTAGACTTCTGGAGTTCCTTCTCTAGTCTGCAATTACAACATGGCCTGTGTTTGAAGCCTTTCTGAAAATTAGACTAGCTGAGGTCACAGCTGCTACTTGAGTTTAGTCAGGATTGCTAATCTATTTAGAGTTAGACCTTGAGGTGCACCTTAATTTTGTCAAACTTCATTGTGATATTGCTATTTAAAATTTACACCTTTGTAATGCATGGCAACAAATGACTTGTTTTGTAAGCTACTCTTCTAATATGCTGAAACCCTTATTCAAAAAAATGGGTAGTAAATCCATTTAATTAATAAATGCCTTCACAAACCTCTTTACCCCCATGAGAATGAGTTTATAGAATGCTACTCATCTCCATAGTGGTAGAAATCAAAAGTTGCTTACCTGCAACAGGTGCTCTCCATGGCAACAGGACACACAAGATGGAGGGATGTCACCTAATGGCAATGTGTGGACATGTGTGGGAGTTTACTTGCTAATGTCACCACATGCTTTTCTGCTAAGGGTTGCCTAGTTTCTTTTTTTTCCCCACAACCCATGGCTAAGGAGTGATAAGTTATCTATTTCAAAATGTCACTGAGCTCACGCTATGCAAATTTACTGTCTTCATGAGACTCTTGCTCCAAACAATAGGCCTGAGAAAAGGTGTGGATTGATGACCATGTTACTGCTCTGCGGATGTCTTGCAATGAAGAGTTCTGATGGCTAATATTGTGGCTATAGCTCTTAGCTGATGGGCTTGAATCTGATTTAATGGGACACCGCTAGCATGGCTTTACCCAATGGAAGTCTTGTCTCACAAATCTGCTACTTTTTTTTTTTTGAAGGGGTAAATAAGCATGTGGATAAGGGTGAACCAGGAGACGTGGTGTTTTTGAATTTTCAGAAGGTGTTTAACAAAGTCCCTCAAGAGAGGTTTCTAATAGGAAGAGATGGCCTTTTGTGAATTGCAAACTGGTTGAAAGACAGGAAACAGAGTAGGATTAAATGGTCTGTTTACACAGTGGAAAAAGGTAAACAGTGCCTCAGGGATCTGTATTTGAACTGGTGCTTTATATTTGTTTATAAATGATTTGGAAAGAGGTACAATGAATTTGCAAATGACAATTATTCAAGAGTAGTTAAATCACAACTTGGGAGTGTGGCACTTTATGTCTGGGAGTGTATAGAGTCCAACAGGATAAAGATCATAAAGAGAGACTAAATGCTCAGTAGAATCTATATGGGTAGAAATCCCATGTATGTTGGATAAGAGTATAGTGATGAGAGTATACTGCTGCCCATCTGGCCAAAATGATCAGACAGATGATGAAATGCTAAGAGAAAAATCAGGGAAGTTAACCAGTTTGGCAGTGCAATAATGGGAGATTTCAATTACCCCAATATTGACTGAGTAAATGTAACATCAGGACATGCTAGAGACAAAGTTCTTGGATGGAATAAATGACTGCTTCATGGAGCAATTGGTTCAGGAACCAAGAAGGAGATATTTAATTCTTAGTGGAACTCAGGATTTGGTGAGAGGTAACAGTGGTGGGGGCCACTTGACAATAGTTATAATATGATCAAATTTGAACTAATGACTGGAGAGGGGGAGACAATATGTAAATCTATAGCTCTAACAAAATTTTCAAAAGGGAAGCTTTGATAAAATGTGGAAAATAGAAAAAAAAACTGAAAAGTGCAGCTGCAAAGGTTAAAAGTGTTCAACAGGCACGGACATTGTTTAAAAATACAATCTTAGAAGCGCAGTCCAGATGTATTCCATGCATTAAGAAAGGTGGAAGGAAGGCAAGACTACCGGCATGGTTAAAAGGTGAGGTGAAAGAGGCTATTTTAACTACAAAACGTTCTTCAAAAATTGGAAGGCGCCATTTGAAAATAGGAAAAAGAATAAGCATTGCCAAGTGTAAAACATTGATAAGGCAGGCTAAGAGAATTTGAAATGAAGTTGGCTGCAGAGGCAAAAATGCATATTATAAACTTTTTAAAATATCCGAAGCAAGAAACTTGTGAAGGAGTCTGTTGGACAGTTAGATGACAGAGGGGTTTAAAGGGGCTCTTAGGGAACAAAGGCCATTGCAGAAAGACTAAATGAATTCTTTGCTTCTGTGTTTACTAATAAGGATGTTGGGGAGATACTGGTTCCGGAGATGGTTTTCAAGGGTGACGAATCAGATGAACTGAACCAAATCACTGCGCCATGCTTTCCTTCATCTAGGACACACATCCTACTGGGTGTCGACGCTTCTCGGTTGAAGGCACTGGTGGTCTCCAGCTATAGCCAATTTAACCAGTTCAAATTAATCAAGTTAACCAAGGTATAAAGTTAATCAAGTTATTCAAATTAGTCAGTCACACACATATCCACAATGCTTTTCGAGGAGAATACTGAAGAGCTGCACTTCTTGCAGGGGTATATGTACTAGGGCTGATGTCAGATTGAAATCTGATCCGTCTCCAACTGCTATCAGAACACTATACCCATTGGTCCTGAGTCCATCTGTCTACACTAAGGAAAACGAAATTATCAGGTAAGTAATTTCTCCATTTAATCCTACTCTTTTTCCTGTCCTTTAACTAGATTGTAATCCATGAAAGGACATTGCCTCCTATCCCATGATTAGTTTTCTTAAAAGCCTGTCATAGGGACTTTGTCAAATGCCTTCTGAATATCCAAATGCACTATATGTACTGGTTCAGACTTGCCTTGGTTAAATCCATGGTGACTGTGTTCCATTAAACCATGTCTTTCTATATGCTCTGATTTTTATCTTTAGGATAGTTTCCACTATTTTTCCAGGCAGTGAAGTCACTTACTGGTCTATAGTTTCCTGGTTCACCCCTGGAGCCTTTTTTAAATATTGGGGTTACAATGGCCAGTCTTCAGGTTTAAGGGATGATTTTAATGATAGTTACAAATGTTAACTAATAGATCTGAAATTTCATTTTTTAGTTCCTTCAGAACTCTGGGGTGCACACCATCCAGTTCAGGTGACTTGCTACTCTGGTTTGTCAATCTGTACCCTTCTGTAGTTCGTTCTGTAGGAATTCCAAAATCGCAGGAATTTTGACCGAGTGTGGTATGGTGTCATGGTCCTCACACCAGAATTCAAATACTCTCCAAATCCTTATGTGTTTTTTAGGGATGTGGAGAAATTGCGTGCTCAGAGTAGGGTGTCAATTACTGCCTCCGAGTATCTTCTCCTCCTTAGGCGAGTCCTCTCAATGGCCAGACCGTAAGAGAATCGAGCTGGATCCTCGTGGAGGATAGGTGCCTGTTGGAGCAGGTCTCTGTGTGGCGGTAGCGGCAGGGGGCTCCCTGCCAACAGTCTTCGCATGTCTGCGTACCATGGTTTTCTTGGCCAGTCTGGGGCCACGAAGTACTGGCCCCCTGTGGTGTTCTATCTTGTGGATGATCGCGCCCAATAGGGGCCATGGCGGGAAGGCGTATAACAGTCTCCTGTGGCCAGGTCTGTACTAGGGCATCATTTCCCTGGGACTGGGGTTCTCGCTTGCGGCTGAAGAAACTGGGTACCTGGATGTTGGACCGGCTTGCCAGGAGGTCCATGGTTGGTGTTCCCCAACAGTTTACTATCAATTGGAATGCTGTGGTTGTGTCTAGATCCAGGAGTTTCCATTCTCCTGGATCTAGACACTCTGCTGAGGTAGTCCGCTGCGACATTGTCTTTCCCAGCGATGTGGACGGCCGAGATCTCTTGAAGATTCACTTCCGCCCATGACATTAGGGGGTCTATTTCCAGAGACATCTGTTGGCTTCTGGTTCCTCCCTGACAGTTGATGTAGGCCACTGTTGTGGCGTTGTCCAACATTACTCTGACCGCTTTGCCTCGGAGCCTGTGACTGAACCTTAGGCAGACTAGTCTGACTGCCCGGGCTTCTAGGCGATTGATATTCCATTCTGACTTATTTGATCCATTGCCCTTGGGCAGTTAGCTCCTGGCAGTGTGCTCCCCGTCCTCGTAGGCTGGCATCCATGGTGAGTAGGATCCAGGTTGGGGAGGACAGTCTCGTTCCCTGGCTCAGATGGGCTTCTTGTAGCCACCATCGTAGTTGGGCCCGAACTCTGTCCGGGAGCTGAAGCCGTACGGTGTAGTTCTGGGACAGTGGATTCCATCGTGATAGTAGTGAGCATTGTAGGGGGGTCTCATGTGAGCCCGAGCCCATGGGACTACTTCCAGTGTGGATGCCATTAGGCCGAGAACTTGTAGGTAATCCCATGCTGTGGGGCGAAGTTCGCTCAGAGTTCGTAACTGGATCATCAGTTTTGATCTCCTTGGTGTTAGGATGACCTTGTCTTGTTTGGTGTCGAACCGGACTCCCAGGTATTCTAGAGATTGCAGGCAGCTCTTGTTTGTGTTGACCACCCACCCGAGGCTCTCCAGTAGAGTTTTGACTGTTGGTTGCCTGGTGGGTTTCCTCTGGGGATTTTGCTCTGATCAGCCAATCTATATAAGGGTGCACGTGGATTCCTTCCTTCCTCAGTGTTGCTGCCACCACCACTATGATCTTTGTGAACGTCCAGGGTGCAGTGGCTAACCCGAAAGGTAGTGCCCGGAACTGGTAGTGACGGTCCAGGATCGAGAAGTGTAGAAAACGCTGATGCTCTTGCTGGATCGGAATGTGCAGGTAGGCTTCCGACAAATCCAGGGAGGTAAGGAACTCTCCCGGTTGTATCGCACTTATTACTGAGCGTAGGGTTTCCATACGGAAGCGGGGAATCTTCAGGCAACAGTTGACCGCCTTGAGGTCCAGGATAGGTCTGAATGATCCTTCCTTGTTGGGAACAATAAAATAGATGGAATAATGGCCAGTATTTATTTGTTGTGAAGGCACTGGTGTTATAGCCTCTAAGGCTAGTAATCTGGTCAGTGTAGCTTCCACTGCCATTCTCTTGGAAGGGTCATAGCAGGGAGATTCCACAAACTTGTCCAGAGGGAGGTGGTGGAAATCCAGATAATACCCCTCTCTAATGATGGCTAGGACCCACTTGTCCGAAGTTCTCTAGACCCATCTTTGGTAGAATAGGGCCAGTCTGCTCCCTATGGCTTCTCCCTGTGGATGGGTCAGCTGATCTTCATTGTAGGGTGTGACTGGGGGCCCGGGCCTGAGCTGGCTCCCCTTTTATTGTGCTTGTTTCCGAAAGGACTGGCCCCGGCATGCGGGGCGGGCAGCTTGATATGAGCTTCTATATGGGTTGAAGTGCTGTGATCCTCTGCCTCTGGAGGTCTGGGGGAAAGAAGGATCGCTGGTTTCTCTTATTCCTGTCCTCTGGTAGCCGCAGCAGTGGGGACTCGCCCCACTTGTTGGCTAGTTTCTCTAGTTCGCTCCCGAACAGGAGTGTTCCCTTGAAGGGCATCCTTGTGAGTCTCGTTTTGGAGAATGCGTCTGCTGACCAGTTTCGGAGCCAGATTTGTCTTCTGGCTGCCATGGCAGATGAGACTCCTCTAGCTGCTGTGCATACCAGATCTGAAGCAGCGTCCACAAGGAATGATACGGCTTAGGGATGTGAATCGGGCTTTGGACGATTGAAAATATCATCGATATTTTCAAAATCTTCAGAAATCGGGGGCTCTCCTCCAAAAACGATAGGAAAACCCCACGATATTGATCGTGGGGCTTCCCTTATCGTTTTGGGGGAGGGCGGGAAAAACAGCACACAAAAATAACCCCTAAACCCACCCGACCCTTTAAAAGTAACCCCTTAGCTTCTCCCACCCCCCCCAAAACCTTTTTACAGGTACCTGGTGGTCCAGTGGGGGTCCCGGGAGCGATCTCCCGCTCCGGGCCGGGCCTTTGCCCTCATATGGGCAAAGGTAGCGCCGGCGCCATTTTGAATACTGGCAATACGGCCCGAGTGCAGGAGGTCGCTCCCGGACCCCCGCTGGACTTTTGGCAAGTCTTGTGGGGGTCAGGAGGCCCCCCCAAGCTGGCCAAAAGTCCCTGGGGGTCCAATGGGGGTCCGGGAGCGATCTCCTGCACTCGTGCCGTTGGGTGCCAGGAACCAAAATGGCGCCGATAGCCTTGCCCTTACTATGTCACAGGGGCTACTGGTGCCATTGGTCAGCCCCTGTCACATGGTAGGAACACAAGACGGCGCCGGCCATCCAGTGCTCCTACCATGTGACAGGATCCGGCCAATGGCACGGATACCCTGTCACATGGTAAGGGCAAAGGACAGCCCGGAGCGGGAGATCGCTCCCGGGACCACCACTGGACCACCAGGTACCTGTAAAAAGGTTTTGGAGGGAGAGGGGTCGGGAGGGTGAGGGAAGCTAAGGGGTTACTTTTAAAGGGTCGGGGTGGGGTTTTGTTTTTTTTTTTTTTAATCGGCTGGGCAGCCGATAAACAAAACACGAACGGGCCCGATGGGAAAAAACCCACATGTGAATCTGAACCGGAATCCAAACCAATTCTGGTTCCGATTCACATCTCTAATACGGCTGGTTCCAGGGCTTCCCCAGGAGTATTGTTCCTGGTCTGCGCTAAGCAGGTGCGTGTCACTACGGCACAGCAGGCCACGATCTGTAAAGACATAGCGAAGATGTCAAAGGACTGTTGAGGATAGATTCCAGATGTCTGTCTTGACCATCCTTGAGTGCTGCTCCTCCCTCCACTGGGATAGTAGTGCGCTTCGAGACCACGCAGACTATGGCATCCACTTTCGGACATGCCAGGATATCTTTGGCGGTAGGGTCCACAGGGTACATATCACTGCCAGAGCCCGGCTTACTTTGAACGTGATTTCTGGGGCCTCCCATTCCAGGTCAATTAGTTGCTGGACGGCTTGTAATAGTGGGAAATGGCGGTAGGTCTGACGAAGTCCCTCCAAAAGTGGGTTCGGTTTAGGTTCCCCCGAGGCGCTTGTGCCCGGGATGGCAAGCTCTTTCAAGCTGTGCGTGACCAGGTCTGGAAGTTCGTCCTTGGTGAAGAAGCATCCCATGGTTCGATGGGATTCTGTCCCCGGAGGGAGTTCCCCTTCCTCCAGGGATTCTGACTCCTCATCTGAGATGTCTGTCCCCCCGAAGGTGGGGCTTCTGGGCAGTGGGATCACCTCCCTGGGCATCGAGGATCCTGGCACGTTGATGTCCTCTGGTGGTGCCTGTGACTGCACTGTAGGAGGCCCCGGTTGCATGTGGACGAAGGTATGCAGACCTTTGAAGAATTCCTCCCAGGAGATAGAAGCTGGGTCTAGACTAGGGGGCGCCATATCCCTGGAGAGCCCCGTTTGAGGGGGTCCCGCTGTGTGATGCTAGGTCCAGTGTACTGCTCGAAGGGCTGGGGTCCGGTACCGGCTGGGGAGGGCCATGAGTTGGGTCCCCTAGCGCCTCTTCGCACTGTATACACAGGGCCGTGGCCTCCTCATGCTGTGCAGCTCTAATGTGGCATGCTGGGCAAAGACCCTGAGCTTTGAGCTTATTTTCAGGTGGAGCCATGGTTTGCGCGCGTACAATACAGTTGTGCGAAGGTGCGCGTGCCGCACTAAACAGGTTGTGCGCACGGGTTGAAGTTATGCGCCCAGCAGTGTGAGCACGTGGCTATGCGCTTCGCTTGTGCGCCCAGCACTTGTGCGTGCGCATGGATCAAGACTATGGACAGGGCGGCGAACAGAGCCAAAATGATGACGTGACCATGTAGACAATATGGCGACCACCTCAGAGGGTCTCCACGTGAGAGGGCCCTCAGATTTGACCAGGCTCTAGCCCTGCTAGGGCCGATCAACCCAGTGGCACTGGTCCCGGCTGGCGACCTGTGCATCTCTTAGAGCTTCGGAGACCGGAGACTTTTAAATAGATTTCTATCTTACCTTGTCCCGGTGCTTCCCGGTTTCGTTCCAGGCAGTGTCTGGCTGCAGGGGGAGAGGGAAGATATCTTCACCGCCACACTCGAGGTTGCACCTGCTGCCTCTCAGCCTCACCCGATATCGGGGGCTAGGTCCCCGCCGAAGGTCGGCTGCCGGACCGAGGCTCACCTCCGAGGGATCGCAGAAAACACCTCGGGAATCTCGACTGGGGGAGGGACCCAACAGGTATCACTGCAGGAGAGCAGGACTCGTCTGTAGAGGTAAGATTTCTTCTTAATTTGGATTTCTTTGGTAAAATTTACTCTAACGCTGTGCTAGTGTGCCTAGAGTCCCTAACTGCTATGGAGATAGAAAATACTGAAGAGCTGCACTTCTTGCAGGGGTATATGTACTAGGGCTGATGTCAGATTGAAATCTGATCCATCTCCAACTGCTATCAGGAGTACACTATACCCTTTGGTCCTGAGTCCATCTGCTACATGCTAGGAAATGGTCAATTTTCTCAGGGGGAAAGGGTAAACAGTGGCATGCTTCAGGATCTGTACTTGGACCAGTGCTTTTCAATATATTTATAAATGTTCTAGAAAAGAATACAAGTAGTGAGGTAATCAAATTTGCAGATACAAAGTTATTCAGAGTAATTACATCACAAGTGAATTGTGATAAATTGCAGGACGACCTTGTAAGACAGGAAGATTGGGCTTCCAAATGGCAGATGAAATTTTATGTGGTCAAGGTGCAAGGTGATGCATATAGGAAAAAATGACCCATGCTGTAGTTACACGATGTTAGATTCTATATTAAGAGTTACCACCCAAGAAAAAGATCTGGGTGTCATAGTGGATAATACATTGAAATAGTCTGCTCAGTGTGCTCCGACAGTCAAAAAAAGCAAACAGTGTTAGGAATTATTGAGGAGGGAACGGTGAATAAAACTGTCATGATGCCTCTGTATTGCTCCATGGTGAGACCGCACCTTGAGTACTGTGTACAATTCTGGTTGCTGCATCTCAAAAAAGATATAGTTGCCGTGGAGAAGGTACAGAGAAGGGCAACCAAAATGATAAAGGAGATGGACCTTGGAGAAGAGACTGCTGAGGGGGGAATATGATAGAGGTGTTTAAAATCATGAGAGGTCTACAACGGGTAGATGTGAATCGGTTATTTACTCTTTCAGATAATAGACTAGGGGGCACTCCATGAAGTTAGCATGTGGCACATTTAAAACTAATCGGAGAAAGTTCTTTTTCACTCAACACACAAACTCTGGAATTTGTTGCCAGAGGATGTGGTTAGTGCAGTTAGTATAGCTGTGTTTAAAAAAAGATTGGATAAGTTCTTGAAGAAGTCCATTACCTGCTATTAAGTTGACTTAGAAATTAGCCACTGCTATTACTAGCAACAGTAACATGAAAGAGACTTAGTTTTTGGGTACTTGCCAGGTAATTATGGCCTGGATTGGCCTCTGTTGGAAACAGGATGCTGGGCTTGATGGACCCTTTGTCTGACCCAGCATGGCATGTTCTTATGAACGGCTCCCCTATGAGGAAAAGCTAAAGAGGTTAGGGCTGTTCAGCTTGAGAACAGAGGGGATATATGATAGAGGTCTTTCAAATTTTGAAGGGTCTAGAATGGGTAAATGTGAATCGGTAATTTACTCTTTCAGATAATAGGACTAGGGGGCATTCCATGATGTTAGCAAGTTGCACATTTAAAACTAATCTGAGAAAATTCTCACACAACATACAATTAAACTCTGGACTTCGTTGCCAGTTGATGTGGTTAAGGCAGCTAGTGTAGCTGGGTTTAAAAAAAAACTGTTTGGATAAGTTCCTGGAAGAGAGTCCATAAACTGCTATTGATCAATAGGGAATATCCACTGCTTGCTGCTGGCATTAGTAGCATGGGATCTATTTAATGTCTGGGTACATGCCAGGTACTTGTGACTTGGATAGGCCACTGCTGCAGACAGAATACTAGGCTTGATGGACCCTTGGTCTGACCCAGTTTGACGCATCTTATATTCTTATGATTTAGAATCAGACATTTTCATGCTTCCTAACAAGCAAATATATATTTGTAAAGGCAACAATGTTTGTTTCATCACTGAGTTGCCTTTATTTTTGTTGAAAGATATGAATAGCCAGATTGTTTTCCTAAGCAATTTAGTGCTTTCTAGGTAGAATAAGAGCACTCTTCTAAAGCCCAGTTTGTGGAGAGATTGTTCCTTTGGATGTGACTTTGGGAAAAAAAAGATGAAATTGAGACACTATCTTCAGCAAAAACTTGGCATGACTGAGTAACACTTTATTAAATATTTGTGTGTACAGAGGGTATGTTACTAGAGCTTGCAGCTCATTTACTTCCATGTCACAAGTTTCAAGCCTACTTTTGCCATAGGCTCATATAGTGGCTTTATAAACTGCTGGAGCACTATATATTGAGATCCCACTGTGGAGGAGAAATTTTTATTGGCAGCTTTCAGTTGTAAAGACACTTAATAAACCTATAAATTATTGGAAGATGGGAGATTGGTTGGCCTCCTTCATGCTAAGCTGCAATGGTGCTCAGATGGACTCAGATAATTTTAAGCCAGTCTTTATCAAATGCATTATTGAGCAAATTTGGGACAGCACAGGTAAATGGGTCAGTCCTCAGTCTCCAGTGACTAAACATCCATTTGTAGTAGAATGATTTTCTTACGGTTAGTTTTTTTGGTTGCCAGTAATATTTTGTTTACTTCTTGTGGCAGCTGGAGATGACTAACATGCTTTCAGCATCCACGCTTGTCAGTGCAAAGGTTGGGATAGAGACCTGCATTCCCGAATCTAGTCATGAGGCTTGGTATTAATGGTAATATGACAGGCAGTGCTACTGCCACTCTGAAGGAATGGCAACCAATTTTGGCATAGAATCATTTTTCCCCTGTTTTCTCCAAGTTTGAAAATTGCCTGATATTTAAGGGATTGTGGTAACGTATACAGTAGGCCTTTGCTCCATGGTATGGTAAATGCATCCAATCACTAGAGCTTGGTCAGTTGTCTCTTGGAACAATACTGCTGTAGTTTATTACTGAAGGGAGATGCAAAGAGGTCTATAGTTTATGCTCTCCCAGAGGTTGAAGAGTACTGCAGAGTGTTATTGTTGAGCGACTGCTTAATTTGTCTGCTACAATATTGCAGATCTCTATCTCCCAGTAATTTTTATTTTCCGATGCGAACCTCAATGTTGTGATCTTCCTTGGAATGACTGTATTTAAAACATCTACATAAAATAAATAAATGTTTAGTTTTCTTTGCAAAGATGGTAAGAGCCCATTCTTCCTTGTTTGTTGATATAAAATGTAACCTGATAGTTCAAACTTGCACAGTTTTGTTCTTCAGGTAAAATTCAAACACTTGAAGAACATTGTAATTTGCTCTCGTTTCTAGAATATTGATGTGGAATGTCAACTCTGGTTTTGTTCAAAGACACTGTGTACAAAGTCAATGTACACTCCCCACCCCTGGTTTGACATATCCGTTAATATCTTTTGTACCCGTAAGGGCTATATGGCTTGTCCCCAAATTCTGCTTCTGTCCACCACTTTAATGAATCTACAAGTTCCTTTGTTATTGGTATCTTGAAACCGAATGGTTGGACGTGTTGATCCCAATTGTATTTTGGGTGCTACTGGGCATGTCTCATCTAAAGATATCACTTGCACTGTTGAAGCCATATGACAGTATTCTCATTTATTTCCATGCCTTAGTCCATTTGCTTTTGAATAAAGATTGTGTCAATGCTTTCTGAAGAGGAAGACAGACCTTCCCCTTGACCATGTCCATTTTTGCACTTATGAATTGTGTCTGTTTTGGTACCAAGCTGGATTTTTCAGAATTCACTACATCTTTTATAGTGTTTTTTGCAAGACAACCTCAATATTAGATATAGAAATACAAGCAAATTTTATTTCCTCAGATGAGCAGCTACTACTGCTAGGCATTTGGTGAAAACTCTCAGAGCTGCCACTAGACCAAAAGGTGTATTGGTAATGACAATCTTGCAGGGTCAATCTTAGGTATTTCCTGTGTTTTATTAAAATATGAGCATAAATGTCTGAGGTCTAGTAATTCGTATCCTTCTCCGCATGTGATGAGAAATATCTATGTATGTCTTCCCAAACTCCCGTGCTCTCATCTACAAAAAAGGTTCTAAATGAACCATTCTATTTTTATCATTTATAATAAAATATATATAGAAGAACGAGGCTAGTTTCATATTATCATAACAGTTTTTATTTGGACATTGGTAGTCTAAGATATAAGACCATGGCGTTCACAAAACCCTTTTGGGGAATTTAAAGGAAAGGCGTAAGGTGTATACATAAACGGAGATTGAGATATAATCTTCCACAAGCAAGGGGATAGCGTAATTGAAGTATTCGATAGAAAAATATAAATTAGATTATCCTTTTTCATGCACAGTGGAGATTACAATTGTTTTTTTTAAAAAATTTTTTGTATTAATATCACATTAAAATAATTTATAAAATAAATAAAAAGAATAAAAGGAGGAAGGAGGCAAGTTGATGATTATAGCACAAGAAGGATGCAAGGCCGTGAGGTATGCACCAATAATATGAAACTAGCCTCGTTCTTCTATATATATTTTATTATAAATGATAAAAATAGAATGGTTCATTTAGAACCTTTTTTGTAGATGAGAGCACGGGAGTTTGAGGTCTAGTAATGTCAACCAGTCCTGCTTCTGTAGGAATGGAAAGATTGAAGTTCATTGGTCCTTTTTTTTTTAGAATATATTTAAATCTAAGATCTAAGACAGGACAAAGATCTGTTTTCTTCAAGATTCATTTAATTTCATTTTCATTTCATAAAATGTATTAATCGCTTCACACTAGCAGCCTCTGTGCAAGTGATCTAGGCCCTTGATCTTTTTGCACTAGTGACCTACCCTGTTATCTTTTTGAAGCAGAAGTATCTGTTGATGGGGACAGTTCTCTCTTCTGATGGCTTTTTGACCGCTTGTATTCTGATGAGCTTTTAAACTATTTCAGCTTGAGGTTGTCATATATCAGTGCCCTTGGGGACATTCTGCCTCAGGTCCATGCTGTCGTGGTCTGGGCCTATGTATTGAAGGCACCAGTCTTGCTGGTCTGCTGAAGCCATTTTATGGTAGTAATTTTCCACAAAATTTAAAAGCACCTTCTCCCCTTTCTCTCTGTAGAATTTGGTGCTTTTTTTTTTTTTTTTTAAAGAATAGTCACGACTGAAGTGAAAGGAAGGAAAATATTCACAAAGTGGACAAAATCAGACTGAGGGAGGGCACACAGTGATATTAGTGCAGGAATTCCTGCAAATACCCAGAAGGAACCCAAAGTAGTTTCTAGGCTATGAGAGAATAAAGCCCTTTCTTGCATGGCTCGTTTACACTTGTGCATGGAGAAACGTGTGATCCTGCTGCCATATAAAACAAGGTAATTCCAAATGGAGTAGAAGGCAGCCTTTTATGTATGCTCTTGCAAAAAGGATGCAGAGTAATGATAGCTGGATGTACTCTTTTGAAAAAATGTTTTCTGGAATAAAGAAGGGGGGTAGGTAGTGAGAAGGAAATCATCTCATTTGTGTGTTTATGAGAGGGTGTCTAGGAGGGTCTAGGGTATCTAAGAAACAGTTTTATTGTATAAGCAGAAAGTTTTGAGATTTCATATTTTACTAAAATTTAATAATTCAGGATTTTGATAATCAAATGTAGGAGAATTCAAAAGGTATACATAGCTACTCCATGTATGTGAGAAGCTGTTTAACAATTCTGCTAATTTACAAATCTGTGCTTCAGGCAATAAGTTAAGAGCCCTCCTCTAACTTTTTATTCTTTAAGTGTGTATGGGAGGGGTTGGTGAGGATTTTAAAGATCATGTACTACAATATCTTTAAAAGGTATCTCAATTTACTAAGACTCTAGCTTTCTCCAAGACCAATATGGCAGCTAGAACTGCACTACTTTGTTTCATGATCACACACTGTGATGATAGAAGTTGAGGAAAACTTGGCACTCTTTTCCAAACATGCATGTCAGTGGAGGTGTGGGTAATGAATATTCACAAAGACAAGTGTGTATATATTTCACAGAATAGGGGCAGGTCTTGCACATCAGGAACATTCCAGACACATGAAAATGATACATGGCAACCTCACTCCTAATTTTGAAGCCTTGAATTTTTAAATAATTCTACACATCAGGAACATTCCAGACACATGAAAAGGATACATGGCAACCTCACTCCTAATTTTGAAGCCTTGAATTTTTAAATAATTCTACACATCAGGAACATTCCAGACACATGAAAAGGATACATGGCAACCTCACTCCTAATTTTGAAGCCTTGAATTTTTAAATTATTCTACAAATAAAACTAATGCACATGGATATTTAGAGTATCTGAATTTTGCAGCATGGAGGCAATTTTGATTAATGCAATACATGTATTGATCCCAACATGCAAAAAAAAAAAAGTACCTTAGCTGTGTATGTAGCTTATGAGATTTGCTGATAGAATTTCAGATACAATGTAATGAATGTAACAATGTAATGCAACACTTCAAACAAAATGAAAAGGCACACAAATGCACTGTTCATCTTTTTTATTGAATAATCCGGTAAATATTTCACATTAATACAGGCTACATAAAGTAGAGCCACTATACGACATGAAATTTACTCAACTTTTTTGTAAGTTTGTAAACAAATATACATGTTTTTACCACCTAAAAGGCTGAAATCATGTAATTTAGTTTTCTGCTGCATACAAGTAGATTTCAGTACGGTTTAGCCAGAAACACTGCAACAGTTCATCTGATTTTGAAGTTCAAAATGGCTAAACTAAAAGGAAAATAGAACCTGGGGTACATGGAAATCAATTTGTTCTTAAAGAGTGGTAAATCAAGTTTCCATTGTAACAGCCCACGCAGAAAATTGTTTAGTTAGGCACATCAAAAATAAAGAAAAAAAAATGTAAAATAAAAAAAAAAAGGAAAATAAAAAAACCAAAATCCCGTAAGGGTTCTTCCAAGATCAAAGGTTTTCAAACAGGGCTGATGGAGCGATTTCCCAAGATTTAGTTGACATATTTTAGATGCATGTTTCCAATATGTGGTGCCCATGTTCCAGGCCAAATCTATAAGAAGAAAAGTGCAATCTTTCAATGAAGATAAACATTTAAGCAAAATGTATAAAATCTTGGTTACATAGTAGTTGTAAATTTCCATTAAAGCACAGTACATGCCAAAATAAAAGCATTTCTAGTCACCCTTTTCTTGAGTATCCACCACAACTTCAAAATAAATGCTACAAAATAACCAGATTCCAGAGGCATTTTTGAGGGCATATCCACCATTGTTTTTGGATTCATACCCATGTCTTAGAAATTAAGAAATATCAGTCTTAAAATACAAGCTCATACCAGCAACAACCCAAACCATTAAAGGAACCTCTGAGAGATGTGACAACTATGAAACAAAGTGTCAACATATGAAGATATTCACACATTAGCATGAACCCCCAAATATCAAATGGATATGTACAATGCTAACCCTAATATCTTATATGGCATCCCAAAATATCCCTGTTACTTCAAAATTAGTAATTCTTACACATTCAAATAAGCCTAGATCCCAAAATAGTGACACAAAATGCTTGGACAATACCCTAAACCCCATATCAGTAACTATCAAAATACATGCTTATTAAATTGTGTATGGAAAAGAAAATGAATAAGTTGCTATATATGAGAAACACACAGCTCCATAAAAACAGCCACAGAAAACAGCACCTGAGTGAGGACTTTTGGGTTATATTTTAGCATAAGAAACTGCTTCTGGTTAGGCTTGTAAACTGGGATTAAGAATAACAGTAGCAGCAATGTTAATATCCCAGACAGGAAGTCACATGGCAAAAATACAATAGAACTGCTCAGGAAGCAAAAAATTAAGCTTTATAAAGCCTCTGGAGAGAACACTTTTTTTTGTTTATTTTTAACACTAAACTGTATGGAATTTATGATTAGAAACCAATTTACAATCTTCAGCTATTGACTATTTGTCATATAAAAATAAAAGTGAACAAAACAGTGGAAACTAATAGTAAAGACTAAGGAAAATTTGGATTTGGAAGTCAATATATAAGATGACTGCTGTGAGGAAAAGATGACAATTTAGGCAATGAACACCTTTAAGAGATTATCTCAATTTGCTTAATTTACCTGCTGGGGGTCCGTACAGTCTGCTGAGTTTGGGACAACTTTTATCATGGGACTCCAAGCTGGATCTGGTGCATGTAGCCCGTTAAACAAAGGGGGCCCTCCTGGACCATCAGTCAACTGAGGATGTGATGGTATTACAGTACCTCCATACATGGAAATTGGTAGTCCCTAGAAATAGAATAGTTGAATTATTTAATAAACTGGGGGGAGGGTGGATCAGAAACCTAAATGACTCAGTTCTAAAGAATCTATATAGAAGCCCATGATGGGTATCTATAGTTCCCTATCACACATACAAAAAGTATATAGTGAGTGATGGCAGATAACGACCAAAATGGTCCATCCAGTCTGCTCAGCAAGATCTCTCAAACAAATAATAAATTAAGGGTAGTAGCAACTGCCACTCCGTGCAGGCGACCCCCAAGCCTTTTGTTATAGTAACTTTTGGACACATTTTGCATCGAAACAGCTACCCAAAGGAATCAAGACTACTACGCTGATTATAAGAGTACATCACTAACAAAGAAAACTGAAAAAACTGCAGCATATTTTTGGTGTTTAAGTATGATCTCTAATGCTTATCACATGCATACAGTAAGTGATTGGAAATGTCATTTCAGGATTTAAAGCTTTACAGTTCTCTCAGTATTACGGAGGGCAACACTTTGCAGTCATGAGAGAACCTAGTTCAACTATGTTGTTTTTAAATAAGAACTATCGCAGCACAAAATGGGCATTTTATTTTTCAACCAGGTGAGCACTTCCTGACTGGACAATCATTTCTTAAATCCAAGCAGGGCTCCAGGAATTTTACCTTGAATATGAGGATTCTACTGTTACTGGATGCATCAAAGTTGTGTTACCTGTGGTAGGACAGTGACACCAAATCATGGTTTTTTTGTGAGGGATAAGGTGATACCAGAATGTTCTGCCACTGCTGGCACCAAAATGCATGCTCAACAGCAGCTGGAGCTTTATAATTCATGTCAGAGACGGAGCCTGGATTGGCTTTAAAATATTGTCCAGCCAAATACTCTCAACAGGCTAGAAATTAAAGCTTTTTATTAACAAGTTGCCTCATTCACTCCAAATGAGGACATTTTTCATATCAAGTGCCCTTTATGAAGGCCGGAGGTCTGCATAAAATGCGAGATAGTATAATAGGTGAAAAACCAAACACCAATATTTATATACAAAGTTTTCACTGTACAACCACATTTGTATATACAAAAAATTACTCAGGCGAAAAGGTGAGTGAAAGAGGTACAGCATCTACAGCACAAAGGCCATCCGAAGGTCTCCGTAGAATTTATTCAATCAAGTCAGTTATCAGGCAGACATATTTTACAGGTTAAAGCAATATTAGTAGTGTTGTGATAATAAACAGAGTGCTTAATGCAATAGGCAAATGAGTTGCCACGCTAAAAGGAACGCGCAATGGCCAATTTGTGCAACCCTAGAGCTCTGTATCGGGCGCCCAGGAGACATGGCTGTGCACCAACAGCCTGGCCAGAACTCCCTTCCCCATCCCTGACAGGGCTGTTCCCTGTCGGTGAAAAGGACCAATCCATTTTCAGGACAGCCTTCTGAAAGGGCATTGGACATGTGACAGTGAATGGACCAATCAGAAGTGAAGGAGTGAATAAATAAGTGTTGGGCACAATATTAATTTATTTGTGCCCAGCACAATATTTATTCACTCCTCCACTTACTGCCGGCAGGGGTTCCAATTGGGCCAGACCTTGGGGATGCTTGCTGTGGTTCCTCCTATGAGGAACCACAGCAAGCAGGATTTTTTTTTGTTGAGTCCTAGAGCGCAGCATGATTCTGCTTTCTATAGTTCTTCCTACTTGGTATTGCGATGATACTAATAGAAGGAATCACAGAAAGCAGGATCTTTTGTTTTTTTCCTTTCTTGTTGAGCCCTTGAGCACGGCAGGTGTTAAATTTGCCATGTTAAAATAGGCACCTTGGCCGTGCAGTAATTTTTGGCATTGCAGGTTAATAGCTAATAGCCTCATCTACATGGAATTTGCATGTGATGAGTGCTATTAGCTATGCGCTTGATCAGATGCGCGTTTTGGATTTGCTAATCCCCGTTTTGCATTGGAGGTTATTTTAGTGTGTCCAAAACAAGTGTCCAGAGTATTACCTGGTGTGCTAGCCTGAGTGCACTGTGTCACATTTTCCTGACAATTCTTACCTTAGAAAAATCCACAAAGCTACTTGGCATTGGCTGGTGGAAGATATTAGATGGTGCCATCATTCCAGAATCATCTCTTTCCATTGGCTGATGCTGGGAAAATGTACCTGGATCTGATAGTTGCTCATGAACTGGATGACTCATTACTGGCTGGGACCAACCTGACAAACCTTCTGAAAAATATAGGTAAGATGTTATAACTTATTTAACGTTACGTCATTAACAGAAATTTTCCGAGTCTAGCAGAAGTGTGGATAATTCTAACAAAGAAATTCCATTTAATGGAGTTCTGAATACAGTATCCTAAGGAACCTATTTCTATAATTTGGCCACAAGATAAAAGAAAATGATTTATATTAAATATTCAAGTTTTTCTACTTGAATACAAGTAAACACAAGTCCAAGATCAGAAGTCTCGGATTTGAAGTTTCCAAAACAAAGTCACCAGGGAAGGTGAGAAAAAAATACCCCGAAATTTCCCAAACATTTTCTATGTACATTTTTAAAAATGGAGAAGTCCTCTTAAAGTGGGAATGATGACCCCAGCTCAAATGTGTCTAAAGTGCAAAAGGTTATCAGGGCTGAACTCTGACACTTCCTTGCCATGAAAGCAAAAGCAAACTTCAAACATCTCAGCTGTTGCAAAATGAAAGTGTACATTCAATTCTGATGGCTGCCTGATGAGAATGATCAACAATAAGTGCAAGTTTAAAACAGAACATACATTTCTAACTGCACTGAATTTTTTTTTCGAACATGCATTTCAACTTGGACTCCATAAGTGCAATACACTATCTGGAGAAAGTAAGTTGAGCACAATTTTAGAGACTGGTTACTGTGCCATGCACTTGAATGCCCTCTAACTTTTGGTTGGGCTTTTCCGGAAGATGCTGCATGGCTCTCTGATAGTGGTGCTATGACAACAGAAAATATTCTTTTGATAATATGTTAAGCCCTGTCCTTCAGGATGCATACTACTTTATTATTAGCATCTATGCCAACTTGATAAGTCTGTTGTGTTAAAACTAGGCACATGCTGTGTGTGTTCCATGACTTACCTGATGCACTGCTTACGCCAAAGGACCAAATACCACCATGTCCAACAGGAGCCGTGAAGTTAGTGCCTAAGGGAGTTGGAGTTACAGAACCACCCTGTCGAATACGAGCAAGTCTTTCTGTTCCAATGGGAGGCGGTACCTTTCGATCATGGCTCATATTGCTCGATTTTGGCTGGCCCAGTGAAGGAGGTGCAGAACCAGCTGACAGAGGTGAAGATGATCCAGAAGACACAGATGGAACAGGGGATTCACCTAGAGATACATTTTTTTTTTTACCTTATATTAAACTAGCAAAATGAGGTAGTATTTGTTCAGGAATAGTAAGAAGCAGGTGTTTTCTTAAAGGCACTGCAATTACAGTGAAACTTAAATAGTTGTACAGTGCTTAAAAATAGTACCCCGCTTGATCTTTAAGCTCAGTTGCTTTGTCTGTTGGTCATATTACTAAATTTTGAAAAGATTTTGGTCACAAAATCCATGCTTCTTGTAGTATAACTACTGTAATCAAGCTGTATATCTTGAAACGTGATAAAACTAAGAAAGAAAAAAAAAAATCAGTTGTGTTATCAACCTAAGGGGGCTCCAGCTCAACTATTTAAGACATTTGAGACCCACATCTGTGTGGCCCTTGAGTTTACATGAACAAACCCTTGTATGGTAGGACTTAGCCTTTTACTTTTCAAAGATGGCCAGAATTAGTACAAAATGTGACTGGACAATAGTAACCATACAAACTGTTCCCAAAACAGACTATTTAAATATATAAATGGTCAAAATGAGAACTTAAGAGCAAGTTCAATAAGCTTCTAAAAGATATATAGGGATGTGTCTATACACCTATAGAAAAACAGCAGATTCAGTAAGTCTCAAATGTTCACAAAATAGTATATGGACAAAATATCTTTAGAAAATGGTCTTCCTGAATAAATACTCATTGAATATAACATTAAAAGGATATATTCTGCTTATATGCAACACAACTGATGGCCTAAAGAGAAATACAATTTCAGATCCATCCCTCTGCATTGCTCTACTCAAATAAATGGGTCTTACCCAGGTCTTTAGGAGAAAATTTCTTGTCAAACTAACATTCTATTTGAAAAACCTGATTGACTCACTCAGGAAAAGGTTTCATGTTGAAACAAATTATAGGTTAACTGATTTTTTCAATTTATCTGAAATACTTCTAAATAATGGCAACACAAACCTGCAACTGCAGAAAACCAATATCAGTAAGTCTTAAATATTGCAGAATACAAATACTAGTAAAACATTTAGTACATTTATCAGCTTATGAAAATATGAGCATTTGGAAAGAAGACAAGGTAACACATTGGAATATCAGCCAGTAGGAGAAAAACAAAAATCAAACCAATGTAGTTACAACTATACTGTTTTAGCCAACTTTTGGCATTCCAAAGCAATACATTAGTAAACACAAAAGTTGCCTCTTTAGAAGCCAAACCAGACAATTTAAGGTTATGTTTATAAATACCAGAACGTAAAGAGCAGCTTAGTATAATAGTTTTCAGACTAATAAAACACAGGCAACATCTTCACAGAGATCAGGTAAACTACTGCCAAAGAGATACATACATGAGTTTGCAGGATTTGTCCAAGGATGTGGTGAAAAATGTTGTCTGTTGAAGCTAGGAGTCCCAACAGGTGCAGGTCCTTGTAAGTAGACCTGTGTCCCTTGCATATTTGCTGAAAAATTTGCCAGAGAAGCTGAAGATGTGGAGGCACCGGAAGCATCTAAACATTGAAATTTAAGCAAGTTGTAATAATTCCATCAATGGGAAATGTTACCTTAGCATATTCCTGATTTGAGAATAAAGGCATGTCTGCTTTGTCCCACAGAAGAATTTGGGATCTCCAGACTAGCTAAGTGTTTTGGATGTTTAAAAGTACCTTGAATGTTTTAATCTGCTATGCTTTTTAAATCTGCTCACTTTTGGCTATTTTAAGATGCTTTTAGTTTTGTTGTAGTTTATATTCACTTCGCTCCAATTCCAAATCCTCTTACATGCGCTCCCCAAACTAAGGAAGGGGGAAACTTTCCTTTTCTGCAGTCTTATTCGCAGAAAGGGATGGCTGCACTTAGTTTTCGCTTTGCTCTTTGAAATGTAGTCAAAGCTCGTAATGCGGAGGATTTTTGAATTTATTTATTTTGAAGAAATCCACTAGAATTTACAGTTGCTTGCTTTTTAATTACAATCTAAGTAGGGAACTATTTGCAAGCTGAAACTTTGCAGGTAACCAATCTTTCATATAAACCACCTGCTCTGCCCTGCTTCCCTTTTTTATACAGCTACTAACTCCAACACATTTCCATTGCCAACAGTCCATGTTCTATTTTTTCTATTTCTATAATTTATATAGAAGTAAGTGGAGGATTAGGGAGACAAACCATGTGGAGGCTTCCAGATTGTCCTGTTTGTGTTCAGCTGTCTGGCTTAAAGAAGGACATTACCAGAGTGAGCTACAATTTGTTCTCTCCAGTACCACTGCCATAAAAACCAAGTTCATCTTACTGTGGACTCAGTGAGAACTAGAACTGTGGATCCAAGATGCCTTCAGTATCCTACACTACAAGAATTAAATCAATCAGTGCTCATTTACGTTAAAAAAACAAAACAAAAATTAAAATGAATCCAACACCTTTTTATTTTTGCTATACAGCTTTGAGTTTCAGCTGGTAGCCATAGGTTTTCCTTGGTGAAAAAACAGGGAATGCTAAAAGGTTTTAATTTATTTCACTTTTAAAAATCTACAATCACTTTGTAGGGCACTCTACTTCAACACATGCAACTAGGTTTGCACGCTATTACATAGTGAAAGTGTCAACTACTACAAGGACTACCCACATTTTCCAACTAACTTACCGGGGCGGGGGAGGAGGGTTTCTAGCAAAATCTAATTTAGAGTTCAATGAGATTAAGTATATGTTTCTTTAAGCTTTTCAGTGCCTTACCTACTGGGCTAGTAGAAACTCTTTGGGACGGTGGTCTGAATCCAGGAGCCTTGGAACTATCAGAAGGATGTACGTTTTCTACATGTCCAAGTACAGAGCCACCAAGAAATGCAGATTGAACATTGAAAGCTTGATCTGCTGCTGTTCGTGAAGAGAGTGGACAGTTTCCCCAGCTCTGATGGGCTGGCACCTGATTATCAAAGAGACTGCTAAAGTGATTAAAAAGTGCTGATGGCCCAAACGTAGGAGGCAATGGTTTGTTTGCTGGGTTAATGTGCATTTGGGAACTGTTCATAATGTTCATGACTGATGAAAGATGCACTGCAGTAGGTGGACCCTGTTTAAGAGAATCTTGAGGCGTTAAAGAAACTGGACTTGTAACAAAAACAGGCTGAGGATCTTGATGTGGAGCTGCATTTGGTATCACTGAATAGAATGGACCTCTGGGCTGGATTCTGTGAGAAACTCGAGGTGCTGGAGCAGTCTGCTGAGGTAAGTTACAGTTTTCTTGAGTATCTGTCCCTGAAGTTACAGCAACTTGTCTAGCTGATGCTAAACTTGTGGGAGCAGGTTCTGAATTGGACACAAAAGGCATGGACAAAGGTGGACTGATATCTGAAATGCTGGCTGATAACACTTCTTCCTGCAAATTGTTTACTGAAGGAGGACTAACGGATGACCGAGTTTCAATGACTTCAGGATTACTGCTGGCAGACATATTCAAATTGCTTGCAGTAGAAGCTGGTGCACACAGAGTGCCAGATTGCTCCAACATGGATACCTTCTCTTTGGGTGTTGGGAAGGATTCATTTTTATGTGCAGGAAGCTGCTGTGTTTGGGGAGCACTGGAAGGCAGAAGGGCTGTAGAAATTTGCCCACTGTTTATAGGCGCAGAAGAACCTGAAGGCATAGTGGTACAGGTGCTGGTCACAGTTGAGGTCACTGTTGCCATAGTATGTGTTTTAGGAATACAGGCAAACAGCTGCTTTCGGACAGATGAAGCAGTTGGGCTATGTGTCACACACAGCGGTGGAGCAACAGGAGCTATGGAGGACACAGTGATCGGACAATTAGCAGTGGCTGATCCAGTACACTCATGCTGTAAAATATTTCCACTTTGGTTACCTGGACGGCCCGTACCATTATGCTTTGGAGAACTATTTGTGCTGCCTGGACTAACTGGCCTCACTGGAAATGGTCCCCAAGTGCTGGGAGAAGGATTAAAATTTCCTCCAAACTGAGCCATAGGTAAGCGAGGATGCCGAATCTGTTGCATAGTTTGCGCAGCCAGCAAGGCAAAATGAGGGTGGGAATAAGCCAATGGAAGTGATACTGGGAAAGGAGAACGCACGTTTGTTGAAATATTCTTATTAGGTCTGTTGGTAGGCTGGAAAGTAGATAGTGTTGCAGACTGTGACGATGTCATAGGTGGTGTTCCTAACGGAAAAGATTTATTTGAAGCAGCTGCAATACTGGCTCCAGATGAATGTGCACCGACAGACGAAATTTTGGTGTTGGCAGTAGGGGTTCGGATATGATTTTTAGGAATTAAATCTTCTAGTTCCTTGGCAGGATCCTGTATAAGTGCATTAATGAGCTGCACTGCGTATCTGGTTGATTCAGTACCACCTCTGAAATATAAAAATACAATTTTTTTAATGTTTACATTTGATTATAAATCTATGGTAACAGAATACTGTAATGGAAATCCTGCATTCTAATTTATACTAATGATCAAAAATACTCAGTGCATTTTACTTATGACTTAATATAGTTATATCTTATTTGGGCATTTTCAATGTCTAATTATTTGAAGAATAATCCTTAGGCTCTCTGCGAGGATATTATCCAGCATGAATTGTCAACTCCCATAATACTGCAATACTCTAGCCATGTACCTTATTGTGATCATTCTTTCTCCATTCTTGTCTTTTTGTTTGTCTACATCAATATGAGCACCAGTAACATCTTGAATTGCAGTTATGTTGCAACCACCTCTTCCCATTATTCGAGATACAACAGAAGCAGGCACAGACAATTTTTTCGACCTGTAATATGAAAATGATTTCAAGGCTTAAAGGGGAAGTGATTTAATTACTAAAAAGCTGATACTACAGAGGAACTGTAAATGGCAACATAACAGAATTATGGATGAAAAGAAGGTAAGGAAAATCCAGACTGCCCCCCCATGAGAGATTGCTAAATGGTCCACTGAAGATTAAGCACGACAAGGGTTTAAAAAAAAACCCAAAAAACTGACCATGCTTCTTGCAGGAAAATTTATGTCACATATTTGAGTTCAGCATTTAGAGACACTGTCCTTTGCCGGTTTGTAATTGTGCAACGTTCCCAAAGTAATGCTGTTTTTATCAGACTTCAGACTGCAGCTCTCATAGCAATAATTTCACTAAATAGTAAACAGCTTCAAACATGGAAATGGAAGGTGAACATTAATTTCTTCCAAACAATTGTATGTCAAGTTAAAATGGCACATTTCTTAAACACTTCAGCTCTCAAAAATTTCTGGAGTCACAAAAAGTGTAAATAGTCTTGAACACAGCTTATTAATCAATGCTCTGCATTTAATATCTTAGGAAAATAATACATAGCAATTCATATGGAGAAATTTTCCTACTTGCTAATTTCCTTTCCATTAATCCTGCTTCACCAGTCTAGCCATGACAAGTGAGTTATTTCCCACTACCAGCAGATGGGCTTGCACTGGTGGTGGAAACCCAGTGGCCTGGCCCTGGGATTTGATCACAAATGCATCAACTAGCTGCTACCATCTGTTGGAGGCAGAAAATACGGGATTCTCACTACTAGCACCACCTCTTAAGTAGTGGCTATGAAGTCACAAGAGAAATCAGCTGTCTGCCTCCATCTGCTGGTAGGGAGAAATAATCAGTCATGGCTGGACTGGTGTACCAGGACAAGATAGAAAAGCTCTTTTAAGATGGTTTAAATCCAGTCCCACCACTACCCAAGGGATTAACCAACCAGTGTTAATGGTAGCCCTTCCCCATGACACTAGGTCACTTCTCACGCCTTAGGAATGCTGAGGCAGGAGCTGGAGCAACCTGGGCAGGCAGATATCACAGAAGACATTTGCGTCAGACAAGAAGTTGTGTCTCCTTCTCACTCTTCAATATCTAAAGGGGAAGGAGGGTTGTGGAAAGAGGCCTAGGGCGGGCTGCGCTACTCAGTGGTCACAAAGTGTCAGTAACATCTAGTACAATAGGACACTGACACGTTGTGGACACAGCTGGTATTGCAGCCTCGTGCATTTCTACATTTCCTTTCCTTCTGCTACACCAGTCCACAATCCCACCCAAATCAACCAGTGTTCTCTGCCTCCAGCTGCTGGATGGAAATTAACAGGTAAGAATTTCTCCTTCCTCTTCCTTCTGCTCACCATCTCATTTGTGATGGATGAGAGGTTGGGGACTTGTGAGCAGAAGGAAGAGGAAATTAGCAATTTGGCAGGGGAGCACAATGGCAGTGGTGGTGGAGAAGAGGGAGGCAGGATCAAAGCTAGCACCTTTCTTTAAAAAAAAAATGCATTGATGGATTGAAAGAGGCTAACTAAAAAGTCATACTTTGTTTTTAAGCTATTTTTGCTGAAAATGACTCCATAGTTTTCAATGAAAATGATCAATTTCAAGTCCTGTATAATGAGTGTTTAACTTTCCTTTCAATGTCTTCTTTACAGGAAAAAAGGAAAATACTGATTGTCAACAAGAAGAATAAATTGAATGGCACATAATGCACAGGACTGGAAGTAAACTTCTCATGCTAGAGCCATCTATAGCGGATTGGCACACCAACTCCTCCAAAAATACAAAAAATTAGGATGCTAGCTCACAACTGTTCAGATAGTATATTTCCAAAACTATTCAATCTAAAACTGAATAATTTCAGTTCATCCTTAAATCATATAGAAAAATTATGGCTAAAATTCCCCTTTACAAAAGCAGGTACTAGTATAATTAGTAATGTGATGTTTAAAAAAAATTAATTCAGCTTTTTTGGGGATAGTTTGACATTTTAATTAAAATAAAATTTGGAATTTACAACTATATTGAGTTACATGTAGGACTCAACTGCTTTGGCAAATCTTATACAAATCATACCATAAGGGACTAGATTATTTCAAGTGCATAGAAACAGAATATAATGGCAGATAAAGACAGCAAGCCATTGACTATCTTCCTATCACTATGGGTGAATGTACTTCCTGGTCTAGCAGCCATCAGCACCACTGGGAGGTGGCTGCATGTATCTACCAACTACCCCCTCTAACCCCTTGTTCTTTTCAGAGTTATTTTAGCCTTTGCCTGCTGCAAGGGAGGACTATTATTCAGTCCAGACCATTTGAAAGACCATTCAAGAGAAAGTAGGATGTTTCTTTTATAGTGCTAATTTCTGTATCACAACCAAGGTAGTAGGATTTTTTTCAAACTGAGAAAAACAATTACTTTATAAAAAGTTATTTAATAAAATGTCATCCCAACCTGGCTAGCATGTTACAGTAATGTATATAGCATTGCTATTCTAGAGTTTGACATAAGCTGCCTTATGTGAGCTGACATTTTGTTACGTCATTATCAAATGTACTAAAAAAGTTATGCAATACAGTTTCCAGTCAAATACAAGTATGGTTAATTTCATGGTATTGTACAAAGAATGTAGCTATACTACCTTAAAGTGAGCACTCCGTTTAATGCATATATGAAGAATGGCAGATCTTGTCCCAACAAGTACTGTCAGTCTCCAAAATACTGTAGCCAAAAGTTATAGTTCTGTGAAGTGTAACTAGCCACACTTGCTCACCTTCTGACGACTTCTTTCCATCCATCTTCTCTTTTCTGTCCTCTTTTGGGACTGGTAAGGTTCAGTTTCCCATTTGGAGAGGTCAATGGCAGTGAGACAGATTTGTAGCTTACTGGTAAGGAAGTGTGAGTCATATCGTTTTCAAACCTGTAAAATATACAACATGGAGAAAATGTAAACAAAGTTCTGATTTCTTGAAGAGCTATTTATAGACTCAGAAAAAAAGGATAGAAGATTCCTTTAAAGCTTGATGTTTTGATTCAATTGAGGTAAACTGGTATGAAGCTAGGAGTCACTAATGCACAGAACAGTAAAAAAGGAGGAGTAATTTAAGGTGAGATGCAGTAAGCTATTATCAGAATAATCAGTGAAAGCCTAAGTAGAAAATTATGCAAATCTCCACATTTCTCAGCACTGGCAGATGAAAATTGAAATACAACTATTTTCTCTCAAACATTGCAAGAATATTAAAAGTGAAATAAAAAAATTCAACAGACTTAATTTAAAAATGAAACTGCACTATGAACCCTCTTATATAAGCTTACCATACTAACCTGCCCATATGAAAAAGACACCAACAGAGAAACATCTGACATCACTGTAACAACATGATTTGAATATGACTTCTTAATGAATTTTTGCACCAAAGAAACACAGGTTTTGATCACTGGCAAAAAATGAATGGTATAGGACTGTCCAGTGGGAGTGCTCTGCAGCCAGGCAAAGGGCCTTGGTTTAATTCCTAGCTCTGATCTTATGCTCCAAGTCAGCTAGGACTAAGGATGCTGCAGAGGTAGTGTTCCTAGCCTCTGGAGAGGAAGGAGAAATTTAACACAATGGTAACCCCTAGCATCTGAATTTGGGGTCCATGACTGCAGAGTTTCGGAAAGAGCTCTGCCACATGGCTCCTAGCCAAGGACTCTTGCCAATAACTGGACTAAAAGTATTGTATTGTGATATGCAAAGTTGTGTTTTGATTTGCGATACAATTAATATATGTATACAATACACAACATAGAATTTGACAGCTCAGGATCACTAGGCACATTTACAGGCCGAAACAGTACAGTGCGCTTCAATATTAAGTCAGAGGTCCTGAAAGTTAAAAAAAAAAATTTGAAATTGGCCCGCGGCTTGAAAACCGGACGCTGAATTTTGCCAGCGTCCGGTTTCCAAACCCGTGGCTGTCAGCGGGCTCGAGAACAGACGCCGGCAAAATTGAGCGTCGGCTGTCAAACCCGCTGACAGCCTCTTCCGTCAAAAAAGAGGTGCTAGGGACGCGCTAGTGTCCCTAGTGCCTCTTTTTACCGCGGGCCCTAATTTAAATATTTTAGTTTTACTGAATTGCGCGCACAGGACACTGGCCTGTGCACGCGCCGGGACAGCGGGAGCTCGCCCGCTCTCCCGCGAACTTTACTGTATCGGCCTGCTAGTTTGCCCAACTTCAACTTGATGCAATGAAAGACTACAATTGATCTCTGGTTTTCTCCTCACTTCTTTACAATAAGGATCCTCTGCATTTATGCCAGTCATTCTTGAATTCTGTTATGTTTTTGTCTCTACCACCTCCACTGGAGGCCATTTCATGTATCCGCTACCCTTTCAGCTTAAAAATAGTTTTTAAAAAAGATGTTTGCTGCTCCTGAATCTATTTCCTGTTGTCTCATACTGTGACTGTTCAAGAGCATTTTTTCCTCACCAAAAAAAAGTTCCTATTTGTGCCCAATTTCCACCTTTGAAATATCTAAATGTCTCTATAGCATTTCCCCAAACTAATAAAATCAGTTACCCTTCAACACAGGATATAGTATATTTAAAAAATCCCAAAAACCAAAAAACTGGAAATCATACAATTTAGATGCTCATTTCACTAAACAGTTTAAAAAATGTAAATAATTTGCAACAAAAATTAAGGAAAATCTTGATGTCTGATAGCCAAGTGCTACTGATGCTGCAAAGTATTGCATTTCCTACTTGCAGAACATATTGAAACACATGAAATCTAATCAAATTAAACCAAACTAAATAAGGATTAAACAAATATTTCTATAGCTGTTCTACACATGTACTCTGCTAAAAATTAGTAGTACATGAATCATGAACATTAGAAAATTGTCAGTTTGGATTTAGGAAAGGAAGAGTACAGAAACTTTGATATTTGTGACAGATTCTATTTTTCAGGAATTTGATGATGGATCAGTGTTGCTAATTCAATTAAATCTTACTGCTGCCTTCAGCACCGTTGACTTTTTATTATTTAGACTTCAGTCTTGGAATTACTCCTACAGCCCTGGTGTGGGATGAAAGCAGCAAGTAGCAAACAAAAGCTCCACTTGGAAAGAAAACTATGGAACTATAAGGGTCGATAATGTCACCCATGTTATTCAATATTTACATGCAACCATTTGGAAGGATATCAAATTCTTTAGGTATGAAGGTATATTTATACAGATATTAAGTTTTACCTTAAATGTAAAGAGGGTGATATTGTGCTTGATCAAGACATTCAATATTATTTAGAAGCAATCAATGACTGGTTACAAAGGAATAATTTAATGTTAAATATACAGAAATCAAACTGTTGTGGATAGGGAGACAATGAGTGCCAGAGAAGCAACATTGCTTTACATCTCTTTACCAATTGCAATAAACACAAGATCTGGGAGTAAACCTGGATTCCACATTAACTATGAAAAGTGATATACAAGTGGTCACCAAGACGCTTAAAGGATGAAATTCCAACAGCCTATTTCAGAACAGTCATATAGGCATGCGTATGCTGCCCAGACTATTGCAATGCCCTATATATTTAGGGCTGCCTAAAGTTTTAGTAAAGGTGCTTTATTGATTCAAAATGCAGCTGCTGGAGCAGCTTATAAGCATCTCTCACCAAAATTGCAGGAGCTCTACTGTCTGCCAGTAAGCGAAAGAGTTCAATTTAAAGTCTTGACAATGATGCATACAGTGGCTTGCAAAAGTATTCGACCCCCTAAAAAGTCAGATTTGTGTGGCTTACAAATGACACCCAGATTGTTCCAGACAATGTTTATTGCAAATCAGTATGCTCTTAATGAATTGTGACTTTGAAAGTTTACTTTATTTTTCTGCATTTTTGGTAAAATTAAATTAAAATCTAAAAAAATGCTGCTTGCATAAGTATTCAACTCTTGTGCTGTGGAAGCTCCAGGTTTACACAATTGGCTTTCAACTAGCCTCTACCAGTGAATTATTAAAAAGGGTCAACTTTTCTGGATAAAAGACCCCCTTAATTCCAGTACTATTGGTCAGACTGTGAATAAAGACTGAGAAAATGAAGGAAGTTAAAGATAAAGTTATAGACGTGCATAAGATAGGAAAAGGCTACAAAATATCATCCAAGTGATTGGATATCCCATTGAGCACTGTCGGATCAATTGTGAGGAAATGGAAGCTGCATCATAAAACCCAGACAATGCCTAGACAAGGCAATCCCTCAAAACTCAGCATCAGAACAAGGAGGAGACTTGTGAAGGAATCCACAGAGAGGCCAACCATGACTTTGAATGAGCTATAGAGTTCAGTGGCTGAGACTGGAGTGGAATTGCACCAGTCAACCATACACTGGGCAACAATGAAAGTGTTACTGACCTAGAAAGGACCTACTCTGTAGTATCTTGATGTGCTGAACATGAATATGACCATGAAAAGTTTTTATTGGCTCTCGTTTTGAAGATATTTAATATAGTTCACTTTCTATGTTTAGTCATGTAAATTTATCCAGTAGGACTGTAAATAAAGCCTAGAATGATGTAATATTGCGTCATATTGCATAATACCATCATGTACACATCATCCAGAGTTTATTACATCTTTTTCTGATGCAATGCAGATCTACTGCCATGCTGCTGCTGAGTAAGCTGACGTCAGCAGTGTACTATATGAAGCCCAGTCAGAAAGGGTGAGCACTTGAAATATTCATGCTGGCTGACTACTGCTGGACACTCCTCAGAGATGCTCCCGAACAGGTGTACAAGAGACAAGCAAAGAAATCTAAGACGTAGTCTATGACTTCATTTTTCAAACAGTATTAACCGTAGGTCTCCTACTATTGGCATACAATTCAAGATGTAATTATATTATTGCATATTACAAAAAAACTAGAGCCAATTTTGCATTTTCACAGTCACATTTGTGTTTAGCACATGGAAATGTATAAGAATTGACTAATTTCATTTCCATAACATGACTTTTGTGAAAATTTGTTGCCCAGTGATATCAAGAGCTCTGCATAAACTGGCCTGCATTAGGAGGGTGGCTATAAAGTAGCTATTATGGAAGAAAACATACATCAAGAACAAATCTGGTGTTTGCCAGAAAGCAGAGTGATCCAGCTAAAATGTGAGAAGGTTTTTTGGTCAGATGAAAAAAAATTGAGCTTTCTGGCCAAAATTCAAAATGCTATTTTGTGATGCAAACCTAGTACTGCCCATTTCTCATCACCAACCCAACAGTAAAGTATGGGGGTGGCAGCATCATGTTGTAGGGATGCTTTCCCTCAACAAGGACTGGGCATCTTGTTAAAATTGAAGGATGAATGGATGGTACAACATACAGGGAGATACGGCAAGACAACCTGCTTCAGTCTGCTAAAAAATTAAAACTTGGGAGAAAGTTCACTTTCAGCAGGACAATGATCCCAAGTACAAAGCAACACAGGAGTGGTTAAACAAAAAAGCAAATGTTCTACAATGGCCAAGTCAAAGTCCAGATCTCAATCCAATCAAGAATCTGTGGCCCTATTTGAAAATTGCAGTCCATTAATGTCAACCAACCAACCTACCTAAACAACCTGGAGAATGAGCAAAAATCACTCCCAGTGTGCAAAGCGGGTAGAAACTTACCCCAACCGACAAAGCTGTTATTGTAGCAAAAAGGTGGTTCTACCAAATACTAGTCTGAAGGGGTTCAATATTTATGCAAGCCGCATTTTTCAATCTTTAATTTTATTTTACAAAATAATGCCAAGAAATAATGAATGATACTTTGAAAACACTTTTGCAAGCCACTGTACAGCAGTTTATGATGAAAATAACTGCTTAGGTAGTCTGATTCAGTTCTCTTCAGTTCACTGGTCAAAACTTGAAGGAACCTTCCTTTAAGGATTATAAACATGAGTAAATAGGGCATTTTCTATTGCTGGTCCTAAACTATGGAATTACCTGGATAAGGAGTTATGGGATGAAACACTACTTAAACTTTAGAGTGTAAAGGCAGTTTAATTTAAGCAAGCATATGGATAGGGACTGTTAAGAAAGGCAATTTAAGTGTTAAAAACAAAATAATGTAATTGAAAATGTTTATGTATGTCTTTTTTATTGGAGCAGATTTGCCAACTACAAGAATGAGAAATAAATGAACAAACATACATTACCTCGTCTGAATTTTGGGCGTAGGTACGCTGGGCTTATCATGCGCATGCAGCAGCAGTGAGGAGTACCTCCTGTCACCAGATGAGCTCAGATCCACAGTGAAGTTTAACTCCTGACTTCTGCCACCGCCGCTGCTGCTCTCGCTATTGCAATCTGTGCTATCCAGGTTATCTGAATCACTGTTTCCACTGGTACAGGTACCACCACCTCTAGGCTCACCATTTATTTTATTTTTGTCTGCTCTTTGCTGTGCTAGAGACATATGCTGATCTTGCATTATTATCTGTGCATTCTGCGATGTATCCTTAGTTTTGTTCTTCTTATTCTTGCGGTTGGTGCTGGGTGTAGTTACTACATTGGCCCTCTTTTTCCCAAACACATTTGTAAAAGTAGTTGATGTTGCCGAAATGCCAATCGTGGTGGTTGTAGTTGCACTTGGTGGCTCTATGGGAACATCTTCCTCCACTAAAGAAAAAAAATAAATGACGCCCAGTAATATATGTAATACATTTTGCTTCCCCTCTCCCCACGCTTAGGAATGAAAATCTTTCCCCTTTCAACTTATATTTACATTTTTCAAGTTGCAATTTTATTACATTTTGCAAGCAGTTAACCAACAGCATGCAACAGATTAATTATTTTATAATTTTTAAAAATCTAATTCAAAGTCACTACTTCCTGGGTCTCACCATCTACATCATTTGTTTCTTCTTCTTCTTGTAGTTCAAAGGTTTCTGTTGGTTTATTTTCCTCATCATCCTCCTGCTTTTTCTTCTGCTCCTCCTTTTTCTTCTTCCGCTTTTCCTTTCGTTTTTCTCTCTTAGCTGCAAGAGCTTGTTTTCTGCTTTCCTCCCTTGACTGAGGAAAAATACAAAAAAAGACTTGTTTGCATTTACATCTATACTTGATTATCCTGAAATACCAATTTTTTTTTTGGGGGGGGGGGGAGGCAGGGAAGGAGAGGAGAAGAAAGCAGAGTTGCTTACCTGTAACAGGTAACAGCAGGATGTTAGTCCTCACAGATGGGCGACATCATCAGATGAAGCCCAGCTCAGAAAACTTAAAGTTTCTAGAACTTTGAATGGGAATCTGAGCATGCCCAGAATGCCACTATCCGCGCATCCACGCAGGGTCCCTCTTCAATCTCATAACAGAATTCACGAGCAGGGGAAGAAAAAAAAAATTTGAGGGACAGCCCAACTCTGAGGGGTGGCAGACTGGTTTCCTGAAAACTAACACCCTGCTGTCCTAGGAGAACACTTGTTACAGGTAAGCAACTCTGTTTTCTCCAAGGACAAGCAGGATGGTTAGTAGTCCTCATGGATAGGTGAATACCAAGCCTCAGGCTGATCCCGGCAACAATCACAACCAACAGGCAGCGAACTGGGTGCCAAGAGGCACAAAAATAACTGCGGTGCTGTTGATAACCAACACCTGAAGCTCACTAACCCTGCACGCCCATGTGACTGCCACCAGGAAGAGAACCTTCCAGGTCAGGAACGTAAGATCACAGGAGCGCAAAGGCTCAAAAGGGTCACTCACCCATGAGCCATGCCACTACTACATTGAGGTCCCAGGACACAGGAGGCTGAAGGGGAGGCTTCAGCTGAAGCAAGCCCCACAGAAAACACCCCACAATGGGTTTCACAGAGATGGGCGTACCACCCACATTCTGATGGTAAGTGCTGATGGCACTCAGGTGTAATCTGAGTTGGTTTTTAACCCAGCCTCCGAGAGGTGTCACAAATAGTTGAGCAACTTCAGTGGGGCAGGCGAAGTGATCCAAGCTATGACCCTTGCACCAAATTGAGAACCTCTTCATTCAGTAAGACTTCCTGGTGAAAGGCTTCCTGGAAGCTACCAACACCGAGATACATCGTCAGAGAGGTCCAGGAGCTGCAGGACTAGGCACTCAATGCTACTGCTCGGAGGTTTGGATGGCGCAGTCTGCCCTGATACTGTGTGATCAGATCGGAAGAAGTCCCCAAGATGGATGGGTTCTCTGACAGGTCCCAAAGAAGCAGGAACCAGACCTGTCTGGGTCCAGTAAGGGGCCTCGAGAATCATGGTGCCCTGGTCCTGCTGGAGCTTCAAGAGAGTCTTCATGACCAGTGAAAGAGGATATGCGTACGCGAGACCCATGCCCCAATGTCAGGCAAAGGCGGGGGGGGGGGGGGGGGGAGGGGGGGAGGCAAAGATCCATGTCTGGATCCAGCAGTGGCGGCATGATCTTCTACCAGTGGGGAACTCCAGAAACCACTCATGTAGCTGGAATGCTTGACTCAGACGGTCAGCCACCACATTCTCTGTTCCTGCTAGGTACATCGCTCTCAGAAGCATGCCATGCGACAGAGCCTAGGACCAAATCTGTACCACGCCTCTTGACAGAGGAGGAACGAACCACTGCCTCCCTGTTTGTTGATGTACCACATTGCTACCTGATTGTTTGTCCAGATCAGGACTGCCTTGGGGGACAAATGATCTCGAAATGCCAAAAGGGTGTAGCAAATCACTCGAAGCTCAGGAAGTTGATCTGACAAGATTCCTGAGCTGTCCACTTACCTTGTATATGGAGGTCATCCACATGCACCCCCAATCGGGGGGGGGGGGGGGTGGCATCTGTGGTAAGCACTTAAGCACTACCTGAGGCAGGGAAGCCTGAAAAGGGACCCCCCCCCCTTGCTCCAGGTTGGATAGATCCTCCCACCAGGACAGGAAGATCTGGAGAGGCGGCATGATGTAGACACATGCCCTGAGGTCCTGGGCTGCCTGCTGCCACTGTGACTGCAAGGTCCATTGTGCTCTGCGCATGCACAGGTGGGTCAAAGGGGTGCCATGGACAGACGCAGCCATGTGACCCAAAAGATGAAGCACCAGACTAGCAGAAACCTGTTGACGGCTGCGGACCAAGCTCGCCAGCAACAACAGGGCAAACATGCCTTGGCCTGAACAGTGTCCAGTCTGGACCCAGTGAAGCCCAGGTGTGGCGACAGGTTGAGGTGGGACCTGGGGTAATTGATGACAAACCCCAGAGATTGCAGACCTGGAGGGTCAGATGTAAGGAGCGAAGCGCCACCAGCTGAGTGGTGCTTTTGACCAGCCAGTCATCCAAGTAGGGGAACTCATGCACTGACATCGGAGATACGCCCCTACCACTGCCAAGCACTTGAAGACCATGGGGGGGGGGGGGGGGGGGGGGCGGCGGGCTGATGCAAGGCCAAATGGCAAGAGTTGATACTGGAAGTGATCCTTTCCCACCACAAAGCGAAGATACTTCCTGTGACCCGGGAAGATCACAATGTGGGCATAGGTATCTTTCAGGTCAAAGGAGCAGAACTAGCCTCCTCTAAGGAGCGGGATCAGGGTGCCCAAAGACCATCTTGAACCCTTCTCTTTGAAGGAATTTGTTCAAGGCTCTCAAGTCAAGAATATGGCATAGACCCCAAGTTCTCTTTGGTATCAGGAAATACCGAGAGTAGAACCCTCTTCCCCGCTGGAGGAGGGGAATGGGTTCTACCACTCTGACCATTAGAAGGGCAGAGAGCTCTGTCAAAAGTATTTCCTGAGGAACAGACGAAGCCCACGATAGACATGGGGGAGAGTCCGCAGGAACAACCCTGAAGTTCAGCCAGTACCCTCGGCGAACGATGGTGAAAATCCACTGATCCAACATAATGTGAGACCAACAGTATGCAAAATGATGCAGCCTGCCTCTGACCTGAGGGCAGGATGCCGAGGGTACAGCGATCTGACTCGCTCCCAGTCAAAACCCTGTGGCAGGGCTCCGAGGGGGTTGGCTGAGGCCTGGGGGTCTGCAGTTGACTGGAACGACCCCTGGAACCAGAAAGGGGTGTGCGGGCCCATGAGGCAGGAGGATATCATCTCCTTTGGTGATACAAGGACTTTGAGCCTTGTCATGAGGATTTCTGATAGAAGGACTTTGAGCCTTGTCATAAGGATTTTCTGACAGAGAATGGTGGGTCGAAAATACTAGCAGATGGGTGTTGAAGAGTCTCATGGTGGTCCTTCAACTGAGCCACTACGTCCCTGATCAGGGTAGATCTGCCAGCTTTTCTTGGACCTCCTGCCGAAGGGCTAAGTTATGGAGCCAGGCCATCCTGCGGGCACCAATACCTGCTACAGCCACTCTCGCTGCCGTTTCGAAAACATTGTAAGTGGACCTCACCTCATGTTTTCCTGCCTCCAGACCCTGCTGTTCTACCACTGAGAATCCATCCTACTGCTGTTGGGGCAGGCGCTCTGATAGCTCTTAAGACATGCTTCCACAGGTTCCAATTATACTGGGTCATATATAATTGGTAGGAGGCGATAAGGGCAATAAGCATAATGCTCTGATGCATCCAACGCCCTGCAAATCTCACCCTGGAATGGAAGAGGCTTGGGAGCGCTTGACTTTAAGGGTGGACTCTCAAAACCCTAAGTCTGTTGGACCAGGCAGATGTCATCTACTTTAACTGGAGGAATGGATACAGGATGTTCCCAGATCCTAAGGAGAAGTTCCTTAAAAATATCATGGACTGGGACAGCCGCTACTTCCTTTGGAGCATCCACGAACTGGAGGACCTCCAGCATTTTATGTCAGGTGTACTCTTCTGTGAGGAACTGAAATGAGGGAGCACCTAGCTGAAAGACTTTGCTAATCTTAGAGAGCTCCGCCACCTAGTGGCACGGAAGATGTACCCAGACAGCATGGCTAATTCAGCTGCTTATCTACGTGAAACACACTATAGAGCAGAGTGCTCTACTACCACAAGGCAACTACTTCACGGAAAAAAAAAAAAAAAAAAAAAAGACTGACGAGGGACCTCGTGTGGACGCGCTGATAGTGGCATGCTGGGCATACTCAGTGTGCCAGTCAAAGTTCTAGAAACTTTGACAAAAGTTTTCTATGCAGGGCTCCATCTGATGTCACCTATCTGTGAGGACTACCATCCTGCTTGTCCTAGGCGAATAACCAATGATCCTTCTGGAAGATGTTTTATACCACACATTTACTCAGAGAAAATAGAATATGATTTCTCTTTAGCAAGTTGAACCACTGGCCCAAATTACAAGATAAGTCACTTTTTTTGCAAATCTCTCATATGCATATTCAATGTGGAAATCCTGAAAACTAGGTTATTTGTAGCTCGAGGATCTGAGTTGGCCACTCCTGCTATATAGGGTGAAACCAGCAAGTCTGTTGCTGTCTGCCTCCATCCATCTGCTAAGGGAGCATAACCCACCTGTCTGGACTTGCCTGGTGGGAAGATGTTAAATTTTCCTACAAATCATTTTCATAAATATATTTTGTTAGCTTCCAATCTACTTAGTATAGTTATAAATCCAGCAAGAGTGAATGGTTAATCAAAACTGTTCAACTAGCTAGTAATTTCTAATTCTGATATACTACCAGCATGCAAAACACAATGCAGACTGTTCCACTGCCAGATGGGAGTCAACATACACATGGTAACACTCATATAGTAATGGATATTGCCAAAATATTAACTAAAAGGAATTATACCACACCACTTTAAGCCAATACCACATATTTAATCACCTTAGTTGTCCACATTATTGTGAAAGATTTGAAGAAAACCCATCTTGCTAATCCAAAGTCAGACAAATTGCCTTAAAAGGATATGAGGCTTATGTTCCATGCGTCACATTTACTTCAAGGATGTAAAAGCAGTGACCAGTGTGAGGAACAAGACAGGTTAAAAAAAATGATCCTGAATTTGCATGCTAACATTTCTCTCTCCCTTTCACATGAAAAGGGGGAGCCACTTAAGAGAAAGTCCAAGTTTACCTTTTCCATATCTAGCTCCTTCAACAGGATGCTTGCATTCTTATTTGCTTCTGCAGCCTGCTGATCTTTTGCCTTCACAATTGTTTCCATGCACTGGTGGCATTTTTTCAACAGGTCCTAAGATACAAACATACATAACTAAGAGACCTTTTCACCAAAACATCCAAGAAACAAGTGCCACAGCTTTGAAAACAAAGAATATGATTCCTCCCCAAGATTAACCAAACTATAGCTATCCAAGGCTGCATTTTCTTCCAGTGCTACCTTCTGGAATCAGAATCAAACCACGAAACAAGGCAGTGCAGACAACCTACACAAATAATAATGGGTTAAAAACTTAACCTTTCCCCATTGTCCTAATAAAATATATTGGCGTGTTTAATCTATGAGTGTACTTTTCTCCTTGAGTGCATAGACTGTTTCAATATTCCTCCAAAGGCCATTTTTTTATTTCTTTGAAATTACTTGCTTAATCATAATACTGCTATAGCAAGACATAAGATAGAGGCATAGTCTTTTACCTTTAACAATTTACGAATGCATTTTATATTCGTTATCACTATTTTGCATTCAAATATTTATCTCTTTCAAGACTTACTACTAATGTATGGCAATGTATATGTAGCTAAGAGTTCCACTACACAGAAGTAATATTTCAAACTATATTTTTATTGCATAACTTAACTTACCTTGTCAGTAATGGTTGCTATGTATCTCATGCATTCAATATCAGAAGGAAACTGGTTCACTTCCTTCACCAAATACTGAACTACTTTTATATGGCCCTGAAAAACATCCATCAGTTTAATTTGAATGTTGAAAGACAGGTTCGTCAAGAAAGCAGTCAAAATAATTCACACAGTGTATTTACAACTTTACTACAAATTCTCTTTCATTCAGACCATACAAACAGAATAAAACCAGTGATATGCTGGAAGCTCCAGAGGTCCGAATGTTAAAATTACTTTATGAAAACAGTCTCTTCCCTTAGTGAAGCAGAGAAGATGAGAGCCCCTTAAATAAATTGGCAGCATATCCATGTAAAAAACAAATAAGAATTCCATATACTGGTCTGCAAATTACTTGCTGTGCGCATTGTATATGCATCTCCTGCAAATAACTATAAACCATGGTCAAACTGCTATCCTGACAGAAAGCACCACATATGCAAAACTATAATTTCTTAAAATCAACTCAATATGAGTTTTTCAAAATGTAAGGCTTTACTTACCTTGCGAAATGCTGACATAAGGGGTGTAATTTTCCGGTTATCTGCTGCATCCACATCTGCTCCAGCTTGTACAAGCAGCTGCACTACATCAATGTGGCCACCATTTGCTGCCAACCATAGTGGCGTGTTTCCTTTCTTGTTACGAACATCAATGTGTGCTCCTCTATAAAACAAAGATTCAGATTACAATCATAGTGCATGAGTAACTGACTAGGTTCCAAATTCTATGAGCAGAGAAAAATATTTTGCCAATATGATCTTCATAATTTTTTAAAAAATGTATATAACTAAGACTTCATATTTACTACATATATAAGCAATCACTAAGTGTGCAAAAAAAACCCATAAGTCTTCCTAAGGGAGCTGTTAACTATTTTATTCCAATCATGGAAATTGTAAATAATATTATACAACATTTTCAAACCCAACTACAATTGCTACATCTCACAAGTTAGACACTAAAACTTCCACTTTGCCTAGAGTAAGGGCAGGGAAGAATTTTTTCAAAAGTATCTCATTAATTCAGGGACAGTAGAATGCCTTTTAGGTTGGGGAGGGGGCATCCAAGCTCCACCCCTATTTCCACCCACACTGCCAATTTCTTACTTTACATTTATAAAGTTCTTTCTAACATACATTCTTTGCATAAATCCTAGATTAGAGAATTATTCATTCCCAGACCTACCAATAAAATACTTGATGCTGAAGTCTTTTCCCTCCACACACAATTATATTGGGATGACAGAAAACTTCTCTCAATAATGTGCATTTACAATTCTTTGCTGAGTATTTTTTTGGTTCTATTTTGTTATACCTGGTGGTCTGTTTTTTTTGCTAAAGTATAAATCTTTTTTTTTTTTTTTTTAATTTCAAATGTACTTATTACACTAAGAAATCAAGAAATGTTTATTTGATTACAGAAATCTCTGCTGAAACGATACCTTACCTATTAATCAGAAGCTCACAGAATTTATAGTGTCCCTTGTCTGCTGCAATTGTTAAAGCAGTATCTCTTGAAGAAGGCACTGGTGGAGCATTGACATCTGCTCCTTTATCAAGGAGAACTCTTCCAACCTCTGCATAACCCCCTGAAGCCGCTTCCATCAAAGGTGTGAGACCAGTCTAAGTGAAACAAAATAAAGTGCTTTTAACAATTTTGGACAAAGCAATAACTGCAGAGCTAGCTTGGAAAAACTAATGACACTGTAAACTTTAGCATGTATGATAGGATGAAATCCTGCAACATAAATAGTTGCCAAAGGCTCTGACTTAACATTCTAGCACCATACTATGATCAAACACTTCATCCGCATATAATACACATAATGATAAACATGCATTCCATTACTGCACTTGTTCATACACTTTTATACCTGCTGTTTCATGGAAGTGAAAGCGCATTTCTCTTTTGGATGAGAAGCTAGTGAATTGATTGGGGGTACTGACAAACTGGTGACTGCAAGTATGCGCACGTGTATTTTTATAAACGGAATGTACTTGTTCTTTATGACTATAACTCACGCATACTGCTTACAAAATAGCAATCTGTGCATTAATTTCTGAACCCCATCCCAGAATGCCCGTTTCCTTTCACATTTATATGCGAAAATGATAGTTTGTGCATACTTTTGGCTCTTGCAAACTACTTACGCACTATTAAAAAATTTATTGGCTATATAATGAATTTGTATATCTTGTAAAGCCTAAATCGGAAATGTCAAAAAGCGCAGAACCAAAAAGAGCTGTAGCAGAAATGAAGCTCAGTCGGGGGGGGGGGGGGGGGGGGGGAGGAGGAGAGGTGAAGATACAAAATTATGCACAATAAAGTGCAAACATGTCTACCTCTCAATTCACAGGAAAAAAACCAAACGATCACATTTTGCAAAACAAATACTGTCAAATTAGAATCTAAATAAATCAGGTTATGCTCATATGTACATACTTTAGCTCTGTGTTCCACATTTGCTTTTCTGTCCAAAAGAAGACTCACAACCTCTGCCCGACCCTGGAAACAAGCTAGAGTGAGGGCTGTATTACGATTGGTCTCAATCTGGGCATTGATGTCTGAACCCATATCAAGCAACAGTTTTACTGCAGGAACATGTCCGTTCATAGCAGCCAACATTAAAGGGGATATTCCCAGTTTACTCCCAGTCCTATGAAAAACAAAAAATGGACACCAAGTTCAAGAATCTGATTTTATATAGGAAGCAAAAAACACAGCTACAGGATTACATAACTGTGTGACATGGCTGCATTACTCAGCTCAAAAATTGGAAAGCAAGGAGAATTGTTTTCTAGAGACATGCATTTTCTGCTATATGATTAGGGACAGACAAATTGAGAAAGCTTCCATGCTTCCATGAAATATAAGATCACAAAGCAACACTGATACTTTGTGGACACAGACTAGATTTCAGGCGTACATTACCTACACACAAGTTCTACTTGACACAGTAACATATCCGCATATAAGGACCATTTGAGCCATGCAGTCTGCACTATTGCTTGCCATTACTCTAGCTAAGTATCTTAGTTGTCAGTCATACAAAACTATCTACATTATTCTTGCTATCACCCTTTCTTGCCCTTACCACTACCCAATGCATTAAAGACATATCTCAGCTGTTCAAATTTAGTCTGAAGATCACATATTTTGCCCTAAAGCTGGAGAAGATAGCCAAATCAGCTTGCTGCCTATGCTAGCTAATCTGCCATTTCCCCCTCAATTATATCTAACAGCATGCTAAGGTCCTCCAGTTGTTCCATGATGCTTTACTGGTCACCTCTTACTGAAGAGTTCAATACTAGTGAACTGTTTCTCCATGCAAGTTAGCTGGGTAGTCTCCCCATTTGGGTACTTCACCTTGTGAATAGATGCACATGTAAGTTTCCATACCTAAACCAACACCCAGTCTGCTTCCCCACTACCATTTCTTTTACTTTAAAGCTTCCCTAGCTCAGGGCATGGGATTAAAATTCAATCCTTGGTTTTAATGTTCGGAAACTAAAACATTCCCAGAATCTGCAATATTATATCTAGGTATTCAAATCAAATTAAGGAGAAACTCATGAACAAAAATATTAAGGTAAAATCTTCAGTGTGCTTTCCACAAGACCTGTAGAAAAAAAGAGCCACCTATCAAGTCAGAATTGAGGTTGTATCCACAACCATGGATAATTTTCCCCAGTTGTGCCCTTGTGTCATAGATTTGCATACCAATACAGCAATCATACAAGACTGCAGCAAGTTGTGAATGCCGATGGCAAAGACAATAAGAATATAGCATCAATAACTATTATATTAAAAAAACAAACCTGTAAAATTTTACATCCATCAAGTATATTAAAAATTCTCAATTTGAGTAGTATAGTCTTGCAAAACATATGCATACTTCTACAGTGTATGTTAAAAAAAAAAAGTGCTACTATACCTTGAATTAATTTCTGCACCAGCATTAAGGAGAATCTTAATGATGTTGACGTAACCCCCAGATGCAGCAAGGCTTAGTGGTGTATAGTCTGATACATTTCTATGCTCTTTATTGGCACCTCGGGCCAGCAGCAAATCAACAACCTGAACCAAAAAATAAATTACATTTTTCTAATAGCCTTGAACACTAAGCATAAGGAAGAAATAAGAATTGTTTGCCATCAAGTACAAAAACCTTAGACTGTGAGCTCTGGGAATAGGGAAATACCTACAGTACCTGAATGTAATGTGTCAGATGTGCCGAAAGGCAGAATATAAATCAAATTAAACAAACTCATACAAAGTCTGCATAGGAAAATTGGTTCTTACCTGCTAATTTTCATTCCTGTACCACCACAGATCAGTCCAGACTCCTGGATTTTGCCTCCCTTCCAGCAGATGGAGACAGAGAAAGTTTCACTGACACTGCCATATAACCATGGTGTACCACCTGCAATCCCCCTCAGTACAGAGAAGTACCCAAGCCAAGATACCAACTTACACTAATCATACATCAATATCCTCCTGAATGAGAAGGAAATGGATACTTATAATAAATCTTAGGAATATTTAAATGTGAGGAACTAAACAAAAAACCTGCGTCACTCTTCAGACTATTTACAATAACCGATTGAGTGGACTCTCCAAATCTCCTCACTACAACTGGGCGGGACTCTGGACTGATCTGTGGTACTATGGGAACAAAAATTAGCAGGTAAGAACCAGTTTTCCTTTCCCTGTATGTACCCAGATCAGTCCAGACTCTTGGCATGTACCCAAACTTTCCTAAATGGGGTAGGACTGTCCCGCTTGAAGCACACTTTTGCCAAAACCCCTGGCCTCTGAGGCTTGGACATCCAAACAATGCCTGGTGAATGTGTGCAAGGGCTTCCAAATAACTGCCCGACAAATTCAGAGGTGATATTTGTTGACATTCTGCCCAGGAGGCCACCTGAGAACACGCAGAGTGAGCACTTTACCCCTCCGGACAGGACGACCCTGACAGATGTATGCCAAACCTGTAGCTTCCTTCAACCAACGCGCAATTGTGAATTTGGATGCCTTATGACCCTTCTTTGCACCACTCCATAGCACAAAAAGATGGTCTGACAATCGGAAGCTATTAGTGACCTTAAGATAGCACAACAATGCCCACTTTATATCCAAGTGTCGCAACTCTCTCATGTGAGGCACTGAAGCATCCAAATTTGGAAAGACTGGGAGCTCGGAAGATTGACTTAAATGGAATGACGATGACACCACCTTCAGAAGGAAGGAACAGTCTTCGAGATTCCCGAATCCGTAATTCTCAAAAATGGATCCCTGCAGGACAAGGTTTGAAGTTCCGCAATCCTTCTAGCAGAGCAAATTGCCACTAAGAAAACCACTTTTAAAATAAGATCCTTCATAGTAGCCCTAAGACACTTGAATGGAGCCGCATACATCCCCCTAAGGACCAAGTTAAGTTTCCAAGAGGGATACAACTTCCGAACCGGAGGACACAAATGCTTTACATCCTGTAGAAAATGTACCACATCCGGATGTACAGCTAGGGCAACTCCCTGCACCTTGCCTTGAAGACAGCCCAAGGCTGCCACCTGAACTCTGAGGGAGTTAAAGGTCAAGCCCTTCACCAATCCTCTCTGCAAGGACAATGGAATATTTGCTACAGATGCCCAAGTAGGATCAATCCCCTGCTCTGTACACCAAGTCTCAAAAACTCTCCAGACCTTCACATATACCATGAGGTCTTTCTAGCTTGCAAGAGTACAAACATCTTCAGAATATCCTCTCTCCCTTAATCATCAAAAGCCAAACCGTGAGATGGAAGCAAGCTGCCTAATTGGAAATATGGTACCTTGGCACAGAAGCTTTGGTAGATGAGCAAGCCTCAATGCCTGTCCACTACTAGATTGATCGGATCTGCAAACCAAGGCTGCCACAGCCACTCCAGAGCTACTAGAATTATTTCTCCCAGATGGATCTCTATACGCCGTAATATTTTGCCCACCAGCAGCCATGGTGAAAATACATACAGAAGGATGCCCCTCGGCCAAGGAAGAACCAAGGCATCGATCCCGTTTTGCTCCGCGCTCCCTTCTGCGACTGAAGTGCAGAGCCTTGGCATTTTGGTGAGTTGCCATTAAATCCATGTGGGGCCTGCCCCAACTGCGACAGAGGCGGTGCATTGCTTCCTCTGACAACTCCCATTCTCCACTGGCTTGTACATAGTCTGTGCCAGTGATAAGCCGCTAATGCCAGTTGCTGCTCTGCTCAGTGGATTAATTCCCGGGCTTCCTGAACCACTGCAGGACTCTTGGTACCACCTAAGTGAGTAAGTTCTTTGAAAAATTATTCCCCAAGTAATAATTTAACCATCTGATCTAAAATCCTCTATGAATTACAACATCTCCTAGCATGGCTTACACCAATAAAATTACAACATAGGGTAGATACACTGCAGACTGAGCCCAAATGTTTAACAGGTTAACCAGAACAATTTTCCATAACTGATCTTTCCAATTCGAGTTCTAATTTCTGAACCCAGCAAATCATAGCCTGGGACATGTGGAACACCACTGCTGACTGCAAAGTCATCTATCTCATCTAACATATACAAGTTCCTGAGAGATCTATACCGCAAACTGCAGTCTTTTAATCTAAATTTCTCTTCTATAGAATAGTTCCTTTGGCAATATCAGAAATATTCTTAGATATTTCTAAAGTTTTTTTTTAAGCTTTTTATTTTTAGCCCATGTTTTAGGTGTCATACCCCTTACCTGTCAGAATATACCAATTCATGTTCTTACGCTAAAGCTGAGATAACAAACATCAGCCTACCTTCAACTGAACATCTAACAAATGGTATGCTGAGAAGTGGACACTGCCATCTTGAAATTGAAAATAAGCACATTAGTTGGGTCAGAAATTAACACTAATCAGAGTGTCAAATAGATTTTCTATACCAGTATGGAAATTTTGAAACTTCTGAGGAAACACTAGAGGAGTGTGCCCACAGCGAATGAATTAAGAGATTGTAAAGATGAAGAATGGTCTCTGCACTGTTTTAAAAGGCATACAATATATTCTTATCTGAGAAATCTTTGACTAGGCAAATTTTATTTAACCAATGACAGGAGATGTAAAGATGTATTAATTTACTGAGACAGTTCTGGTATTTTGTCTTCCATTTTCAGTGGGCCAGAAGATTCCTCAGAATTTAAGTGTCTTTGAAAAGCTGTCTCTTGCACAAAATGCAACATATTCCCAACTACAGAAGCTTGCAGACAAGCAGCTCTGATTTTTTTCCTTATCTGCTATAATGCTTTTGACATGTAATGCCCTTTCCACAGTGGAAGCACCCATGCATGCTCAGAAAAAGCTTTTCTGGGCTTTAAGAAAGCGTTTCCATTTAGGTACCATTGATAGCAGCTCTTGTTAAATTCTAAGCCTTAAGTGAGAACTTCTGGGCTGAAGTGCAGACTGTCTCCCGACTACTCCATAGCCTAAAGAGGGCTGCAATAGCACACAAAAAATCTTTTTAAAAGTCGTAACTGAAGAGAATTTGGATGGTGCTTTTTAAAAGCTTTTATTTTTTTTGAACAGTTTTCTATGGGCAGATTACTGTCCTTTTCCTGAACAGCCATTGGAGTCTGTACCATAGAAGCCAGATTTTTAAATAATAAATCACAGACATCTTTAGTTGTCAACTTGCCAGCTTTTCCTAAAGTGCGCTACAGTCTCTGATTTCGCAAGCTATTTTCTTTGCAATTGAATGCTGAGTAAGCAAAGGATGTGCAGTCTACCTACCACTGTGACCCAAATCAAAATAGGCAGGAAGTCCCAATTAGTCTGATGTCACTGGCAAACTATGAATCAACAAGTAAAAGACCAGAGGTTTGATAGAGAAGCAAATGTCAATATTACTGCAAACTATACATAGCCTTTGACAGAGAAGTGAAACAGAATAGTTTATACATGTTATGTTATATAGGTTAAAGTCCTATAGGTAAGTCTACTTTTTATTCAAGTTTGTAAATATGATGGGATCAAATTCAGGAAACCGTATCCACTTATTAAAGCAAAGACATGCAACATTGCAAAAACAGACATCAGATGTATCATAGCTATAGACTGCTGAAAGACAAGAGTGCACATTAAGAACTTGGGCTTGATAAAACTGTTAAGACAGAAGACATGGAAAACCACAAGGAATCAGCATGTTAAGAAGCCTTATTTTGGGGGGTGGGGGGTGGAGACAGAGGATGACTTGGAAGTGTAGGGTGTTAAAATCTGGATCTCCCAAATAGCATTTCCAATTCTGGTTTCTGCTTCTTGAGCCTCCCATGGCTGGGGAATATATAGAGGGCAGCATTGCATCACCACTAGAGGAGGAAGCCCTAGTCATTGCACAACGGCAACATTAAAAAGGTTAAACACCGGAGGCGTGCATATCAGGCTCCGAAAAGCATGTGTGGGGCTCTTGGTTGAAGGACTGTTGTTGCAATGGCTGGGCTAAACAGAGAAAGGGAGGAGAGGGAAGGGGGGGATGTTTAAAAGTGTTGGGGGAAATATAGCTTAGAACTACTAGAGGCAGATTCAGATTTGGCAAGAAGCCTTAAGGAGTGCAAAGAACCTGATGTGACAAAACCTCTATTAACCTGTCCCTTCCTCGCTTTGCCAAAAAACAAAACAAACCAAAAAAAACAACCCACTTATATGGAAGCATGTATCCTGAAATGACAACCTAGCTTTGATGTAAAATTGTGACAATGCAAGCTGCACTCCAATACTTCTTTAAAAGGAAACCTGGAATGAAGGAATGGAAAAAAAAAGTGTCTCCAGTGATAGCTGGAATGTGTGCACAAATGATTCCTTGAGATGCAAGAATTAGTGCAGTTGTGTCCATTACAGTTTGACTTTTTCAATGTAGTTTACATTTTGTAATTCTACTTATGAGATGCTCAATTGTCAAAGTCAGATTTGGTAAGCATATATGCCAGCGAAGAATCACACCTGAAAATAGGTCTCAAAAGAACTATGTTGACCAGAACTATGCACCTCCCTAGTGGGACAGATTTGGAACAGTAGCATTTAACTTTGGTTGACTTAAGTCAGTCCAGTTAAAAATAAACATCATGCATTATATACAAACCAGAGGAATTACACATACCTCTTGACGCCCACCAGAACACGCAAGTGAAAGTGGAGTGTCCTTGGTACGTTCCGATTGTGCTTCTATATCTCCACCTTTGTCTAAAAGAATTTCTACCACGCCAACATGTCCAGCAGTAGCAGCCAAAATAAGTGGCGTGAAACCTAGTACAAAAAAGTGTAGCCAGAAAAGATACTGACAGGTGACAAAGGGTAATATTTTTAGCAAATATTAAATGTTTTGAAGTTAATTAGTATTTTAGCATATCTGTGTTTAAAAAAAAAGAATCCAGAAACTATGAGCAGCTTTTCAAAAATTCTATTTAAAATTATTTTTGTTTTAAAAAATGTGCTGTGGACAAGCCATCTATAACTCTTCTGATTCAATATTTAACATTTGAGACCTTAGATTATGTCCCACTACACTTACTTTAATAACTCCCTTCCCTCTGACTGTATTAAATATATACAAGTTAATACTGCATATTAATAAAGATTAGCTAAAGAATGTAATGGTAAAATGGCTATTTCTGCAATATTTATAGCTTACCTTTCTTATCCCTGTGTTCAATGTTAGCACCACGAGCAATTAATACAGACACTAGCTCTTCATGACCACCGGCACATGCAAGGGTTAATGCAGTATCATGATTACTCTCAGTCTGGAAAAATTAAACAAAATAAAACTATTTGAGCACTTTTTAATAAAAAATATCATTCAAGCTAGAAGAGTAAAGTCAGAGTACCATCACTTACATGGGCATCAATATCTACAGAAGGGTATGCAGGCAGCATAGACTGAGAAGCCACATTGCTTGGCGTTTGAGAACAGGGCTGTGGTGTAGGAGATACTGTAGTGTGAGAGGAATCATTGGAGACTGTAGGCACTCTGCTACTCACCGCTGAAAAATATCAATGTTGTAAAAGGGCTCTTTAGAATATTTACTCAGAGAAATTAAGTTACATTTCAAAATTACAATCCAAGTTAAAAATACATTTGCTTTTAGCTACATTTTTTTTTGGATTAACCACTGACCTACTGGAATTTATCTCTAACGGGAAACTTTAAAAAGCTGCAATTTTACATCATGTAATAGCAGTGTAGCACAAAGATCCATGATCTACTACTTTACCTGCACAATAATCATAAGAACATATGAAGCAACAATGTGTCAAACCAAAAGGTAATTAGGAAGAACCCAGCAGATCCCAAAGAGTAAATATAATCCTTATTGCTCGCTTCCATGGATAAAGCAATAGCTTTCCCACGTCTACTTGGCAAATAAATGTTAATGGACCTTTTCTTTTAGAAACTTGTCTAACCCCTTTTTATACTCAGCTATGCTAGATGCTTTGATTTCCCCTATTTACCTGTTGCACACCACAAAATTTTATAAACCTTTATCGCATGCCCTCTCAGTTGTGTTCTCTATATTCTGAAGAGCCCTAGCTTGTTTGGTCTTTCCATTCTCTATCATTTTTGTTGCCTCTCTCTGTACCATTTCTAGTTTTGCTATGAGGTTTTTTTTTTTTCCAGATGGGATGACCAGAACTGCATACAATACTCAAAGTGTAGTCGCACCATAAATTCCTAATACTCTATTTGCTTTTATAATTACCAACTTAATGAAATTTCAACATACTATCCACAATTACTCCAAGATCCTTTTCCTGGCTGATGACTCCTAATATGGAACCCAACGTTGTACCTACAGTTGGGATAATTTTTCCTTGGGCACATCACAGGTTGTCCAAATTAAATTTCTTCTGCCACTTAGATGCTCAGTTTCCCAGCCCAGCAAGATCCTTCTGCAGTTCTTAATTCATTTGTGTTTTAACCACACTGAAAAATTTTGTATCTGCAGATTTGTCTTATTTCACTTGTAGCTTCCTTTTACAGATCATTAAAGTGTTAAACAGATTTATCCCAGCACAAATCCCTGGGGCTCTCCACAATTCACCTCTCCTCATTGGGGAAATGGACCATTTAAATCCAGCTCTAGGTCCCTTATCTTTTAATCAGTTCTCAACCCACAGTAGGCTATCCACTCCTATATCCAGTGTCAAGACTCTTTTGAGGGGCTGTGTCAAATGCCTTTTCAAAATCCAGATCACTATATAGAATGGCTTGCCCTTATCTGCATGTTTATTGACACTTTCAAAAAATTCTAATAGACTGGGAGGGTAAGGTTTTCCTCTGCTCAATCTGTTTTGGCTCTTCCCTATTAGGCCATGTTTATTTATATGTCCAGTAATTCCATTCTTAAGAATAGATTCTGTTATTGTGTTTGGCACAAGTGTCAGGCTCATTGGTGTATAGTTTCCTAGATCATCTCTGGAGCTCTTTTTGAATATCAACATTAAACTGACTGCTCTGTACTTTTTAACACAGCACTCATATCTGGTTATGCTGAATAAGTTAATATTAAGGCCTATGATTATATATGAGGGAGATGGATAAGGCATGAGAACATAGAACACCTGTTGATGCTATGATAGTCTCATTTGTATTCTCAATTTATTAAATACATCAGTGTTTAGGAAAATTGTTGGGTATAAAGTGAATATATCCTATGGGAAGATATTTGTTGAATAAAGTAAAGTAATGTCATATTAGTGGGGGGTTTAATATGAATGACAATTTTTCCAGAATACCACAGCCACCGATGCCCATATGTAAAAGGTATGTTCCAACTCTTCCACAAGTGCATCTACTCTGAAGCTGCTCTGCAAGTACCTAAACATTAAATAGACCCCATGTTACTGAATCTGGTAATAAGCAGTGGCTATTCCCCAAGTCAACATGATTGATAGTCTATGGACTTCACCTCCAGTAACTTATCAATCTTTTTTAAACCCAGCTGCACTGACTGCCTTAACCACATCCTCTGGCGATGAATTCCAGAGCTTAATTGTGCACTAAATGAAAAATAATTTTCTGATTTGTTTTAAATGTGCTACTTGCCAACTTCATGGAGTGCCCCCTAGTCCTTGTATTATACAAAAAAGTAAACAGATCCACATTTAAACCGTTCAAGTCCTTTCATGATTTTACAGACCTCTTATCTTATGCCCCCTTTGGCAGTCTCTTCTCCAAGCTGAACAGCCCTAACTTCTTTAGCCTTTCTTTATAGGGAGGCTGTTCCATGCCCTTTATCATTTTGGTCTCCCTTCTCTGTACCTTCTCCAGTGCAACTATATCTTTTTTGAGATGCGGCAACCAGAATTGCGCACAATATTCAATGTACCAGTGAATACAGATGCATTATGACATTCTCCATTTTATTCACCTCTCCCTTCCTAATAATTCCTAACATTGTTTGCTTTTTTGACCACCGCAGCACACTGAACAAACAATTTCAATGTATTATCCACTATGACACCTAAATCTTTTTCCTGGGTGGTAACTCCTAATATTGAACCTAACAGTGTCAATACAGTGTGGATTTTTTTTCCCTAAATGTATCATCTTCCATTTGTCAACATTAAATTTCAACTGCCATGTGTACATCCGATCTTCCAGTCTAGCAAGGTCCTCCTGCAATTTATCACAATCCACTTGTGATTTTACTCCTCTGAATAATTTTGGGTCATCTGCAAATGTGATCACCTCACTCTTCATACCCTTTCTAGATCATTTATAAACATATCAAAAAGCACTGGTCCAAGTACAGATCCCTGAGGAACACCACTATTTATCTTTTTTCACTGAGAAAACTGACCATTTAATTCTGTTTCTTGTCTTTTAACCAATTTGCAATCCACAGAAGGACATCTATCCCATCCCATGACTTGTCAAACACTTGAAAGTAGTCCACATACACTACATCTACTGATTCACCTTTGAAAGTGTAGAGTAGGTTGTGTAGATCAGTGAAATATTCCAACTTTAATGTATGTACAAAGATGTGAAGATTTTTGCAAGGCACTATATTCTCTCTGCTTATCCCCTGCTTTTTTAGCCTACTTTCCAAAGGGACAGCTGTGTGTGCAGTATGTGTTTAAGAACCCCCAATACTGATCAAACTTTCACTGTTGTCAGGAAGAGGTATTTGTGTTGCGTTTACCATCCCCAATCATTTTGAAAAGTTGGCTCCTATGGCTGCCTTGTATCTTCTGTGAGAGTCCTATACACATCAAATTGTCATGTCATGAGGTCCAAGGGGATCCCACTTATAGAAGTATTTTTTCTTAAAAATTATTTTTTTTAAAATAAGCATAGACAAGTGTACATTATATGTCCCAAAAAACAAGCTCCATTAGTTTTGTATGGAAGTTCTTGTTGAAGTGTTAATGTTCTGACTTCTATCATCTCAACTGGGAAGCTGTCCATGCATCCACTACACTCAAAATAATTAGTCCAGATTGTATCTTTTACCCTTTCAGCCACATGTTATGACCTATGGGCAGATTTAGATGGGCCATATGGTCCATTTGCCATTATGTTCTGTTTCTATGAATTTGCTTTCTATGGGGAAATGTATACTTCTTGAGCATTTATGCCTTGAGGTGTTTGAATGTCTTCTCCCACATCTGATGACATTTTACAGGAATTATGGTGCATACTGCCCCAGTTTTATAGTTTCTCTCTAAACTACTTCTAGTTTGTCTATATTCTTTTGGAGGTACATGCTCCAGAACGGGATAATACTCTACATACTCTGGCCTGTACAGAGGTGTCACCACCACCACCTTGTTCTCTATTGAAAGTACCTCACCCTAAGGATCCTAGCATCGCTACTAGTGTAACTAGTACCTTTGGAACAGATGCCAGGCCAAATGAGAGGGCTCTTTACTGAAAACACGGTCACCACAAAGCAGAGCTCTCTGTTGTGACACTGAGCAATAAGAATAAGCAGATAGGCATCTTGTGAATCCAAAGAGCATAGAAAACCCTTTGGTCTGATTACTTTAATGATAAAGACAGATTCCATGCCAGGCAGTTGTATTTTAAAAAATGGTTATAATCAGACTCCAAGGAGACTTTAATTTTTACTGGAATCAATTAAGGATGCAAAGCTAGCTATTACATGTGGCAGAGGTTTTAGAGTATCTAGTAGAATAGGATCCTCTCTGTTCTTTATTTATGAAAGGGATTAAAGCGCCTAGCTCTTCACGCAGGCCTTATCTTAAAACATGAAGAGGGTAGACAGACACTGGTCTTCTACAGATTTGTTTGCAGGATTCTGTTGTCATTTAATTAAGCTAATTTATGCAAATATATTGTTAATTGTGTTTGGATCTTCTCTATTGAATCCATAAGAACATAAGAAATTGCCATACTGGGTCCATCAAGTCCAGCATCCTGTTTCCAACAGTGGTCAATCCAGGCCACAATTATCTAGCAAGTAACCAAATACTAAGTAGATCCCATGCTATTGATGCCAGTAATAGCAGTGGCTATTCCCTAAGTCAACTTGATTAATAGCAGTTAATGGACTTCAACATAGTCAGCATCTCAATGGGTTGCTTTAGTGTCTGCACTGCCAGTAACAACTCCATAGATATCTGCTTATATTTCACAATTTATATTTTGTTTGTGACTCCTGGAATGGAAGTTTTATATTGTACCATGCCTGGAGCATTAATTTGATCAGGCAAGGAACAAAGTTAATACCATAAAATCCCACCTTCTGTCCCATGAGATTGCACAAGCCTCTTGAGGTTCAACAATGGGTAACCTTGCAGCATAAAATAACTCAATATATCTGAAAACCTCTGCTACCTGATAGGCTTTAATCTTGGCAGAAAGATGTTTTCCAGAGCCTGTACAACAATAAGAAATGCAGTTAAAGCCATGTAGATGAGGTTTGTTTCTTAACCGGTAAGCCCTGCTTAGTGGGATCATAAGAGAAATAGTTGTGAAGATCTGAAAGAGTTGTATCTAAAAACAAAGCTCTTGCCAGTGCTCATGCTTTTTCCCCATTGTCTTCATTTGGATCCTCTTCATTTTCTGAAAGATGTTCCTTTAGCTATAATAGCCTCTTTCATCTCACCTTGTAACCATGCTAGAGTCATTTGGCCTTCCTAACTTTTTAATGCATGGAATACATCTGGTTTGGGCTTCCAAGATGGTATTTTTAAACAATGTCCATGCTTGATGTGAACTTAACCTTTGCAACTGCACCTTTTAATCTTTTCTATTTTCCTCATTTTATCATAGTCTCCCTTTTGAAAGTTAAATGCTAGAGCAGACGTTCCCCAAATTTGTACTGTCTCCATAGCATGCACATTTTCTCTCATGCATATTCATTGTGGATATCCTGCTATTGTTGGTTCCTGGAACAGCTGCTCCATGAAGCAGTCATTATTTCATCCAGAGACTTTACCTCCCTAGTATGTCCTGGTGGGACATCTACCCAGTCAACACTGGGGTAAAATACTTCCCATTGTGTTGCCTGTTCATTCAAGCCAGATAGATGGTGGCTCACCATCACCACTAAACATTTCCCCGTCACACATGGAATTCCTATCCATAGAGATTCCACAGCACCTTTGATCTCCTGCAGGGTCTTGATCCTATTTGACTTTATGCCATTCTTACAGATAGCACCTCTCCCCCACAATCTGATTTACCCTATCATTGTGATATAATTTTTACCTTGGAATTGCACTGTCCCGTTTGTTATCTTTCTTCCACCAGGTCTCAAGGATGCCAATTAGGTCTATTTCATTCAGTATTATACATTCTAACTCCATCTTATATAATTTTAGACTTCTGGCATTTGCACAGACATTTCAGGGTCTGCTTTTTGTTTGTATTTACAACCTTCCTAGAAACTGACAGGGACAATTTGGAATTTTTCAACTCAGTCTGCTCTTTACTTAGAGGCACTTGGATATCTTGAAGACATATTGGTGAAGCCAAAAAGGTGCAATGAGTACCTTTTTCCTTTGTTCTGCCTTAATTTGAAGATAATTTAATATGAGAAGGAGAGAAGACACAGAGGTGCGTTTGTTCACAGAAATGACAACAGCATCCAGCACTAGAGCATTTGGAGCTGGTCTTTTCAAGCAGTACAATGGAAGCTTGTGATCTATGATTTGATCAAGCTGTGAAGAGGTCCACTTTTGGTGTCACCAGTGCTGGAAGAGATAGTGCACAGTACTGGGCCAGAGAAACATTTGTGAGGCTACAATCAATAGCTCAAGGAATCTGACAGGGTATTGAGTTTTCTCAGGAAGACATAACTCAAATGTAGCTTTCCTTACCGTCACTCAATTCCATATCTTGCATGCTTCCTTGCAAAAGGACTGCAGATCTCAAGCCTCCATAATGTAATGCATGGCTGCTCGACTGTCCATCTGTATTCAAACTATTATCTTCCACCACTTCTAAAAGACGAGTATGTCACAATCCTTTTAGAGCTGAGAGCCAATGTTTCTCTTAAAACAGTCCAAGTGCCTTGTGAGCATATCAGATGGATATTCCAGACTTATGCAAAAGCATTTGTTTATATCTGTTATGTTTGAAGATTTTGACCAAAGATTTGAAGGTTGAGTCCAACAATATAGGGACCAAATGACTAGCCTGATAATCTTAATCTGAAAGACACTGACTGGGTATGCTGATTCTAATGAAGTCTTAAATGCCACTGGGCTTCTATGATAAACAATCACATGAATCTTTTGGAAACTCTGTTAAACATCGAAACTTTGTAAACCGTTGTGATGGTGAAACCGAACCACGGTATATAAAACTGGATAAATAAATAAATGTGTAAGCAAGTGGAACAGACAGTGGCAGCCATAAAACCAAACATTTTCATAAAGGTTCTGGCTGTCACTGATGGTTGGTTGGGCAACTTATGAATTAAGCTCTTTAACCTTAAGTAGAGGACGAAAAGCTTTGCCTTTTTTGATGTTCAAGTAAGCTCCCATAGATTCCAATTAACACGCAGGAGTCAAGTGAGACTTCTAGAAGTTTACTAGGCATTCCAATGAGCTAAGGACATTGGAGTGTATTGGATGTGTTTCACTTCTATAAAGAATCTGCTCGATACTAGCCAATTGGCTAAATATCGAAAGACTAATACATTATTCCTGACATGTGCAGCTACATCTGCCAGGCATTTGGTAATACTCTTGGAGTTGCCAGAAGGCCAAAAGGAGGGCTCCATATTTATTTTTATTTAAAATATTTTATATACTTTTTTTTTTTTTACACTAAATGTAATCAAAATGGTTTACAATTTAACATATATAAAATCACAAAGTAATGCAAAGTAAGGACTTTATTTTATGAAATATATTGTTTAAGTTTTTTAAAGATGAAGAACAGATTGAAAGCTATTAGAAGAAAAACAGAATGAGAGCAGTAAGGCTCAACAGTTCAAGAAGGCAATATAAGAGAAACACGATTAAATGGCCTCGATGTTAAAAGCACATTTAAAGAGATAGGTTTTTAAACTTTTTAAATTCTGTCCTGCTATCAAGGTACCTAATATTATCTGGGATAGAATTCCAGAGCTGAGGCCCAGCTACTGAAAACGCACGGTGTCTCGTTATGTCTAGTCGGGCAATTTTGACTGTAGGAACTTGCAAAACGTTTTTTTGGGATGAACGTTTGAGGATCTATAGATGCGTAGTTGAGAGCTGAGCCAAGTTGAAATGTCATTTAATAAATGTTATAATAATAGTTTATTATGAAAAGCAGGTACCTCTTGTGATTTTCGTAAATGGTTATGTGCATGTAAGCATCCTTTAAGCCTAGGGTTGTAAGCCAATACAATTTCTAGATGAAAGAATGGCAACAAGGGAGGTTCCTCTTGAATTTTTATTTTTGAGGGATTTAGATTCCATGGATCTAGAATGGGAAGATGTCCTGACTTTTTTGGGATCAAAAATTATCTTGAATAGAATCCTTTTCCTGAGGCTGGAACTGGGTCTATTTGAATTTGATCCAAGGGTACTACACATGAAGAACTGGCAGAGGTATTTCCAGAAATTTAGACAATCTTCCTTGCAAGCTATCTTTAGAACTCTGTCGTAACTGCTAAATGTGAAAATGCTGAAGTCTTCCCTGAACTTGAAAAGAATGTCCACGACTGATAGTCAAAATGGAGGACTACATTTTTGCATGGACTGTCAGGGTTGAGTTCTGCTGAATCCTGTCCCTGGGACAAGGTCTTGTTTGATCTATCTGTGATTGTTGCCTATAATAAGGGTAAGGTTGATATCTTCTTCGAGAGTAGCAACAGAGTTTTCTCAAAGGCCAATGTTTATATTCCTTTTGTGAAAATTATTCTATAGTAGCTGATGCTAATATTTGCAAAGTGGAGCAATGATCTTTAATCATCTTTGTAGGCTTCTTTCACTGTGTCACCAAAAGGTTCTCTTGTGCATGGGCCATCTGCTAATCCATTGTGTACATCTTAGGCCAGATACTTTTAGCTATGTGAATCTTCTGGATCCTATCACTGATGACCTTAAAAGGAACAGTGCTTCCTCATTAAAACAAAAAGCAAGCTCTCATGAGTAATTTTATGAACATATGGATCAAAAGAGAGCACTAAGAAAAGATGCCCCAAATCCATAGACAAGGCAGTAATGAACAGCACAGGTATAGATATACTAGATCAGGTAGCAACTCTGCAGATATCTTCAATGGAAGCAGAGCAATGATGAACTAAGGAAAATGCTGTAGCCCTAACTTGATGGATTTTTACCTTACTTGAAACTATTTACTTAATTGATTCTAATAAACCAGAAATCCACGTGGAAATAGTGTTATAACTAAACCCCTGTTTGCTGGGTTAAAGATGAATTGTTGAAAAGATTTTTTTTGGAACTATTTTCCAGACAGAGCATCACATCAATATACATTTTACAATATAGTTTAATGACCTGAGCACTAAAAAATCATTTACATTTTTGTAAGAGTTTGTTCTTTCCAAATAAAACAATCTGGCAACTGTAGGTTGATGAGAAATAGAACTCCTCTTGAATTCTGGTGGTATGCTCCTATAGCACGAAAGTGAACTGATGAAATTAGTTTAATCCCGATTCGGAAAAGCTTATATAAGAACTTAAATGCCATGCTATGTTAGACCAAGATCCACTGAGCCCAGCATCCAATCTGATAGAGGCAAATCCAAGTTGCACGTACTTTAAAGGTACCGAAGCAGATGTGGGATAGGATACCTAAAGAGGTCCTGAATGACAGATGTGCACCAAAGAGAAAATCTTTTCCATGTAAAAGTTGAGATTTTCTAGTAAAGCATTGTCTTGACATTAGAATTTACTCACTTCTTCAAGCAATTATACAGAAGAGACTAGCTGATTTTGAACAATCAGGCAGTCAGAGTCAAAGCTTGAAAATTCAGGTGGAGAAGACTTCCAGTGTATTTCGTGATAAAATAGAAAATATTCCCATCCCTTATATGGCATTGAGGCCATGTAAACCAAATTTGATGTGGCAAGAAAGGTGCTATCAAATTTGGGCTTTTCTCTCAATTTTTTAATCCTTTTGGCTTTAAGAGGAATCAGGGAAATCCATAAAGTCCTTGATTCCATGCAATTGAAAAGCATCTGATGCTAGACTTTCTTATTGGTCTCTTAGAACAGTAGATGGCTATAGATGGCAACTTTACTTGTCTTCTATCTGGATTTGGTTTCCAAAAAGATAGCTATCAAGTGCATCTTTTGTGAAATTCACCATTTCCATATCCTGCAAGTCTCTTGACAAAGGCTAAAAGAGCCAGTTTCTCCTCCGTTGATGTAGTACATTGCTGTTTGGCTTAACACTAATTTCCCTTTTAACCACAGACAGAACAATTTTAAAACATTGAAGACTGTTTCACATTAACCATTTACAGCAAAGAGATATCTATCCTATAAAGACCAAGTTCTCTGAGAGCAAAGTTTGTTCAGATAACTCAATCAAGGATAGAGAGTCTATCTGTGGTTATTTTAAGTTGACATTGAAGTTGGTGAAAAAATTCTCTCAGATTTGAAAGATTCATAAGAACATAATTGCCGTGCTGGGCCAGACCAAGGGTCCATCAAGCCCAGCATCCTGTTTCCAACAGAGGCCAAACCAGGCCACAAGAACCTGGCAATTACCCAATTACCCAAACACTAAGAAGATCCCATGCTACTGATGCAATTAATAGCAGAGACCATTCCCTAAGTAAACTTGATTAATAGCTGTTAATGGACTTCTCCTCCAAGAACTTATCCAAACCTTTTTTGAACCCAGCTATACTAACTGCACTAACCACATCCTCTGGCAACAAATTCCAGAGCTTTATTGTGTGTTGAGTGAAAAAGAATTTTCTTCGATTAGTCTTAAATGTGCTACTTGCTAACTTCATGGACTGCCCCCTAGTCCTATTATTCGAAAGTGTAAATAACCGATTCACAACTACTCGTTCAAGACTTCTCATGATATTAAAGACCTCTATCATATCCCCCCCTCAGCCGTCTCTTCTCCAGGCTCCAACCATTACACATCAGAGATTGGTTGAGGGTGTTGGAAATATCTACTTTGTACGAGAGTGGCTCTAATATTGGTTCCACTGAATTTGTCTAATGTGAAGATGTGCAGAGTGTAAAATGGATTGTTGCTACCATATAGCCCAGGATATTCAAGAAGAGGCCAAAACGTTTTTGATTGAAAAGTTATGGTTATGTTATGTATGCTGTTGTGGGGGAGAGGGGGGGGGGGGGGACACCTTTCCTGTGTGGTATTCCAGGTGAGCTCCTACGAAGTCTTATGAGTTGGATGCATATTAGGTTTTTGGAAATAAATTATGAATCCTATTTGAAGTTTTTTATATACCGACATTCGTTTAGTAACATGTCGGTTTACATTCAACAATGTTTAGCAGCAACCCTAGAACAAACAGATTAGCGGAAGTGCTTTACAATTAATGTTCAACTTAAGGGAATGACAGTTAAAGTTTCATAACAGCGTTAAGACTTAGCGAATAACAGATTAATACATGGTAGTGCTAACAAGGAGGCGGGTAACTGAATAAACTAAAGTAGCATTAAATAGTTACAGATTAAAAAGGAATCCTATTTATAGAGATATTATTGGGAGAGCTTTAGAGAATGCAGAAGTATAGTACATAATTTACAGAACTTAATCGAGTGGTAAATGCATGGGGGCCTTTTTTTCCCCCCATTTGAGCACCCTTCATTCCTATGGATTGAAGGGTACTCAAATGGGGGGTGGGGGGGAAGCAACTAGCACATGGCATTTCATGAACACTCCGGGTGTCACCAAGAAGTCTAGAGAGAGAATACAAACATTGTTTATGGTGAAATGTTTAAATTTTCTGTAAGCCTTGTGGGATTGCAATTTACATATAAGCATCATCTGAGGACCAGAATGGTCAGCCAGTTGATTTCTAAATGAGAAGATTGTTCTTAATAGTTCATCCTGAACTTTTTTTTTTTTTTAGATGATTGTTGAGATCTCTGAAGTCCAAGATAGGATGGAGAACCCCTGTTTTCTTTGGAATGAGGGAGTAGAATCCTGTGTGTTTGTGCTGGTGGGACTGGCTCCTTACATTTGCTGCAAGGAGGGCAGACAGCTCTTATTGAAGGAGTTGATCTATTTTGCATTTATAGAATGACTCTTTGGGAGATTGTTCAGAGGCAAGGTTTTGAAATTTAAATGGTATGGTCTGTTTGTAATCAAAGACCCTAATGAGCTGAAATATTGACGACTGTTCAAATTTAACCTGAGAGTTTTATTATTTGTCAAAAGTTGAGATTAAATTTTGGGTGTGCTTGCTTGGTTTGGGTTATGCTCCTTTCCTAGCACAAGACCTGTTTTGCTCCTTTGGCTAGCAAGGTCACCAAGAAGAATAGGCTTGGTATCTTCATGATTAGAAGTACTGACTCCTGTAAATAAAGATGGCTGACCTTTTCTACTGGTAGGTTGTTCCGCTTTAGCTACTGACAGGGTAAGGAGAGTGGAGCAGTCATTAATGTCGTCCTGTTTTTTAATTTTATTTTCAAAGAAATGCTCTCTTGTACATTGAGCTTCTTTGTGGAGTTTTTTGCAAATATACTCATGACGACTAGAAGAGATTGCAGCCGTGCTAGCCTTCTGGCTCCAAAGGCCTGCGTAAGTCCTGGAGCAAATATCACATCAAGTTGATTGAATCAGATGCTTTCTACATTCCTCCACCTTTTGTAGGACTGGAGTAAAATGATCTATGGAATCTGATGGAAGCTGCTGGGTCATGTTTTGCAGCCTTTGTATACATACATTGCACCATATACTGATGGGCAGCTATTCCGAATGTTAACATAGCTGATTAGAACATCTTGTCACTTTGCTCAATAATTTAGCATACTGGAATGAGTATTGGAATGAGTTTTAAAATTCACTTCCAGCTGCATTAAAGCAGTGAGAGAAAACACTTAAGGAAACAACTCAAAGCTCTGTATTTTAGTGAGGCTTATAAAGATTTGTTGTGAAAGTATTATATTTCATGTTACCATTTTATTTTAGCATTGTTTTATGTACTGTACATATTTAAACTTTTTTTTTTTTTAATGTTTTTGTAATTCATCTTGAACAATGATGATATATGTGTGGAATATGAGAATTTTTAAATATGTCAATAGAATTCATTTTCTTCAAAGCTGATGCTACCACCGCCACCAAATTGTACAGAGTTGTACCTTTCGATGGCTTAGACAAGGCTATACCTTTCATCTGAGATCTAACTTCCTTGCTACAGATAGCATAGTTCAGGGGTGCTCAAGCCGGTCCTATGGGTCCCCTAGCCAACCTGGTTTTCAGAAACCCCTACTGAATATGCATGAGAAATATTTGCATACCCAGGAGGTAGTTCATGCAAATAGGGAGGAGGAATGGTGGTGGAATAGTGATTAGAGCAGTGGCCTATGAACCAGGAGACCAAGGTTCAAGCCCTGCTGTCACTTCTTGTGACGCTGGGCAAGTCACTTTACCCTACATTGCCTCAGGTACAAAAACTTAGATTGTAAGCTCTCTGGGACAGAGAAATACCTACAGTACCTGAATGTAAACCGGTGTGATATCTCAATTGAGATCGAATGTCTGTATATAAAAACAATAAATAAATAAATTAATTTCATGTATTCATTAGGGATATCCTGAAAACCCAACTGGCTGGGGAAGCCCGTAGGACTGGTTTGAACATCCCTAGCATAGATAATGGAGTTTGCTACATTCTTGCTTTGAGTTCCTGCAGGACTATGTACTGAAACTGCTATTACTTGTTTTGGAGCTTGGATATCTTTTAGCACACTAAACATTTCTAGGTTCAGTCTTCTCCTGTAAAGTAACTGGTATCTCCTTAGCCATTTTTTTTTTAATTGGATATGACATTGCTGCTAGAGATTTACTTCCCTGGGGAAGACAGGTCTGAGGCAAGGGGTCAGATGGAAGGCCGGTGGGTGGGTCATCAGAATGGTATGAAGGAAAATCATGATTTGCCCCGAGTCTGAAGTGGTTCTCTTGATGTTGCCCTATGCTTGGATAAAGGTGAACCTGAAGATCTATACTGTAGATCAGTCATCACCGTCTTGACTGGCTTGATACAGTGGAATAATAGATTGCATTTTGGATTTATGGGTCATGGATTCTAATATGGGAGACATTTGGTCTAACAGATGGAGGTAAAGAAGTTGGAATATTAGTAAAATTATTTTTTATGAAGTTAAGCTGCATTTTCCTCACAAAGTGGTGGTGCTCCTTTATAAAAATAGGAATCCCACCCCCTTCCCCCACTTAAGAGAATACAATTCTTGAACTAGAATTGATATAGCTTATTTTGATTAGAAATGAATTAAAATTTGATTGCTCTACATAGATATTTATTTTTCAATTGTCCGTGCCAAAAAACAATTTCTCTTCCTCTTTGATAAAGAGAGAATGGCACTTGCACTGAAATTTCCCAGAGTCATGGTGCTTAGGTTTTTCCCCCATCTCAGTGCTGTCAGATGGCATTTTTTTTTTGGTATTGTAGATTACTGTCCTGCTTATTTTCAGAGAATACCTGATCCATTTTTTCTATGTTCTGAAAGCTGACAAACCTTGGATCAGATGCATCCCAGCTGTTGCCTGAAGCATGGATATCAAAACTGCTAAACAAAAATTGGGCATGGCATGATGAGATCAAGCCTGCATGTCATTCATGCAGGCTGTACACCTACTAGGTAAGTTTAACAAGCTGTAGCAAAAAGTGGTTATTTTTAGGACTGAATTAAAGTTTTTGGCCAACATTTAAAAAGACTTCTGTGATAATGTGGATATAATGATGGAATTAAGGTGGTTTTTTTTTTTTTTAGTCAAGGCTTTTTTGGAACTTTGGGAATCTGGAGTAAAGTTTTAAGCTACTCTTTAGAGTCATTAATTTGCTTTTGGGACTTCCAGTTTGGGTTGCCTGGTTTGGAGAGTTCTTACTTTTTACATGTTGACAGCTTTTGACTCATTTGTACCATTTTTAGCTAGCTCTGTTTGCTTTGACATAGTCTGACTTAGTCTATATTTTGCCTTCAAAAGGAGCTGTTTATATAACCACTGTATTGTAATATGTATTTTTACTAGATACATTATTTTTAGTAGTTTTTGCTCATGTTTACTGTTACTTTTATCAGTCTTTATTAAAGTACATGGTTTATTGCCTACCCTGCAGGCTTTAAGCACAGCTCAAAGAGAACAGACGAAAATGTCTCATTTGTACAAAAAGAGGAACCACAGTACAGATGCTGGAACAAAGCATATGCTAGAGAACTGGAGAAGCTACAGAAAACATACAAATGAGACATCATGGTAAGACTGCAGAAGATACATTTTCCAACTGGAATGCAGAGGCAGCACTATTTAGAATGACATGAGGAAAAGGAGCAAAAAGATGGAATAAAATGTTAAATGGAGAATTTTATATACAGCAAATTAAGCAAAACAAGCAGCAATAAAGATGAAGAAAGCTAGTATAAGAAACATGCAACCTACATTCAGAAATAGCTATAAAGGTTAGTATGTAAAAAAACAGAGCAGTGATTTAAAGCATGAATGAACTGATAATGGTAAAGAAGTGAAAAATGCATTAAATATCAAATATGGATAGCAAGAAAGTTTTTGCTCTGCTAGAGTTTTGGTGCATCATGTACATTGGTTGATTATGGATTGCAGTGTTTTCTGACAATCCAACTTATACTTCAGATCTTCAAGTCATATTATAGAGCCAAATGCACTAAAATACATTGATCCCTCATATGCTTCTCTGTAGATTTGTGCTTTGAATCATTTGAAGTAACCCACAAATAAAAAACCCCATAGTTTTGTTGCTCCATTTAGTGCTTTGGTAGTGTATGTTATGCGATACCACCTCTCTAGCTTTTTACATATCAGAGGGATCAAATATACTACCAGAAAGTCCTTCCAGAAAAAATGATGCAAAGAAAGGAAGGATACGCTAAACAAAAGATTAGAATTAGCTGAAAAAAAGAACAAGCAGAGAAAGAATGTAGTGGAATGGTTTTGAGAATATGGGGGATGACATGTCTGAGGGAAATAGGGTTGCAGGTAGGTGTAGGTATCAGTCCGTGTATGATAGGACAGGTTGTGGTGTGTGAATTTTGTGGGTACGGCTTTGTGAGTAGGTAAGGGGTGTTGTGCGAGTATGTATGCACACATAGGACTTCTGTGGGCAGTTGTGCGAGTACTGAGGATTGTGGGGTGTTTTATGGGCACATAATTAAGTATGCAAGTGCAACTGCTGCACATGTGGGTGGGAATGTGGGTTGAATTGAGATTGGAAAGTGGCTTAGAAGGCATTTTTCAGCATCATCCTTCACCAACTGAGTGTTATTTTACCTATCTCTATGGAAGGTGTGTGAGAGGGGTGTCTTTGGGAGAGAGGGTGAGTATTTATGCGGTGTTTGTGTGTGTGGGGGGGGGGGGGGGGGAGGAGGTTGCCTTGTATGTATCTTATGCTGTCATCCTTCACCAGCCTCTTCAGTTATTTTTCTCTGACTGCCTGTGCCAAAGAGCTAAAAATGTGAGGGAGTAGAGGCTGCTGGCTTTTGGAATGGCATGCTGTTCAATATTCTGCAGACCGTTCCCCCCCCCACAGAAATCAATGGGAATTTTTGGATGCTCAGTTCTCCAAAATACTGATCCGATGTTTCTAGTTTTCAAATTCATTTCAGATATTCACATTTTTTCCTGAATGCCAAATTTGTCCCTTAGTTGAAAAGTTATTGTGCCTACAAATTAACAAAAAGACAGACCGACAATGATCCCTTTTAAATAATTTTCTTCAACATTCCATATATTGCAAAGCAAAAAATACCACTAAAAAGACTTCAAGTGGGTATGGCTGTAAAAACTAGTGAAGAGAGGCACACCCTACTATATAATATCAAGGAAAAAAAGAATAGCAGAGAACCCCCCCCCCCAGCACCAGACTTCTTTATATAGAAAGAAATTCTTTCCTGTTATTCTAGTTCATCATATATTCTGGACCCGGAGGTTTTACTCACACTAGCAGAATACAATATTCAACAGGCTAATAGATGAAATTGAGACTTTAGGTTACTACTGAAAATGCTCTCCCTTGATCTACAAGAATAAGTTCTTCCCAATAACTTAAATATAATAAAAACTAGCAAAGAACCAGAATGAACAGGAAATGTATTTTTATTTTTTATTCCAGTACTTACCTTTTGCTCCTTTAAGGCCTCTGCTTCATTCGGAACCAGAATTGGCACCATGTACCTTCATTCATAACCACCCAGGGATTTTGTTTTCCCTATTTTATATCTTACCCCTCAAAACATTTAGAGTCTAGTCATTGTGGCAATTGTCCTCTTCGCACCTGGGGGGGTCCTTCGGGAAGCCTGTAAGCATGAGCCCTAAATTCCGCCATAAGGTCCTTGAATGACTCCTCCTCCCTTTTTGCAGCCCCCTCTAGCTCCCGAGTCCTGGGTGTGAGGGTGGTTAAGAATGCTGCCTCCACAGAATCCCCAGTTTATCTATGGAGTGAGAGACCCCACTCTGGGATGGAACCAAGGACTTTTCACACGGCAGGGTATAAGCACTGCCACCTAGCCAGGCCAAAATTTCTTACTTTCTTGTTCTTACTTGAAAAAGCTATAAGAGAGATTTTAATGAAGCTTGAATAAAGTCTTCCCAAAGCAGTATGGCAGCTTGATTAGCTAATTATGTTTTACAAAATAAATATAGAACACACCAAGCTGCAGCTTTGCATAATTTTATAACTTATGTTTAATTCTTTACACCATGATGCAGGTCCCAGTAGAGTGAGCTCATTTTCAAAAGGGCCTTTTCCATTACTTGCTATATAGTCCTTGTAAAACATTTTGCCCATCCAGCATTTGATGCTTTTGATACTGAAGTCTTTACCAATAAGACTGTTTAAAGTAAAGAGCAGATTCCCCAAAACCCAAAATCTGTTTAACAAATTTGTGCTACTCTCAATATCCAAAGCATGCAAGTTCTCTTATTGTAAGAAATGCCATGCTGGGTTAGACTAATGGTCCATTGAGCCCAACATCCTCTAATACTGGTTAGTCTGGGTTGCCTGGAAATACTAGCAAATCCTAATATGAAAGTCTTTTTCATGTTGTCTGCAAGAATTAAGACATGGAGAAACCAAAGACTATCTGGTTAATAATTTATGGATCTGTCTTCCAGAAACTTGGTTACTAGCCTTAACCACATTTTCTGGCAACAAGTTCCATAGCTTAATTGTGCACTGACTGAACATACTCCCTTAAAAATTTGATTGAAATCTGCTGTATCCTAGTACTATTTGAAAGAGTAAACAACCATTCCCTATTAATTATCCTACACAATTTATAACCACTATATCACCACCTCAAGTTGTTTAGCCCTTCTTCATAAAAGGGAGCCAATCAACCCATGTACTTATTTTTGTTACCCTTCTCTATACTTTTTCTAGTTCCACTATGTTTTTTGAAATGGGGTGATCAGAACTGCACACCATTCTTAAGACATGGCTGCACTATGGAACACTAGAGGCATTATAATCATGGTTGTGTTTTACTTAACTTTCTGCACAATTCCTAAGACTAAATTTCCTTTTTTGGCTGCTGCCGCACATGGAGCTGAAGATGTCAACATATTGTCTACAATGACCCCAAGATCCTTTTCCTGGGTGGTAACTCCTACTATGGAACTCTGCATTGAGTATACATAGATAGGATTATTTTTCCCCTATGTGCATTACTCTGCACTGCTCCACATTAAATGTCATCTGCCATTTAGATGCCCCATTCCCACAATGTCCTCCTGCAATTCCTCACAACCAACCTGTATTTTTACTGTATCATATCTGTAAATTTCATCATCTCGCTCACTATGAATTTCTAGAGCAATATATTAAGAACTGGTCCAGTACAGATCTCTGAGGCACTCCATTACTCACTTCACTCCTCTGGAAGATTGCCCATTCCAACCTACTTTGTTTCTTATCTTTTTAACCAGTTATCAATTCAGAATAGGGCATTACCTCCTACAGCATGACTTTGGTAAAGCATGGCATCCCTTTGCTGAAATCATGTTGGCTTTTTCCCATTAAGCCATGCCTATCCACATACCCAGTTGTTTTGTTCTTAAGTATAGTTTCTACCATTTTGTCCAGCCTTGATTAAAACATTGGTGTTATATTGGCTGCACACCAATCTTCAGGTATAGTGGTGGATTTTAATTGTGTTACATAAAGATTATCAGACACACATCTGCAATTTCAGTGTCATGTCCTAGGGATTTCCTGTCATTCAGCCTATTTGAATTTTAACATAAGGGTGGATCTGTCTTGATAAACTAGAAAAGCAGACTTATCTTTACAATAAAAATGTAGATTTATTATCTTTTACTCCCACAGAAGCCACCAGATTAGGTTACTCCACAGTACTCTAATTCTTCCAGGTTTAAAATTAGCAAAACTTGTTCAATTAGCAAGGAAACAATTGGTTTAACCTTAATCTCCAATCCATAGATTAATTTGTCTCTGGTACAATAGAGAGGAAATGCAATCCTCCCACCCAGAATTTTTTTTTAAATTAATTATCTAAGCACTTGGGTAGGATTTGAAACATCATATTTTTGGATACTAGCACCACAGAGGAAGTTATATAGTTTTCTGAAACTGAGTGGGACATCTAGATGCTCTGTAGGCCATGATACATTAACCTCTGCAGTCTGCATCTCCCTTTAAAGACAAGGATTAAGCTAAGGGACAACAATAATTATTTTTTCTATATCAATCCATGGAACTTGTCTCCACATTCAATAGTGCAGCATAATATATGAACATTAACCAGAAGAAAAAGTGAGAAGGCAAAATAAGTTACCAGCTATTTAAAGACAAAAATCCATTGAACCCGAAGGGAAAGAGTGGAGTAGGAAAAGACCAAAAGCAAGCATGTGCAGAAAATTTTCTATTGCTAGAGGATCTAAGTTAGTTGGTGCAGAGAAGCAGCTGGCATCCACAGGATGTAACATGAATTTAAGAGTATGCTAAATTTTAATCTTGATACGTCTCCAAGATATCCCAGACAGAAAATATAACTTCAATTTATCTTTACAAAATGTTACAGCATTCACAATAGGAAAGTAATCACTGTCACTGCATAAAATTAGTACTTTCAATACATGTTCTTGTTAAATAGATTTGAGAAACTTAAAACGTTAAAAGGGATTTTTTCCCGTGCAACAAATGACAATTTTTTAAAAAATGGGACCAAAATTATTTGAGCAAAAGTAAAATAATTTAGTACCCCAGTTCAGTATGTGATAACAGATTCAACCCTCCTACTTTATTCTGTATTTAAGGCAACAAAGGTAGCACCTTTTAGGTTTAAATGCGATGAAACCAGCTCCAAGTCTATGAAGGAGTGGAATCCAAGGACAGACTCCTCAGACTTAAAACAAGTATCATTTTTATGCCACAATCTCTCTGCAGCTTTCTAAAGAAAAATTTAATTTACAGGTCTGAGTTTCAAGTGCATACAATAACTAACCTGTCGTGTTTGTTTCTTCAAATATTTATTGCACACAATAATGCTTATGAAAGTCAGGTACTAACTGCACTGGCTAAAGCTAAGGCATGTACCAGCATCCCCAAAAGATCTGCAAGAGCCTTCCTATCTAGTTTATAGTGCCAAGTCTTGACAAATTGTATTCCCTCTGCTAAACAGTGTGGCATGGAATCAGGAAGAGTAACATTGTACAGTCAATTCTTTTACACAATGCTGCATCTAGAATAGTAAATTGTCATCTGGGACTATAGCAAGATGTGGATTCAGATCTTCAGAGGTGAAATTTTTTACCACCTGTAATTTCTACAGAATCAGCTAGTTAAAAATAACTCAAAAAGCAGTTGGTAAAAATGACACATTAAGCTCATGTTTAATACAGTACTATGCTTGCAAGTGGGGTTTATTGAACCATAATGTAAATCCTGTAAACTGGAGTAAACAAATCCGTTAAAATGATCATAAACTGCCTCCTCCTCCTCCCCCCACTCCTACCACTGATTTCTGGGGGTTTATGTTGCAATTATAATGCAATGAATACCTATTACAGGTAACTATACAGGCTAGAAGTGAGATGTAGGATATTTTCCAAATCTCAAATATGCTAATCAAAACCATCTGACCGCAGAGTTAAAATTTGAACTAAAATTAAGTCTCCAATATTTTTAAAGTAACCTCATAGTGCCCACATTGCTGAAAGAATATAAAAGGACAAATTAGCTGAATTTCTAACTATAATTTTGTCTTTAGCAGACAGGCACCTTTTGTTTTGGCTTGCTCTCATATGGGCTTCCTGCCTATTCTGAATCCACCCCAACTTCACTCATGGTCATTTCTGACAAAGGGATTAGAAACTAAGGGCCATGAACTGCAAGTGTCCTCAAAAATCAGTAGAAGTGCAGCCTGCAGTAGCCTCTAGGTATGGTGTGTGATGGCTTGGACTCTAGCCTTTCCCAGGGCTATGACTGTTGCCTCTACAGAAATGACAGCTTCATGAGGAGGAGTCAATTATAAGACTCTCCTGTGACAACAGGCCGACAATCTGACTACATGAAACCGAAATTGTTGCACTAAGCCTTTTTCCCCATAGATGTAAAATAGAAGAAAAGCCTTAATGAATCTGGCCCTAAGGAAGCAAACTTTTTTTAAAATAAACGTTCCCAAATTGCACACATTTAAGATAGAGGGGGGAAAACAAGCTAAACACATAAATGAAAGCAAAAAAAAAAAAGCCAAACACTTATTTCTTAACCCACCTGCCATTATGTCATCAAGGGTGTCGGTAAGCGTCTGTGCTGGAGTTGCAACCATTAATCCATCTGGTGCTTGAACTAACAGCCCCTGCCCATGTCCAGCAATTTGTTGCTGTTCTATAATTGGCTGATTACCCAATACCTTCTCAAGTTCAACTGAAATGGCTGCCGTACACCCTAAATTACTGGAGAGGTTAGGAAGTGGAGCTGGTAAAGGTTGGACAGGTGCACAGCCCATTTGTTCTGCAGGTGGCTGAAGTTGCTGTTGATTATCTTTAGACAAGATGGTGTCTACTTGAGGCAACTTTGAAAAGTTCTCCTCTGGTAGACATTCTTCTGCTTCCACTTGTGGGAAAACACCTCTATGTGGGCACTGCTGCTGCAATAGAAGTGGCACATCCTTCTGACTTTTGGTCTCCAAATATTCTTTGGTAAACTGCTGTTGAGTTTTCATCTGCAATTGCCTCTCCACCTTCTGCAGCTCTTTCAATATTTTCTTCTTCTTTTGGACTTGCTCCTCTCTGTTTTTTTTCAGTTCCTCAATCTTATCTTTGTTTAAGGGTTCACCTTGAATCAGCTCCAGCGATTTAAGTTGTGCTTTCTCAATGGCACTTATTCTCTGTCCAAGTTCATTAAGCTTGCCCTCTGTCTCTTCTACTATGCATTCCAAAGGCTGGTATGGGTGAAAAGGTGACAGTAGGTCCTGATCTGCTACCTGCTGGGAACTTGACTTCTGCTTGGATGTACCTAAGCACATGAAAAATGTTTGAAAAAAAAGCCATGCCAAAAGGAAAAAAATAGAAAAATAAAAATTACCCCATTACACCACCACCACCCCATTTTCCCAAACCACCCTGCAAATATTTTTCCAATGCTGCCTAGTATTAGATCATTAGTATCTGACTTACAATCCAGCAAAAAAAATTAAGACTGCTATACAAAATGATTTAGTAATAAATATCTGATCTTCAAATGATGATTATAAAAATCTAACCATCCATTGAAGATTAACTTAAACCACAAAACCTCTTTTAAAGAGCAGCTCTGCTGCAAAGTAAACAAAATCGATGTTAGGAAAAGTGGAACAAAATCAACTAGACATATTACATTTAAAAATCAAGTCTGGATTAGTAATCCAATCTCTAGCATCAATGAATTTTCAAAAAAGTAGGATCTTTCAATACATTTTTGCAATTTTCTTAAGATCACAATACAAAAACAGTGGCTCTAATCATGATCTTATAAAACAGCATGGCTATTTAGATGGAGATTAAGAATGTGCTTAATTTGACCAATGATTTAGATAGTCAATTACGTAGTACTTTGAGGAAAGTGACTTGCTTACCTGTAACATGTATTCTCCTTAGACAACAAGATAAGCCACACAAGTGGGTGATGTCAACTAACTGTGCTGGGGTGGAGAAAATCTCTCAAAGCCCAGAAAAACATAAAAGACTTTCTGAACATTCATGGTTGTTGATATCTCTAAGCTAAACCAACTCTAAAAGAGGAGAGGTAAGAGTACCCTGCTATGTAAAGACACCATCCATTATAGGCAAGCAACTCAATCTTCTCTGTTTACACGCAGGATGAGTCAGACAACCAGAAATCCCCAAGGACTGCCTTTCAACAAAGGGGAAAATAACCAATACATCAAAAATGGTGGTCATTATTTTAGGGGGGGAACCCTTTTTTTTTTTTATAGGGAGACAACCCGAAATGAGACTGGGTACTGGGTGGAGAAGCTGGATTCTAAACCCAAGACAGAAAGCCAAAATCTGTGGCATCCAGAGTCAACATTTGAATAATGCAATGTGAATATATGGTCTGAATCCAAGTCTCAACTTTGCAGATTACCTCAACAGAAGCCAATCTTAGTTGAACAGACACAGCCATGGCTCTAACATTATAAGCCACGACATCTAGGGATGTAACCTACCCAATTAGAGAGGGTGGACTACAGTGAATCTAGGCTTATTTGGTTCAAAAGCTGCAAGACGAAAATTTAACAAACAAAAAGTTCAAACTATGGTTTTGAATAAGCCTTTGACCAATGTGTGTATTGGAATGGGATGGTTTGCAGCATTTTATTGTTTCCGATTTTGATTTGATTTCATAATTGTTTTGTAATATGTTCTACATTTATGAGAGCTTTATTGTAATCCGCATTGGACATTTTATTGAATTTTGCAGAATATAGGCATGTTAAACAGAATAAAAGCAAAAACAATGCTAGGTGAACATTCTAAAAGCGTTCATCTGTTCAAACAGAAGGACAAGGGCTTTCTTGTAATCCACACTATAAGGCTTGTTCATCTTTTAGCATGTGTATTCTGAGAAAAAAAATGGCAAAAGTGGAAATCTGATACTACACCTTAGGCATGAGCTTAGGATGAGTATGCAGTTTCACTATTATGATAACATTTAAAATAAGGTGAATAAATCACTGTATGTGATCTTATTTTCAGTTTTGTTTTGCCTGGGAATTTCAATGTGATTTAAAAAATCCAGTGGAAAAAATTTGTTATACCACACAGGGAAATCTTAGTGAAAGTTTTTTCAATTGATTTTAATCACATTTAAATCCCCAGGAAACCCCCCCCCCCCCCCCAAAAAAAAACCAGAAAACCAAGTCCCAACTCATTTACTCTGCTTTAAAGTGATCAAACTCCAAAAATATGATCTGAGACAGGTTCTTGAGTGCATACAAGTTCAGAGGCTTGAAAGAGGCTTTCATCAGCTGGGTAAGCATCATGCGGAGGGCCCAAGAAATGGAGGGCGTGGGGGAAGAGGGGTTTGAACAGAGGTTTCAACTGAAACGAGCATCACAATCTGACAGCCAAGGGCTATACAAAGATGTACAAGTGCCAATAGTATTAAGGTGAACCCTGATGGAGCTGTGTTCAGACCAGTCTACGAAAGATGTAGAATGTAATCAAGCAGTTTTTGTGAGAGACATGAGGAGGTATTTAGAACCTTGCTCTCCCATCAGAAGGTAAACCTCCAACATGTAAGATTTTCTGATGAATTCCTTTCTAGAAGCCAAAAGACTAGAGATTTTTTTTTTTTAAGAGAACTACTTTACATGCAACATCCAAACCATGAGAGCTAGAGACTGAATTTTGGGATTATGTAGTCTTCCTTTATACTACATGATTAGGGTTACAGAGGCCTTCAACTGAATTGATCTCCTGAAAAGCAGTTATCAAAGATGGAACCATATTGTCTTGGCCAAAAAAGAGCTATGAGAATCAAAATTCTTTGGTCCTTTACAAATTTTATCCAGGTTTGTTCAACCCAAGGTATCAAAGGACACATACAGAAAAGTTTCCCCCAATGAAGAGAGAAGGCATCCGATGCTAGTCTGCCTTTGATCGTCTTTTGGAGCAGAAGCTGTGGACTTTCTTGTTCAGGTCGGTCACAATCCGGTCTCTCTTGGATGTTCCCCACTAAGACAGACCAGATTGTCACTGCTTGATATCAAGACCAGGGTCTACGATTCAACTTAGCTAATCCCCCCCCCAGAAGTGTCTCTCCTTGCTATGTAAATAGCTCTGTCATCTCCAGAGCGATGGTCCAGTTCCACACTGGCAATCTCCTGACACAAGAGTGAATCTTTTTTTATTCAGGAAAAGCACTACCCATCTGTTCATCTGAACTAGGACAATTCTGCTGGTCACTGGATCTCAAAGTCCATAGAATGTACAGTACCACATAGTGCCAGGAAACTGATGTGATTGTTTTTCATGAACAGACCAGGGGCCCTGGGTATGGAGCTCTTGAATATGGGCTCCCTAGCCCACAGTTAAGGCATCCATTGTCAGAACAATTTGAGAGAGTAATTTTGAAAAAGGTAAGCCTTGAGAGACTGGTATGGTTGGCTTTGGTTCCACTGTGGAGGCTGAGCTCACCACCTGCATTGCCATTTTGGAATAGGAATTGCTAATACCTGTTATCTCTCTCTCTCAACCCTGAGCATTACATTCAAGGAAACAGAGCATTTGCTCAGACACCTCCACAGCGTGCTCAGTACTGTGACTCTTTCAAGCCAATCTTGACAGAGCAGAAATCCTTCACCTTTGACAAGCGGGAAGGTTCTCTTAGCTTAAACTCTGAGGAGCATGATCTTCTACTTGGTGAAACTGCCAGAGAATGGCACAGCTCCACTTGATGATCCTTTGGTGCCAGCTATATGTTGGACTTTGTAGATGAATATGTGGAATCTGGTGACCCTGGGCAACACAGATGCTACAACCAAGGACATCATGAGGTCTTGCCCCAAACGCATGCACTCTCTATGCTGCCTGCAATGGACATCTTATTACATATGCAGCATACTCTTTAAGCCACTAGTATGCCTGTGTGCTATAGGGAGGAAAGCAGCTGATGAGAAATCACATGACATGGTGACAAATGTTTAGTACAATACCACAAAGTACAACACTGAAAAATAGGTTGGAGCAGTGGTATGTCAAAAAATAAGAAAACTTGAAAAAACTGCCGAATTTGCCTGCAGTGCAAAATCAATGCTCTGGCAAAAAAAAACTACTGCTAGGCAATGAGAAAAAAAAAAAAAAAAAGAACCAGAACCAGAACATATTGATACAACACTCATGAGTCCAATGTCCTGGGAAGGAAAGAGATTAGAATAAGCTCATACAAGGGCTGTGCAGGCATGTCCAAGGCATGCTCTGAAGAGTTTAAGGTCTGAGAATGCTTTTCGTAATGCTGTCTGAAAACATCACCCATTTGTATGATTCATTACCTTGCTTGTCTGTGGAGAATTACCCACCCCTAAAAATGTTAATTTCCTGAAAAACAAAACTCAAGAGTTATGACTTTAAATTGCTGATAATGGGCTCAAAATCCTATTAAAAACCAGTGTTAAAAAGCTTGACCTACATGCAAGTTAATATTCAATATTCTAAAGTAACTAAATATCTATATAGTTAGGAATTAGCAAATGTTGCTTACCTGTAACAGGTGTTCTCACAGGGCAGCAGGATGTTAGTCCTCACATATGGGTGACATCACAGGATGGAGCCCAATCACGGAACACTTTTGTCAAAGTTTCTAGAACTTTGACTGGCCCCCTACTGGGCATGCCCAGCACGGCACCAACCCTGCAGCCAGCAGGGGTCCCCCTTCAGTCTTGTTTAAAAAGCTACAGGAAGTGCCGAAAAATAAAATAAGAAACGTAACAAACCCAACACAGTGGAGCGGTGGGCGGGTTTCGTGAGGACTACCATCCTGCTGTCCTGTGAGAACATCTGTTACAGGTAAGCAACATTTGCTTTCTCACAGGACAAGCAGGATGGTAGTCCTCACATATAGGTGAATACAGAGCTGAGGATGTCTGAGTATGCACCAAATATACCCAGGTGTGCAAGGCACTAGGACTGGGGTGAAATTTGGCCGACGGCATCCTGAACCCTACCAGGCAGGCGGAAGGGTGTTGGTATGTCAAGTTGTGAATAGGTTACACAGGACAGATTGGCCGAAGATGGAATCTTGTCTTCCAGCCTTGTCCAAGCAATGAAGGTGTGGAGAGAACTCCAGGTGACAGCCCTGCAAATGTCAGGAAGCGGCACAGAGCATAGGTGTGCTACTGAAGTCGCCATGGCCCTCACAGAGTGTGCTTTAAACACGGTCTTGAAGTGGAATGCCTGCTTGCTGATAGCAAAAGGATATGCAGTCCGCTAACCAGGAGGAGAGAGTCTGCTTACCCACAGGCTGCCCCAATTTGATGGAATGGAAAGAGACACAATTGAGTTCTTTTCCTGTGGGCAGCTATACAGTCTAGGTAGAACGCTAGAGCCCGTTTACAGTCAAGGGTATGCAGAGCCTGCTCTCCTGGACTGGAATGGGGCCTGGGAAAAAAGGTAGGTAGTATAATGGATTTATTGAGATGAAACTCTGATACTACCTTAAGCAAGAACTTGGGGTGAGTGTGAAGCACTGCCCGGTCCTGCAGAAGTTTAGTGTAAGGCGGATATGTAACTAGGGCCTGTAACTCACTAACTCTGCGAGCCGAAGTGATTGCCAAAAGGAAAATCACAGGATTGGAGAGGCTCAAATGGTGGTTTCATGAGCTGACCCAAAACCAGGTTGAGGTCCCAAGAAGGGGCTGGAGGACGCAGTGGAAGCTTGAGATGAAGCAAGCCCTTCAGAAAACGTGTTACAAAGGGTTGTACTGATATGGGAACATCCCTGACACCTTTATGGAAGGCGGCCACCGCACTAACATGCATTCCGATGGAGGAAGGTTTTAGACCTGACTGACAAGTGCCAAAGATAGTCCAGAAACTTCGTGATTGGACAGGTAAAGGGGTCAAGGGATTGAGAAGAGCCCCATGACTGAAACCTGTTCCATTTGTAAAGTTAGGATTTTCTCCCGGAAGGCTTCCGTGAAGCAATCAGGACACGGGAAACTGATTCAGAAAGGTTAAGTGGCTGAAGGATTAACCTTTCAACATCCATGCAGTCAGGGACAAGGCTTGAAGATTGGGGTGGCGCAGGTACCCGTCGTTTTGCGTAATCAGAAGCGGGTCCTTTCCCAAGGGAATGTGCCTGCGAATGGAAAGATCCTGAAGTACTGGAAACCCGACTTGGCGTGGCCAGTGAAGTGCTATCAGGATCATGGTTCCCTTGTCCAGACGTAACTTCACGAGAGTCTTTGAGAGAAGTGGAAGTGGAGGGAATGCATATAGGAGACCGGTTGCCCATGAAAGGGAGAACGCATCTCTTGGCTGAGTATTGGCTGCGAGTGAGAGAGCAGAAGTTCTCTACTTTGAGGTTTTGAGGTGACGCAAAGAGGTCTATTTGAGGGTAACTCCATTGTTGGAAGATCGAGTCCGCTATTGAGGGGTTGAGAGACCACTCGTGCGGTTGAAAGGTGCGACTTAGCTTGTCTGCCAACACATTGTCCACTCCCAGCAAGTAGGTGGCCCTGAGGTACATCGAGTGGGAGAGGGCCTCCTCCCATATCTGCGCAGCTTCCTGACACAGGAGGTAGGAGCCTGTGCCTCCCTGATTGTCGATGTACCACATAGCCACCTGGTTGTCAGTCTGAATCAGGATGATTTGGTTGGAGAGGTGATCCTGAAATACTTAGAGCATATCTGATTGCTCAAAGCTCCAGGAAATTGATTTGGTGTTTGGCTTCCTCTGGAGACCAAGTTCCTTGCGTCTTCAGATTGGCCTCATGGGCTCCCCCAGCCAAGGTTGGAAGCATTGGTGGTGAGAGTTATTTGAGGGTCTGGAGCTTGGAAGGGCAAGCCTTGGAGGAGATTGATCTGATTTTTCCACCAGGCGAGAGACTGATGGAGTGAGTCGGGGACATGGACAATGGATGACAGGGGCTGAATGCATTGAGTCCATTGTGACCTTAGAGTCCACTGCATGACTCTCGGCTAGGTGGGCCATTGGGGTGACCTGAACTGAGGATGCCATCTGTCCCAGTAGGATGAGAAAGTGGCGTGCAGTCGTCTAGCGTCGAGTCTGCAGCTGGTGTGTGAGAGAGACGAGCATGAGAGCTCGTTGTCTAGGTAGAAAAGCTTTTGCCTGCAAGGTGTCCAAGTCTGCCCCTATGAATGATAAGGTTTGAGATGGGACTAATTAGGATTTGTCGTAGTTGACTAGAAATCCTAGCGAAATCAGAGTATATAAGGTAAGATGTAGAGACGACAGAGCAGTTTGCTGAGTGGGAGCCCTGATTAACCAATCGTCTAGATAGGGGTAGACGTGAACACCTTGAGTCCTGAGGAAGGCTGCAACTACTATGAAACATTTTGTGAAGACTCGTGGTGCAGACGCGAGGCCGAATGGAAGCACTCGGTACTGATAGTGCTTGGGGCCCACCAGAAATCTCAGGTATTTGCGATGAGATGGAGTTATCGCAATATGAGTGTATGTGCCCTGGAGGTCTAGAGAGCAGAGCCAGTCTCCTCTTTGTAGAAGAGAACCCAAGGTTACCATTTTGAACTTTTCACGATGGAGGTACTTGTTGAGGGCACGTAGATCCAGAATTGGACGAACGCCTCCCGATTTTTTGGGGATTAGGAAGTATCGGGAATAGAACCCTAGGCGGTGCTGAGAGTAGGGCACTGGTTCTATTGCCCTGGACTGAAGAAGGAAGGAAACCTCCTGTTCCAGAATGATGGAGTGATCAGATGTTCTCTACGTCGGTAGAGGTGGGGAGTCCGGTGGAATGGAGAGAAAGTTGAGATGATAACCTTGAGCGATTATCACTAGGACCCACTGGTCTGAGGTGATTGTGCCATTTTAACAACAGGTGGCACTCAATCGACCTCCCACTGGTAAGTGAGGCAGTGGAAGCTGGCTGCTGCTCTCTATGCAGGAGTCAAAAACTGGAAGCAGGGCCCAGCTGAGGAGCTGCTTGCGGCTTTTGTTTTTGTATCTGACGAGACTGTTTTGTTTTTTTTTAATGTTCTCGTAGAGCGAGTTCTAGCCGGTGGCGGGTAGGATTTCTTCGGACAGAACTTCTTAGTGTCTTTTCGAAAAGGCTGTTTTGAGGAGTACTCAGAAGGCATCAGAGAGCTGTCTCAGGGTCTCATGATGGTCCTTGAGTTCTGCCACCGTTCATTGAATCTGTTTGCGGAACAGATTGTCTCCTACACAGGGCAGGTCGGATAATCTGTCTTGCACTTCAAGGCAAAGGTCCGAAGACTTGAGCCAGGCCCATCTTCTTGCCGAGATAACAGCTGCAGATATCTTTGACACTGCTACCAGGGTATCGTAAGATGATCTTAACTCGTGCTTGCCTGCCTCAAAACCTGTTTACTAAGGTTTGTAGCTGATCTTGAAATTGCTGAGGCAGGGAGTCTGTCAAGTCTTGTATCTTCTTAAATAAGACCCTGTTGTATTGGGTCATATAGAGCTGATAAGAGGCGATTCGGGAGATGAGCATTGAGCCCTGGAAGACCTGGCGACCAATGGCATCTAGAAATTTTTGCTCTTTGCCTGGAGAAAAGGAAGTGTGTGGTTTCGATCTCTTCTTTGCCCTCTTTTGGGCAGATTCTACAACCACAGATTGGTGATCCAATTGAGGTTTTTGAAAACCTGGGGCTGACTGTACCAAATAAGTGGTGTCAGCCTTCCTGTTGACTGGAGCAACAGAGCCAGGGTATTCCCAGTTCTTTTTGAGGAGATCCAGAAGAACTTTGTGAATAGGGATGAAGGTTATTTCCTTGGGAGCATCCAGGAATTGAAACGGCTCTATCATTTGATTCCTGTCATCTTGTTTGGTCTGTAATTGGAAGGGAACCAATTCAGACATCTCCTTCACAAAATTTATGAAGGAAAGGTCCTCTTGAGGAGAATGCTTTCTGCTTTCAGTAGAAGAAGGTGGTGAAGGCAGATCATTGGTGTCTGGTGAAGAATCATCAGTCCAGGTATTGTAGGGATCAGCACCTGCCCCTCTAGGAGCCCGAGGGGGACGAGACTGTGGAATCCCTGAAAGTCCTGGTCTAGGCTCCGAAGGAATAATTGGAGACACTGATGAAGGCTTCGAAGGCACCGGTGCAGGCATCAAGGGCATTGATGAATGGATTGGTGGCGCCGACGGATGCATCGGCATCGATGGATGGATCGGTAGTGCCGGTCATATCGGCATCGATGGCGGAGGCATCGGTAGGACTCCTGATGGAGGGATGCGGAATGATGTTTCTCCTCCTGATGACAAGGTAAGCGGAGAGGGCACCGCAGCCATCGGTGACCCGGGATCCATTGGTGGGAAAGCGGCAATCAGCGCTTCCATCATAGAGAGCAGCGATGCCAACGCTGCCAGAATCGGGTCAGTGGTTGGTTCCACGATCGGTACCGGTGTCGGAGGAACTTGGAGTCGATACATCGCCTTGTCGATGGCCTCCTGAATCAACCGGTCCAGTTCTTTTCGGAGACCTGGAGCAAGCAGCCCCGGCTCCGGAACAGAAAAAGGAGGGAGAGGCATAGCCGGAGGGACCACCGTTAAAGGCAGAGTTGCGGCTCTCAATCCCCTTTCCGGTGAGGGTTGCCTCGGTGACCTGCTTGCTGAAAAGGTCGATGCCTTTTCTGGATGGGGTTTCTTTGACGGCGGCTCGGTCAATGATTTCGCTCTCTCGATGGTCCGAGACTTCCGATGTTTCTCTCTACGATCCCCTCGGTCCTGAGGGGGAGTAGAGGTGGTTGAAGGCCAAGAAGTCATCTATGCCGGATGGTCACAGGTCGGTGGTAGATACTGGCGCAAAGTTGACTGTGCCAGTTCTGACGACGATGTAATAGACGGCGTCGGGGTTTGAACACAGAAGAGAAGTTCCATCTTCTCCATTCTGGCCTTGTGACCTTTTGGTGTCATTAGGGCACATTTGGCGCAGATCAGGACATCGTGCTCACATCCAAACACATTACACAGACCTTAAGAGGGTCTGTTATGGACATGGTGCAATTGCAGTCTGGGCACTGACGGAACCCCCGACGCCATGGCCATGAAAAATTTGAGCCGTGAGGGCCAAACTCCACAGGAATCAACCGAAAACGGGTAGAAAGCTTACCGGAGTACTGCGGCTTGAAAAATTTGAAGGAGGGACCCCTGTGGGGTAAGAAAAGTTGTAGTAATTCCGTGAAGAAAATTCCTGTCAGGAATCTCTGTGGAGCTCCTTAACCGCGTGGCTACTGCTGCGCGGAAAAAAGAAGACTGAAGGGGGACCTCTGCTGGCTGCAGGGTTGGTGCCATGCTGAGCATGCCCAGTAGGGGTCAGTCAAAGTTCTAGAAACTTTGACAAAAGTGTTCTGTGATTGGGCTCCATCCTCTGAAGTCACCCATATGTGAGGACTACCATCCTGTTTGTCCTGTGAGAAAATTTTCTGCAGCAGCTAACAAGAAGTTGGGGAATACATATTAGAAAACTGTGGCATATTTTTCAAGATTTTGCAGCATGTTTCCAAAACATTGAATGTAGTTTTATATTAACATGCATAAAAATGTCAAATTACAAATTTATGTGGCAGTTTCCTCCTGCTCCCTTTAAACCTACCAGATCAAAATCAGAACCAGGGCTGGGGTCTGACACCATGATCCTTCGATTACAACTACCTGGGGATTTTTCCTGTTTTAATTTTATTTGGCCCAGTTTCCTCTAATCCTACTTAACTGTAACCAGAGCTGGGTGTGGGCACCACAAGCCTTCATTCACAACTAGCCAGTGATTTTTCTCTTATTTCCTCTATATCCCTTCCCCAACACACTAGTCTAGACATTGTAGTGATTGTTTTAGGCTAGGGGCCATGCATAATGGCACCTTCTGGAAACCTGCAATCATGGGCCCTGAATCAGTCCATTAGGTGTCACCCTTAAGCAAAACCACAGCTCCTTTTCCCCAGAAGATGTGAATGCTACCTTCTGCAGCTTCTTCAGGCCTGGTCAATTCAAGAAGCCAAAAACCTGACAGGGATTGAAACAGGGGCCTTCTGCATGATAGTGCACAGCATTTGCAGACTGACCTACCAGGCCACATTTTTTCTTCTAGTTTATATCCCTATCCAACTTACTTTAGTGCAGTCATTACAGTGACAGTCTTTAGCCATTGGCCATGCATCATGGTTTTCTGAACCCTGCAATTATGGAACACTAAGTGTTCTCATTGTACAATAACTAGGATAAGGGGGTGGAAATATTTAGAAAACAGGCACCAAACGTTTTACAATGCAGATAATTGTTTTTTGTGTCATTTTTTTGTTTAATTCTTTTCGTGGTTTTTTTGTTTGGCTTTTCTGAATGTTAGGCACCCAGGTAGCCTCTCCCCTCAGATTTGTCCAGCCCTAATTGGGACTCCTACCCACCCACAGAAGCTATGAATACTGCCTCTACAGCATACATATCCCCGGTCATGACCAACCCAAAGAAAATCTAAGCAGTAAATTGACCCCAGGACACCACCCCCCCCACTATTGCAGCATACAGCACTAACACTGGGTTATTCCAAGCATTGAATTTAATACAAATTATATTTATAGCCTGTCATGTATGCTTTTCCTCTCATCCATTTCAATTTTTTTTTTTGGGGGGGGAGGAATTATTCATTCCGTTCTCTTACTTTGTTCCCCTACCTTCTTTCAAAGACTTTTCTTCTCTGCTGCCAAATGTACCCTTCATCTCATTTCCCCTCCCCTCTCTTCCTTAACCCATTCATGCTCCTGCTTTATACCTGCTTTTTTATTCAGACCTCCCCCTCCCTCTCAACATTCCTTGTCTCCAGCTTCTGATCCCAGCCATATATCCATGTCTGTTAAGCTTGCCGTTTCCTCCGATTCTGATTCTCCTCTTCCACTGCCAACTGTGCTAGTACTCAGTGGCTCAGCATTTAGCACCAGTGAGCAGTGTGCAGGCAGTAACAGTCTAATGGTACCATGATACTCGCAGATACTGAACTGGGAGCCATGTTGCTGCAGCATAGTTAGTGGTGGAGAGGAAGGAAGCAATGGAAGGAATTAAAAACAGCAAGCTGATAAGCAAAAGAGAAGCAGGGTTACGAGTAAGATATTTCAGCTGGCTAGGGGCATCAGAGGAGAGCAGGTGGAAACAGGTAACAACTTGCGCTGGCAGAAGAAAGTGATGACTTGGCAGCAAGGTATAGAGACTGCATCTGCAGGACTATGAAAAACTGGAGACCCTGCACATAGTGCCCTCAAATTAAGAAAGTGCAGAAATAAGCCACACCACTACCATCAGAAGAAAAGCAACTTATTTTTTCACATTATGGTTTAAATATCAAACTAATTTAAAACAGCAGAAAATCTATGTTCTATCCTTTGGAGTAGACATGAAGAATATTTGGACGAAGGTGGCTGTCATTCTAGGCTTATTTACAGGTTTATAAACTCAAGTTTGACAGTAATGTTAATCTCATTTTTGAAATTTATCTTCATTTTCTTTTTTTTACTAATGTATAGCATATAATTGATATTTATTGCATCACAGGGGTATTACCCTCAAAACTCAACTTCATAAAATTAGTCTATGCCAATATAAAGGAATATCTATAAATAAAATTTACATTTCAGCTGCTCTGGTGTACAAGAGAACACTGTACAATTTTGTAAGTATTTTTCCCAAGATTTAATATTTTCCCTGCTGCCAAATTTTATATATGTATATCACCTGGCATATTCTAATTTATTTTGCATAAGCCAAGTATTGAAGTGATAACTAAAGTTTTTAAATTAAAATTTAATCCTCTGGCTGCCAAGTGTAGATATACCTGAATTTCAAATTACATTTGAATTACACAGCTAACCTTAGCTTGTATGGACTTTGTTAACAAGTATCAATGGCATCCATCAAAATGACATACTATTTCCTACCTATACTTCCATATTTCTCTATTTGATGGATTCTCAAAAAATACACCTGATAGTGATTAAACTGTATGCAGTTTACACTGTTTACTTTCATTTCAGTTAGATTGCTAGCTAAAATTAAAGTATAAAGCCTTGAAAACAGAAAATTTTAAGAAATGTTAGTCATTTACTGAACTCATGGTGCCTAAAAATGGGCAGCCATTCTTTAGAATACAAACTGTGCATTTACTGAATGCATATTGTACCCTAATACCATGATTCAATATATTCACAAAAAGAAATAGTACCACATGTAATATTTTCTTCTGTTTAGGTCATTATATTGAGCAAGCTTGCTTACAGTAAAATGTCTTTCATAGATAGCAGAATAAATTAACCATTACAACATGTGGGTGACATCCAGCAACAAAAAGGACTCTACTCTCAAAGCTAGTAAAGCTCTGAACTGAGCATGAACAGGAGTTAGTCAGTCTCTTCAGTCTATACTAAAGCTAATCTAGCTCTGTAGTCAACTCTTCAGGGAAGCGAGTGGGTATTCCATGGATAATTAATCCTGCTATCTACAGAAAACACCGTTTATGGTAAGCAAACTTGCTTTTTCTGTCTATAAGCAGGCTGAATTAGCCATTACATGTGGAGAATCCCAAACTGAGGGTTGCAGCGGAGTGTTTATTTTGTAAATAATCTGCTTTCACCACGGAGCATGGTTTTTGAGAGGTTATCAAGACAGTAGTGGGACCTAATGGTATGAACGAAAGACCAAGTTGTAGTTTTGCAGATATCTTCAATAGGCTCTTCTTGAAAATACACAATGGAAACAGCCATGGCTCTCTCTTGATGACCCTTCATTTTGTCTGTGATGATTAATGGCTATTAATCAATTTTACTTAGGGAATAGCCACTGCTATTAATTGCATCAGTAGCATGGGATCTTCTTAGTGTTTGGGTAATTGCCAGGTTCTTGTGGCCTGGTTTTGGCCTATGTTGGTAACAGGATGCTGGGCTTGATGGACCCTTGGTCTAACCCAGCATGGCAATTTCTTATGTTCTTATGTTTTTATGCAGTGGTATAAGTGGTGAAAGCACTCAGCTGGCTGGTTACATAAGGTTCACTTGGTAACTGCTACTCCTAGTTTGTTGGGTTTGTATGAAATGAACAGTTGGGCGGTCTTATGATGTGGCCGAGTTCATTTCTTGTAATGCAATAAGGCCCTTTTGCAGTCCAGAAAATGTAGGGCTTTTTTGCTATCATGGGACCTAGGAAAGAAGGTAGGCAATACAATGGATTGATATGGAAAGCTAAAGATTTCTGGGAGAAATTTTGGGTGAGTAGGAAGAACCACCCTGTATGGAGGACAGTTGACAGGAGCTTGGCCTTTGCCGATTCTTACAGCTGAAAGTCACTGCAATGAGGAACACCACCTTCCTTGTCAAGTACTTTAGAGAAGCTGACCCCAATGGCTCAAAAAGCGGCTTCATTAGTTGGGAAAGCACTATGTTCAGGACCCATGGAAGAGGTGGTTTTTGTACCAGGGGTTTAACATGCCATAGACCTTTCATGAAATGTGTTATCAGTGGATGAGTAGAAATTGGTCTGCTGACTATTTGAGTATAGTAAGCTGCTATAGTGCTGAGGTGCACTTGTACAGAAGAGGTGGTGAGGCCAGAGTCAGAACGGTGGAGCAAGTATTTCAGCAGATGCTTAGGCTTGCATGAATTGGGTCCAAAGCATTTTGATGACACCATTTTGAGTACTTGTGCCATTTGAAGGTATAATTTCTTCTGGTGGAAGACTTTCTAGATAAGACTAATATGTTTGTAATCTCTGTAAGTGGAGATCCTCTATCATAGTGCGTTCAACATCCAAGCTGTGAGGTTGAGAGTTAAAGGTTGAGCTGGTACAATGTCCCTTACCTTCCCGAGTCAACAACACAGGGTCCATTCCCAGATGTATGGGAAGACTGCTAGAAAGTTATACAAGATATGCATACTAGACCTGACAGGGTCAAGCCAGATATATTGTTCAACTGTTCTATGTAAAGCCCACTACTCTTTTTGGGCATTTAAAAGTTGTATGTAAACCGGATTGATTTGTAGTTCCTACAAGAACTTCGGTCTATAAAAATTAAAAATAAATAAATAAATAAGGATTAGACTAACACGGTTCTGAAGAACCTTCTGCACCTGTCAATAAGCGGTAATGGTGGAAAAGCATACAAGAGGCTTTGTCCCTAGATGAGGAGGAAAGTGTCTTGAGCTAGCCTGCAAGTGCTTGGTAGAACTGAGCAGAATTTAGTTTGGTGTTTGCTGTGATGCAGGTACCATAAGCTGAAGAGTTTTTCAGTCACTGATTGTTGTAGAGGCTATTTGTGTGATTGAAACACTAAGTCGATCTGCCAGCGTGTTGGAGATGCCTGACCAAAAGATGACCTGTAGAGCAGGTTCATTTCTTTCCACCCAATTCCACATTTTGATGGCTTCTTGGCAGAGACCATGAGCCCATTCCTCCTTGTTTGACAAAATATTGCAACCTGGTTGCCAGTCTGAATCAGGATGTTCTTCCCTTGAAGATATGCAAAGATCCATAGAGCATATCTTATTGCTCTCAGCTCTAGAAGATTGATTTGATAGTGTGTCTTGAAGAGTTTAGATGTTTTGTGTTCAAAGTGTTCCAGTGTGCTCTCCTCACCCATTGGTGGAGGCAACCATTGCCAGAACCACTTGATAAATGAGTGAGCAAAGAGAAGATCCTTGGGAACTCACAGGTGTGGCTACCACCACAACTCCCATTTCATAGTTGCTGTATTTTGCACTAGAGTCTGTGGTTGAGTTAGTTGATCCTACCAGGTATGTAGACCCTACTGGAAGTAGCAGATGTGAAAATGGGTAAATAGAATCATATTGATGGTTGCTGCCATTTGACCAAGGTCTGCTAGGAGCAGTCTGGTAGACAAGCATGGAGAAGAGAGGAGAGTTGCAGATGATTTAACTGCTGGTGTTCGCTCAGTCAGGTGGCAGGAATGCTCTTGCATTGAGTTTAACCAAGCCTTGATTGGTTAAACTCATTCTCAATTTCTTGAAGTTGATCAGAATAAAGTGTTGTAGAAGAGCTGTGGTTCAGCTCAGAGTGGAACACTTTGTCTCCTGTTTTTGTCATAAGCCAATTGTCCAGATATGGGAAGACTTATTCCATGGTGACAGAGATGAGCTATCACTACCACAAGACATTTCGTAAAGACTCTTGGGTCTGACAAGAGGTCAAATGAAGTACTCAGTTTTCATAGCGGGATGTATCCACCTGGAAATGGAGGTAGCACCAGTGTGAAGGATAGCTGAATCCTTGAGCCTATGCATCCTTTAAATCCAAAGCTTACATCCATTCGTATTCCTGTATTTATGAATTTCTCTTGGAGTTTATATGTTTGCTCAGGTGTCAAGTCAAAAATGGGCCACAGTCCCCTCATTTTCTAGGGGATAAGAAGTATTGAGAATAGTAATGTAGTGCATGCTGACACATTGAGATTGGTTCTAATCGCTTGTTGGAGAAGCGATGGACTTCCAGTTGAAGTTGTGGTAAATGAGATGGATCCAGATAAAGTGCCGAACAATATAGGAGGGTTGGAGACTAGAAGAAATGCAACCAGTACCTGGACTGCACAATTTGGAGGGCCCAGGGACCCTTGGTGATCTAACAACTCTTCCACAATGTTGGATTCTTCCCACGTCTGGGAGAATCTGAAGATTGTTTGGATGGATCAAAAATTAGGCCTCAGTTTGGACTGAGCCTGCTATGTAGTTTTCCGATGGCATTTTACCTAGGTCAGGCCAGATGAGGCTGTTGATGCTGATCAGCATACGGTACTATTGAAAAGACTGGTAAAGCTTCCCGTGGAAATATGGTCATTTGCACAGATTAAAAATGTTGCACCATGGAGGGCTGTTCCAGAGCCATTGAGAGCAAATGCACTGCCACATTCTGATGTTTTGTCTAAGTGACTGTCTAGCAGCTTTTCACCAAAGAGACCCTAAAAGCAGGGGAGGTTCATCAGTTTGAGGAATCTAGAGGAGGAAATGTGACCTCTTCTCCTGCAGATCTAGGATGGAATGTGTAGAGCTGTGTTGGCAAAGCGACATCTGACGTGGATGCATTCACGGCTTTAATGGGGTTAGAGTGTTTGGACACTTTGGATGCTTGGCTATGCTCTGATGGGTCTTTTGAAATGGGCATTGAGAAATCTGGTGCAGGTCAACAATATTGCATCTGAGCTGTGCCATGTGTCTGACCAATGTGCATCATGGTTTCAAGTGATTATAGGATCTTGAGCACCATGTGACCACAGGGTAGATGCATCAGTATGCATTCAGGCCACATGCTTCCGTGGCATCAGGCGCACTGTGCGAGCTCACTGGCAGGTTGTTCAATAAGTGCTCTGATTGCATTAGTGAAAGATGCATCGCTAATGCTGTTTGTGCCAATGGCGCAGATGGCCATGTCAATGGTACTGGTGCTGATGCAGAATGTTTGTGATTTTCGATACAGACTGCTGCTCCAGTAATTTGATGCTGCTTTGTCTTCAATGCGAGGTGGCTGATGGAGCTTGACACAGACTGTAGCCTGGGCAGATTGAGTTTTTGAGGAGCACCTTGTTAATTCTCTTCCTGGTGAGGCAGATGAGGCTGCACTGTGAGACAAGGACCTACTGCGACTGATGAGATTTCACAGTTTAATGTGAAGCACTCAACCTCTGAGCAAAAATAAAAAAGACATCTATCCATAGGCATAGCAGTTTTTCTGATCATGTTCCAGACCGAGGCATCAGTAACAAGTCATTGCCATTGGCGAGAGACCATCTTTCCACAGATACAACTTTTGAATCTTCTCACCATAGTTTATTTCTTCTGGTGTGACATGGTGGAAGAAAAGGTCATGCTTCATTTCTTTTTTTGGATAGCACTGAAAAGTAAAGTACTGTTGTGGGGCTGCAGAAGCAGTGATGCAACTTTATAAGAAACTGACAAAATATTGAATTGAAAAGGTTCTAAGGATTTTTACAGAAAAAAATTATAAGAAAGACAGTTCATGTCCATGCTGTGCTCAGAGAAAAAATGACTGAAGAGAGACACGAGGCAACGCCCACACAAGAACAAATGCACATGCTCAGAGCTTAAAGCTCTACTAGCTTTGAGAGTCAAGTCCGTTCAGATGACATCTCCCACATGTAATGGCTAATTCAGAATGCTTATCAACAGAAAAATATATTTTAATACATAACCAATTTGCGAGGTCAATTCTTTGCTCTAAGTTTCAGATACCTTTAAAAACATAGCGATGGTGTATTGTAGTCCTCAAGAAGTAACAGTTATAAAAATCTTTACTCAATAAGGTGGCAAAGAAAATTAGTAAACCATTGTTTTAGTTCATGTTCCAACTTCTAAGTACCACTAAGAGATGCAGGGATTTCATTACATCCCTCTACATACTGTTTTATCTAGGAATTGTTTAAATACATGCTAAAATCTACAGCAAAACCTTTTCAAGCTGTTATGCTGAAATTATTTCAGCATGTCTTATTAAATTAGAATCAATGTTACAAGATGACAAATGAGAAAATGGAAACTAGAGCACTACGAACACAAAATCCTGCTAGACCTATAACTTTACATTATACAACACTTATTTGAAAACATTTGCAATGTAAATGAGAGTTTACATTAACATTCACTAAACACTTTCTCAACAGGAGGCTGTTCTAGCAAATCCTGCATTTCCACCACTTTCTATAATACAAATAAGAAAATGAAACTATAAGCTCCACACAGAACTAATGGAGCCTACATTCTGGAATACGCATGCACTTGCATGCATGTGCCTATGTGGCTCTAGAAAATAAATACCAAACTCAGATTCCTCGACCTCCCCCCTCCCTGTCCCCTCACCCAGATATCTAAAACTTTGGCGTACAATTTTGCAAAGAGGTGACAATCGTCCCTGTCACGGTGTCATTGGGTCAATTTTATTTTTGAAAATTCAGTATTAGGGCTAATGTTTTAGGCCTTTACTTTTAAAAGAATTCTGTTTTTATATCATGGAATTTAGAACTCTTCTGGCCAGGGGTTGGGAGGCTTTGAGGATGGGGTTTGTTTTCATAGAATATTTAGTGACTGCTTGGTTATTTGATTATTTTTAGTCTGCTTCAGGTTATACTTGAATAAACTGCAGGTAGATATAGTATTTTAAAAATGTCATATGTATAGTTATCTCCACATAATCCTACTGTTATAACATTTGTTTTGGTTTGTATTGTTTTTTTAAATTGTGTATGCATTGGATGGAAATTTCTATTTTCAATAAAAAAACAAAATAAATTGGTGGGTATCAGATGCCAAAACAAGAATTATTAGGTTACTTAAATGCATATATGTATTTTAGACTACATGGATTCCTCTGAAAAATGCCCCTCATGATTCTCAGACCCCCATGACCTGCCTGAAAATTTGGTGTGCCATTAGATGCAAAACCAAAAAGTTAGATGTGTGTGAAGTTACACATGCAGGAAGTCCTCAGATTTGACATAACCAGCTCCTGAAAACTATCTTATATTAATGCCCAAGTCAAAACAGATTGCCCTATAAGGATGAAGGATTGGCTCCAGCCCCAGTTTCAGCAAACCTGGAATTTTTAATATATAGTACAGTAAAAAGAGGACATTTTAAAGCATTCATTTTTAATTCTGAGTAAAAAATTCCAGAGAATGACAATTTGTTGGGAGTGGATTACTACAGGACATTGAACTGAATGCTCTGAAAAAGGAAGTTCTGGGCCCTCTTTCTACCAACACCACCTCACAATGCCTCATAAGCATCAGCACACCAATGCATGCCTGCCGGGTGTCCTGAAGTTGAAAGAAAGTTAAGTTGGCTAATGGGTAATTTAGCAAACTGCCAACTTGAAACGACTCAAGCCAAGGACTTCCTGTATTCATGAAAAAATGGATCCAACAATATCAGTCAGAATCCTGTGTCTTACTCTTCTCCCCCTCACATGTCCTGAAAATCTGGCATAGATCAGATAAAAAATCAACAAGTTATGTGGCATAACCATGTTTATTTCTGGATCTCCCTCAAAATATCCATCATCCTAATGAATAACCTGATGTGGTAAAGTTTTCTGTGGACTAGATCCAGAATGGATGCAGCAAAAAAAATAAATAAATAATAATTTATGGAATTACATATATTTGTGGAATATGCAGATTCAGAAAAAATACCTGAACCCAATTCCTCTTGGCCCCTCTCACATGCCCAGAATATCTAGTATTTAGCATACTAAACAATATTAGTGGGGAGATAGGCACAATGACTGATAAGCGCCCCTTCTTCAAAAGGAAAAATGGGAAATTTACCTCTGTTCTAAAAAATGTTTAGAGTTCAATAGCAGTTACTATTTGTGCTATTGAAAATGTATATTCTGAGTGGCTTAGAACAACTTACGCAACTTGGTAGCCTCCTTTATAAAGATTTAATAAAATTCCATGGTCCCACTACCTTAAATAAAAACCTATACATTTAGCAAGCTAGCTGTTAGGAGTTTGGGCTTTTGAAATAAGGGTCAGCAATACAGCAATTCAAGTGGTAGATTAGGTTCCACCAAACCCCCACACTCCAGCCATTCACTAGAATAGGATGAACCTTTCTGCCTTAAAAAGCAACACCACTTAGCCTCCTACCCTGCTGCTAAAACTTTTTACTTATGGGTCTTTTCATCTCCTTTATAGTGGCTTACTTGTGAAAAACCAATACAATGTGATACTTGGGATGATTTTCAGGTCAACACTGTCCAGTTAGATGAGCTGCTGAAAATGCCCATCCAATTAGTATAGTTACTGTACAGTGAATTTACAAAAATAAATATGAACAGACCAATAAACTGAACAAAAATGAGCAGATATGCAAGTCAGATATTCAGGGGTTTTTTGTTTGTTTGTTTTTTTTTTTAAATACAAAACAAGTAACTAGGGATACTAAATATGAATCTTGAGACAATATTTACAAATACCTTAGCCCTTTTAAACTAAACTCGCCAGCAGCATGCATACCTCCCAAAATATGGGGAGTAACCCAAATGAAACATGGTTGATCTACCCTCACGCATCTCTGGACTTCCATTTCAACCAGTGGTCAGCACACACTCATAAGGCTGACCACTTAAAACAGAAATCTGCATGGAGGGGCCAGGGTCTTTGAGCATATGCTGACTTAGGTTCCATGATAACTAGTGCTGCCACCATTTCCTTGCTTTGCATGAATAGGGGATGAAGGAATCAGTGAGAGAAGGGAGAGGGACTGAGGCCTGCTATTTTTTGGGGGTCAGAATGGGGTCAATATTAGAAAAAGTTTGGTAGGTGCTCTCTATAGGCTTGAATCAAACCCAGATGCCAGTATCTCCTTTTGTATATAAAAAGAATAATGCACCAGAAAAGATTAAGTGTGTCCCTAAGGTTTTAGCTTGGGTCCTAACCATGAACACACAAAAATAAAGTGTAACCATTAAGGGGAAAAATTTCAAAACCATAAGCACAAACGAGGTAACCTTCCTAAATTAGCCCTACCAGTTAAGTGGATTCTTAGCTAGTTAAAAGTACTTTTAACATGAGTATTTTTAGCCATATAGAAGAGGCATTTAAGGGGTGTTTTAGAGGCATAGTTGGAAACTACATATAATGGAACATGTTTTATTTTGTTCTTAATGTTTTATATTTTTATGACTTCAATTTATTATGTAAGTTATGTTGTAAACTGCTTTGATTTTCTAGAATATAAGTCTTAAAACCCAATCTTTAAACACAATGTACACAGATACCTTATGTTTTAAAATTGCTTGGATTTGTACGAGTTGAAAAGTAGGACAGCTGCTTAAAATTTACCCTTCCTTGCTTCTTTTACCATCTCTTTAACAAGTGTTTTAATCTTTTGATCCAAGAAAATTTAGTAACTACATTTAGAATTTAACATATCTTGCAGTTCAGCAATGTGAACCAGATTGTTCCATTTAAAAACTTAGGCTGATTGCCCACTGCAAAGTATAAAAAAATCTATATTCTGAATTTAGCAATTTTGGATTTTCATTTATATTTAAGCATGCTTTTTTAAAATCTCAGCTTAAAGGTAAAATTCATGTTCCAAGTTAAGTTCATCACTAGTATTTTTTTTTTACACAGCTTCTTAAAGTAAAATCAAGTTCTAATGTCAGATAACTGCCCACAAAAAGTGGTTTAAATGATTTGAGCAAAAGGCAAATTAATATAATTGCCAGAAGTATATGGATTAAAATGTAATTTAAACAAAAACAAAACAAATAAACCTCACTTCAACTACAAGTTCAAATGTGTTTGCTGGCAGGTGCTGACTCAGACTAGTTGTAGTAAACATTCTACTTCATCAGAAAAGATGTTCAGTCTGCTCTAATAGCTCATTAACTTTGCAGTTGAGTTTTTAATACTACAGAAAATATGGACTACATTTGTATCACTACTTACACAGCTATAAGCTACCTGTTAAATGGGTTTTTATTCTTTTCAAAAACCAGTTTGCTGTGTAAATAGCTTTGTCTTCTGTACAGAATGACAATTTTACAGTTTTGTATGTGAGCACATGAATAGCTACCCTGTTGGTCCACCTGGATGTTTATAACTAAAAAAGGACAATAAAAAAAGTTGTAGGTGATGTTTTGATTGGAGCAACTTATTAGGTTAATGCAAAATGAATCACAGATTAATTTGCCCAAATTGTAAGTTACTGATGGTACAAGTCCAGCCTACTAGTATACTCAGACTTCAGCTCACCATCGCATTGATCTGATGAAGAAAGTATAACACCTGACATCTAGTCCCAAAATTTATTTAGTTCAATGAAAAGGTATTACCTACAACTTATTTATCTTGCCCCAAGAGATAGTTTTGATTATGACCTTTTTATGGAGTCAGTACATAAGGGTTCAATTTATCAAACCAAATTGGAATTCAGTCGGTGAGTAAAAGATGCAGCTGTAATAAAAAAAAAAATCAAGGAAAAGTAGTAGTTTAAAAAGTTTTACTGTTATCAAGAGCATCAGCAACCAGACCACATGTTGGATTGCATAAAAATGCACAAATAAAGAAGCTTGTGTCTACAGTTAACTGGACTGCACCCTCACAGCTCTCTAGAACTAGAAGTTACTCTACTTTCTTCATCAGATCAATGCATGAGCTGGTCTGAGTATACAAATAGATTGTACGTCAGCTGGGCAATCTTAATACTCAGCAATATATGGCGTTTCAAAGCAGATTTCTGGTCCCCTCATTTTTGAGCACAATAAGATGACTAATGCTTTAGTGATCAGAAACTGAAGATAAAGAATTTAACCACTCTTCAGTTTCTTACAGGAGGAATGAACTGAAATTTAGCTCTTTGTTTTATGTTTGCTAATATCAGACAGACTGATGAACTAGAGGGGATAAAAACTAGGGCTCACTGGTGTAGAAAGAAGAAAAAAATTGTATTTTGAAAAAAATGCAAGTTTTATTAGCTGGTGTTCATCTTATTACTGGTTAATAGGTTTGTTTTCATTAGAAACCATTAATTATACATTCAATAAACCACAGAATTCCTCTAGAATCTTAAATGCAATGGAAGTTTACAGAAGCAATGTAAAGGGTGGACATTACATTTTAAACTTAAGCAATGCTAAGCACATTCATTTATAACTTCCTCAATCCTCAAAAGCACACTACACACACTAAACAAAAAAAGTAAAAAGTATTTCCCACATTTAGATTAGTCAAATTCAATTTGATAGTGGCAGAGAAAACGAATTAAAAAGGTCTATAAACAATTTAGAAATAATTGACTACAAATTTTATTTTAGAACAGTTATTTTGAAGGGTCATTTCTATGGTCTACGTAAGAGAAAAATAGACTTTCCTAAAAAACCTACATATACCATTTCTATTATGCCTGACAATTTCAATATATATTTTAAGACCTACACTATAAATTTACAACTACAAAACCTGTTTACACACTAACCTTTTTCAGTTGCAGGAAGGGAAGATACATCATCTTGAGGAGCTCTGTCAGGTTCCTGGGGTGGTACAACCATGGCAAGGGTATGGACTGGCACCCGTGGAACCTGAAAAATTCAATTTCATTGATGTTTTTAGAACAAGTCTTAATATCAATTACTCCTGGGGGAATTCTGCAGAGCACAGAAGTGCAGAATTTCGCATTGATTCCACAGCATTAGGGGTGGGGAACCAGGAAGCAGCAGTAACAATGGAGGCCAGAATGAAGGAAGGAATGGTTTTGGTGTCAGCTGGCAGCAAGGAAGGACCAGCAGCGAGATGGCCTACACAGACCAAAAGGGTTGGGAATGAGCCTGCCATGTCAACCTTGGCCTGCATGGTCCAAATGAAAGTGGGAGTTCAGTGGAGCCCAAATAAGCAAGTAGCAGCCAGCAAATGTGGGAGAATGTAGGAGGGAGTTGACGGTCTTGATGTGGTGGCAGACAGAAAGCTGGAAGGTCAGGGAAGAGTAACTTTTTTCTATATTGCATTATAAATTAAGAATGTGATTATATTTGATATCTGAACAAAGATTCAGAATTTAAAAAATGCCATGTAAACAATGTAACCTTTTTTTGCACAGATTTTCCCCAGGAGTATAAATATTGATAATGATTGACTAATCAAACATGTTATATTCTAAAAGTTATTCCTTAAAATATCCAGATAGTAATTTTGCACCAAAATTGACTGATACCTATGTGATTTAAAAAATATATTACAAAGTTTGACTTTAACCAACAATGATGCAAGTAAAAATATACCTAAGAAAATACAGTGCATTCAGAAAGCATTCAGATTCCTTCACTTTTTCCACATTGTTACATTACAGCCTTATTCTAAAATGAATATGCATTTTTCCCCTCCTCAACCCCATAATGACAAAGTGAAATCAGGGTTATAGAAGTTTGTGCAGATTAAAAAAGCTGAAATATCACATTTACATAAGCATTCAGACCCTTTACTCAGTACTTTCAGGCATCTTTTGCAACAATTACATTCTCAAGTCTTCCTGGGTACGACACTACAAGCTTGGCACATGGATTTGGGGATTTTCTCCCATTCTTCTCTGCAGATCCTCAATCTATTAGGTTGGATGGGGAGCATCAATGCACAGCTATTTTCAGGTCTCTCCAGAGATGTTCGATCGCATTCAAGACCAAGGCTCTGGCTGGGCCAATCAAGGATATGCACAGACTTGCCCCGAAGCCATTGCTACATTGTCTTGGATGTGTGCTTAGGGTTGTCATCATTTTGGAAGGTGAATAACTGACTGAGGACCAGAGTGATCTGGAGTAGGTTTTCATCCAGAATCTGTAATTCAGCAAAATTGCTTACCTTCGAATAGGTGTTATCCCAGGATAGCAGGATGTAGTCCTCACATATGGGTGACATCAGTAATGGAGCCCTATACGGAAAAACTTCTGTCAAAGTTTCTAGAAACCTTTGACTGGCACAGTGTGCCACTGAGCATGCTCAGCATGCCATGATATTCCTGGCCACAGGGGTCTCCCTTCAGTCTTGTTTGTAACAATAAGCGTTAGCCAAAAATAAAATAATAAAAGGTATCTGACCCAACTCCACGGGGTGGCGGGTGGGTTTCGTGAGGACTACATCCTGCTGTCCTGGAATAACACCTATTACAAGGTAAGCAATTTTGCTTTATCTCAGGACAAGCAGGATGCTAGTCTTCACATATGGGTGATTAGCAAGCTACAGGCTGAGTCATCCTTGTATTGGACCAACAGTGTACAACTTGTGCAACAGGCACAACAACTGGCGTACTTGTTGGGAAAAATGAGGCAGCCTGAAATCACGAAATGTTGGATGTGGAATGAGTTGGATTATGCTGGAAACAAGTTCTTTAAGACAGATTGTCCATAGGCTGAATCTTGTCGTCCTTCCTTGTCGAGACAGTACTGGTCCGCAAAGGTGTGAAGTGAACTCCATGTTGCCGCTTTGCATATGTCAAGGATTGGCATTGAACGATAGTGTGCTACCGAGGTTGGCATTGCCCTTACTGAATGCGCCTTTACTTGCCCTTGGAGAGGAAGGCCTGCTTTTTCATAGCAAAACTGTATGCAATCTGCTAACCAACTGGATAAAGTATGTTTACCCACTGCTTTACCTGGTTTGTTTGGATCGTAAGATACAAAGAGTTGAGTGGATTTCCTGTGGATTGCAGTGCGGTTTATGTAAAATGCTAATGCACGCTTACAGTCCAAGGTATGTAAGGCTGTTTCTCCTTGGTGAGAATGAGGCCTTGGAAAGAATGTGGGTAAACTATGGATTGGTTTAAGTGGAATTTCGTAACTACCTTGGGAAGGAATTTTGGATGTGTACGGAGAACCACTCTGTTATGTAGGAATTTCGTGTAGAGTGAATACGTGACAAGTGCTTGTAACTCACTAACCCTTCTAGCCGATGTAATGGCTATGAGGAAGATAGTTTTCCAGGTGAGATATTTTAGATCACAGGAATCTATAGGTTCAAAAGGAGAACACATGAGCCTTGTTAAAACCAGATTCAGGTCCCATTCTGTGACTGGTGGCCGAATTGGTGGTTTTAGGTGCGTTAAACCTCTCAAATCTGCTGACGAGAGGTTGCGTGGAAATTGGTGCATCTCCTATCTTGTTATGGTAAGCTGAGATTGCACTTAAATGTACTCTTACAGACAAAGTCTGGAGACCAGAGTCTGAAAGATTGTATAAGTATTCTAGTAGAGAAGTTATGGAGCAGGAGAAAGGATCAATACTTTTTCACCTGCACCAGAAGGTAAACCTTTTCCATTTGGAAGAATAGTTCTTTCGTGTTGAAGGTTTTCGTGAAGCTAAAAGCACTTGAGACACATTGGTGGAAAGATTGAGTGATTGTAAAAATCAAGCTTTCAACATCCATGCTGTCAGGGATAGGGATTGAAGGTTGGGATGGCGTAACCGACCTTGATTCTGAGTTATGAGAGTGGGAGCTACTCCCAGGCGAATGGGATCCCTGATCGAGAAGTCTGAAGTGTGGGAAACCATACTTGTCGAGGCCAATATGGGGTTATGAGGATCATGGACCCTTTGTCCTGTTGTAGCTTCACTAGAGTTTTGGTTATGAGCGGTATCTGAGGATACGCGTATAGAAGGCCTGAGGTACATGGGAGAGTAAAGGCGTCCTTGGCTGGCTGGTTTTTTTCTTTGTGTATGGAACAGAATCTGTTCACTTTGTGATTCAGATCTGACGCAAAGAGGTCTATTGTTGGTTGACCCCAACGCTGAAAAATCATGGTCGCTATGGAGGGATCCAGGGACCATTCGTGTGGTTGGAATTGACAGCTGAGTCGATCCGCTATCACATTTTGAATGCCTGCCAGATAAGTGGCCCGGAGAAACATTGAGTGTGTTAGGGCCCAGTCCCAAATCTGTGCAGCTTCTTGACAAAGGAGATACGAGCCTGTACCTCCCTGTTTGTTGATGTACCACATGGCAATTGTGTAGTCTGTTTGTATGAGAACAGTCTTGTGTGAAAGGCAGTCCTTTAACGCATATAGCGCATAACGTATAGCTCGAAGCTCTAGAAGTTTATCTGAAAAGTTGCTTCGAATTTCGTCCAAGTACCTTGAGTCTGTAGATGGCCAATGTGTGCTCCCCAGCCTGAGGTGGATGCATCTGTAGTCAATGTTACTTGCACAACTGGTTGTTGGAAAGGTAGGCCTTTCAGCAAGTTGTCCATGTTTGTCCACCAGAGGAGAGAGGAGTGTAGTTCGTGAGTTACTCGGATAGGGGAAGACAGTGGTTGAATGGCCTGTATCCATTGACTTTTGAGCGTCCATTGAGTGAGTCTCATAGCCAATTTGGCCATAGGAGTGACGTGGACTGTGGAGGCCATGTGACCCAAGAGGGTGACACATTGATGTGCTTTTATTTGTGTGCGTGCTCGAAGAGAGTCTGTTAACGAGGCTAGTGTCTGTGCACGGTCCTTTGGTAGGAAGGCTTTTGCTGTTATAGTGTTTAAGTCTGCTCCGATGAACTGCAACCTGTGAGACGGTGTGAAGTGGGATTTCTGGTAGTTGATGAGGAATCCCAAGGAATGGAGTAGATTCATTGTGAGCTGGAGAGAATTGAGAGCTCCTTGTTGTGTTGGACTCCTGATGAGCCAATCGTCTAGATAGGGAAAGACGTGCACGCCCTGCTTGTGCAAGCGAGCCGCCGCCACTGCTAGACACGTTGTGAACACTCGAGGTGCTGAGGCAAGGCCGAAGGGTAGTACCCTGTCTTAGAAATGTTGAGTATCCACGAGGAATCGTAGATACTTGCGATGAGGGGGGAATATGGGAATGTGAGTGTAAGCGTCTTGAAGATCCAGAGAACAGAGCCAATCTCCCTTTTGAAGTAGTGCTAACATGGCGCCTAGAGAAACCATCCTGAATTTTTCTGCTCAGAAATTTGTTGAGATTTCTGAGGTCTAGGATTGGACATAGGCCTCCGGTTTTCTTTGGAATGAGGAAATAACGGGAGTAGAATCCTCTGCCCTGCTGAGGTTGGGGAACTGGTTCCATGGCCCTGGCTCTTAGAAGAGTGGATAATTCTGTTGGTAGAATAGTGGATTGGCCTTTTATTGTCCAAAACGAAGTGGGAGGAGCGTCGTTCGGTATAGTGAGAAAATCCAAGTGGTACCCCTGAGATGTGATGGAAAGTACCCACTGGTCTGTGGTTATGAATGCCCAATTGTGATGGAAGAATGTGATCCGACCACCCACTGGTATGTGTGGTGCCAGATTGGTAGAGCAGCTGCTGTTCCCTGGAGTCACTTCAAAACCCCGACGTGGATGCTGTCTGTGGAGGGGGTTGAGGTCTGGTTGTTCTTGACTGCCTAGGTTGTGACCGTTGAGGTGGTCTAGATGAACGCCCATGTGTAGGAGGAGGATAATATCTTCGTGGCCTGTAATAAGGATGCTTAGGCTCCTTCCTTGGAAGTCTCTTTGATGATTGAGACTCTTGAGGCATATATGACAATTGTTTTAGAGTTTCGGAATGTTCTTTCAACAGAGAAACTGCTTCCTTAACTTTATCGCCAAATAAGTTCTCTCCTACACAAGGGAGATCTGCTAGTTTGTCTTGTATTTCAGGCCTTAGGTCAGATGCCTTAAGCCAGGCCCATCGTCGAGCATTGATACCAGTGGCAGACGTCCTGGATGCAGTTTCAAATGAGTCGTACGCTGCACAAACCTGTTTGCCTGCTTCTAGTCCTTCATGAATAATGGTTGAAAAGGATTCTTGAAGTTGCTGGGGAATATCCTCAGAGAGTTCCTGTATCTGTTTCCATAGGTTTCGCTGGTACTGAGTCATATATAATTGGTAGGCAGCAATCCTGGATACCAACATAGAACCTTGAAACATTTTCCTACCAAGGTTGTCTAGGAACCAGTTATCTTTGCCTGGTGGGGTTGAAAAGTGAGTTTTTACTCTTTTTGACTTTTTCTGCGGACTCAACCACTGATTGGTGAGGTAATAGAGTCTTTTGAAACCCCGGGATGTGTTGGACTAAGTATTTTGCATCCACTCTTTTGTTGACTGGGGGTATGGAGCAGGGATGTTCCCATAACCTGTGCAATAACTCTACCAGGACTTCGTGGACTGAACTGCCAAAACTTCTTTGGATGGGTCCACAAATTGCAGAACTTCTAGTGTCTTGTCTGGAATCATCCTCAGTGTGTAATTGAAAAGGGATGGTGTCTGCCATCTCCTTGACAAAATTGGAGAATGAGAGATCCTCCGGAGGAGAACCTCTTCTCTCTTCTGGAGGTGATAGTTCAGAGAAGACTTCCTCTGAGGATGTGTCCATATCTGTATCTTGCCAAGTGTCCGGTGTATGAGGATGAAGTGGAGTAGAAGGTGTATACTCCCTTGGCCTGGATGGACATTCCAGCAGTTTAGATGGAAGCAATGGTGATATTGGTGGATGAGAACGTGGAAGCCCTGATGGACCGGGGATTGGCTCTGAAGGTGGAAGTTCCTTTGGAATATCCTCTCCAGTGGGTGGTGGTATTGTTGGTTCTGGAGATATTATTGGAATGGCACCGATAGTGTCTAGTTTTGCCAGAATCTGTGCAAAGACAGACAAATCAGGCATTGGCATCGACGGCAATGGCGCCAGTGGTATCGGCAAGGTTATGGGCACTGGCATCGGTGGAATCTGTGATGTCGATGGTATCGGCAGGTTCATGGGAACCTGAGTCGACGGCATCGGTGGTGTCGGCAATGGCCTCAATGGCTGAGGTGGCATCGCAGCTAGGAGCGCATCCTTTACTGCCTGGCGAATATAGTCGTCCAGTTCTGCCCGCATAGCTGGTGAAACCAGAGCAGCTATGGGGGGAGGCAGTGAGGGCGATTCAGGTACTTCCCCAGGGCCCTGAGGAAGTACGGTTCCCGGCACCGATATCGGTGGGGATCGCCTCGGCTTAGAAGGCCTCTGTGACGTTTCGTCTCTGCATGGTTTCTTAGATTGCGACCCAGGAACCCTCAATGGATCACCGGTTATCGGGTCGATGTCCAGATCGTGCGTCCTCCTATGCCGATGCTTCTGCTTACTTTCGGCGCTCTTTTCGATGATCGATACCGACCTGAACGACGATGTAGATGGGGTTGGCGATGCCCTATCCCCTGCCTCATCGGGTGCTTGCTTTTTTAGCATGACCTTGCGAATTGCTCCAGCCGGAGACGATTGAGTGGATGTTGATGAAGGCATCAATTGTAAATGGAACAAGTGCTCCATTTTCTCCATCCGGAGTTTTCTCCCTTTTGGTGTCATTTCAGCACACTTTACACAAGTTAACACGTCATGCTTTTCTCCAAGACACAACACACATTCTAAGTGTGGGTCTGTGATGGACATATTACGGCAGCAGATCGGGCATTTTTTGAAACCAGAGGCCATAGTTAAGTCGGACAGCCGTCGACGACTTGAAGGCCCAAAAAGACTGTACGGAACCGGCAAAAAATGGATAGAAAAACTTACCGCGATGTTAACATGGGAGACCCCTGCGGTTCTAATGTTTTTCCTAAGTTTTTACAAACTTTTTTATGAGGTAAATTTTACCTCAGGACTCCTAATACCTGCGAGGCTAATGGCTCCGCGGAAAAAGAAGGCCAGGAATATCATGGCATGCTGAGCATGCTCAGTGGGCACACTGTGCCAGTCAAAAGTTTCTAGAAACTTTGACAGAAGTTTTTCTGTATAGGGCTCCATTACTGATGTCACCCATATGTGAGGACTAGCATCCTGCTTGTCCTGGGATAAATCTCAGTTTATCCTTCCCTCGATCCTGATTCGTCTCCCCCTTCCTGCAGCTGAAAAACATCCTCAACATGCTGCCACCACCACGTTTCACCGTAGGGATGGTATTAAATGGGTGATTAGCGGTGCCTGGTTTCCTCCAGACATAATGCTTGGCATTCAGGCCAAAGAATTCAAACTTGGTTTCATCAGACCAGAGAATCCTGTTTCTCATATTCTGAGAGTCCTGTGCCATTTACTGAGTGGCAGCTTTCATCTGCTACTCTACCATAAAGGCCTGATTGATGGGGTGCTGCAGAGATGACTGTCCTTCTAGAAATTTCTCCCATCTCCACAGTGGAACTCTAGAGCTTTGTCAGAGTGACCATCAAGTTTCTTGGCCACCTCCCTTCTCTCCCCCCACCCCCCGATTGCTCAGTTTGGGCAGGCAGTCAGCTCTAGGAAGAGTCCTGGTGGTTCTGAATTTCTTCCATTTAAGAATGATGGAGGTCACCATGCTGCAATTTTTTGTGCCCTTCCCCAGATTTGTACCTTGACACAACCCTGTCCCAGAGGTCTAAAGACAATTCCTTCAACTTCATGGCTGATTTTGCTCTGACCTACACTGTGGGACCTTATGCAGACAGATGTGTGTCTTTCCACATCATGTCTATTCAACTGGATTTACCACAGGTGGACTCCAATCAAGTTGGAGAAACATCTCAAGGATGATCCATGGAAACAGGATGCACCTGAGCTCAAGAGTGTCACAGCAAAGGGTCTGAATACTTATGTATATATATTTCAGATTTGCTTTTTAAATTAATATGCATACATTTCTATATACCTGATGTTGCTTTGTTATTAGGAGGTACTGTGTGTAAATTGAGGAGGGAAAATGTTTATATTATCCATTTTAGAATGAGGCTGTAAAGTAAAATTTGGAAAATTGAAGAGATCTGAATACTTTCTGAATGTACTTCATTTCATCTTAAATTTGGTCCTCAAGGTCCATAATTCTCCAATCTATAAGGAGCATCAGCAGACTGGACACTACAGCTCCTCCTCCCTCTCTAAAGAAGTGGGAACAGAATGACCAGGTTTGGGGAGAAAGGAGAAGGAGAAAGATGAGTTGATTAACAAACGAAAATTAGAGGAGCACAGTGATGGGTAGGGGAGAGAAAGAAAGGGACAAACTGATGGAGAAAAGAAGGTGTAGATGCAGAAAAGGGGCTGAAGCAAATAGAAGAAAAGACAGAAGCTGAACAAGAAATAAGGAAGACTGGAAGATAAGTTTGACAAGAGAATTCATAACAAATCAGAGATGGAAAAAAACCAATACAAGAAGGGACAAAAACTACAAACTAGAACCGCAAAGTTGGTTAGAAAATGTTTATGATACTTATCCCCCCGCACCCATCCCCAGTGCTAAATAAATTAGGTATGTGGATGGCTCATTCACCTTACTTAGCAAATCATTTGGCATACTCACTACTAACATGGGAAGTTGGGAGAGGGGGAGTGAAAGATACTGAAGAAAAGAGGAGCATGAAAGTAATGGAAGGAGGAGGGAGACCTAAAAAGTGATGAGGAGGTAAAGGAGAAAAGAAAAATGGAGGGAAGTGGAAAGAATAGAAAATGACTGGGAGGTTGGAAGGAGGAAGGGGGCAAGAGACACCACAGGGGCTGAAAGAGGAAAATTAAACTACTCTAGCCTGTAACCACTATCCTACCTGCAGCTAACCTGGGACTGATGAAGCAGGAAACAGTGATAAGTTTATCAACTGAATCTTGGCAGACAAAACGTTGAAATCTACTCATTTCAGTAAGTACTAGAACCTTTTCCTAAGTGTGAATTGAAAAAAAAAGTTCTGTCAAAATATTCTGAATAGTGTTAGTTTATACCCCAATTTTGCAATAAAGTACTGAAATTGCATGTGTAAAATGTTTCTCCGAAATTTAAGTTTTAAACATAGCCATTAAATTCTGCTGCTCTTGCTCTACAAATACAAGTTAAGAATAGGAAGAATTTCCTACCTTGTATCTAAACTAATTTCACACTTGTATCCCATCTTCTTGGTCCTGTATGACCACCTAAAGTTAACAAGTTCTTACAACCATTTTATCTTACCTGAGACTGATCGTGAGATGGTGGAGTAAGTTGAGACATGTCTGTGGTTGGAACTGGCAGAACATTGTTTGGATAATCCAATAAATAAGAAACAACATTAGTATGACCACCCTTTGCTGCTTCAATAAGCATTGTGGAGCCATCCTATTTGAAAGTGGGGAGACAAAAGATAAGTTATTACAGTATTAAACTGACAAATCACTGCAAGTATTATGATTTCCTAATTAAATAAATGGAGAGATATGCCGCCCAGGGTGCCTTCCATGCATGTTGCTTCTAAACTGGCAAATCCAACTGTCTGTTCAATGTCTGTGCATAAGACATGATACATGACCTAATATTACCTTTAAGAATATAGCAGATGAAATAAAGAAAGCACTAATGAAAGTACAATGACAAATTAGACTTAATTATAATCAAATACTACCTTGAGCCTATGAGTAGGGTCAGCTCCATGCGCCAACAGCAATTCAACAACCGCAAGGTGACCTCCAGCACATGCCAATGACACCACTGTGTGATCATTATTAGCTGTAGCCCTGTTAATATTAGCACCTACAAAAGGTTAAAAACAGTTTAGTTTTGTATTCTTAAAGAAGCAAAAATTTCTATATATGTTAGCCAACAATTTATATACATTGACACACAAACCATCTCTTTTTATATGTTGCTTTGACAGGATGCTTTAAGAGTTTTAATGTTAATTTAACTGGATCCAACTGGTATGACACCTTAAAATCCAACATTTTTTCTCCCTGGTTTCTAAAGATTACCAAAAGCTATCTAATATAGAGAACCAAGGATTTTTTTTTTACCCTGGTGAGTGCTATTTGAATGTAACATTGCATATATTAAACAAATATTTCCTTAAAATAAATATCCTCCTCTACATCTTTACACTGACAAAGTTATCTGAATTTCTCAACTCAGAAGTAAATGTTTAAACATAACATGGTACAATGAATAAAATATTGATTGTATAAAAAATGTTCAGAATGTAACAGTAGATTTGGATAAACTATAATAAAAACAGCTTGTATTGATCTAGAATATGCTTCTCCGTGGAGGGGTCTGTGTTAAAAATACTGGAATATAAAATATTCATCCTGCAGTATTTCAGGGATACATTTTAGCATACAAAACAGTAGATAATTTTATTTGGTTAGATGTTTATTTCATAGCTTAGGCAGAAAATTCTAATGTGTTAGGAATATTGAAGATAAGACTTCACTTAGCCAGTTTTGATAAAATACAACCCACATCTCAAACCACTCAGGTCACCCAGTACACACACCAGGGATTCTCAACCCAATCTTCAGGATACCCCCCTAGCCACTCAGGTTTTCAGAATATCCACAATGAATCTGCATGTGATGGAAGCAGTGCATGCAAATCTTATGCATATTTGTTGCTGATATCCTGAAAACCCAACTCACTAGGTGTGATTTGTGGAACTGAGTTGAGAACTCCTGCAGTACACTATGAAAAGCAACATGAGTTAGTATCATCAGGAGAAATGTATGGTGGCTAATGGCTTGGTTTCTGACCCACATGTCAGACTTCCCACAGTCTGAAGTTGAATTCACATGAAAACTGACAATGTAACACAGATTCCACTCAATTTTAATAATGCAGTAGGCCTTAATGTTTAATACACTCCCAATATAACAGTTAAATGTACAAGGACCTTCATGATCAAGGCTAAAACATTGCAAAGCAATGGATCGGATCAAGACATTGATCTCAAATAGTGGAATTAAGTGGAATCAAATATAAGTTTTTTTTTAAATGCACGGAAGTTTCTGTGCACAGCGCTTTTCCCATCTCTGCACTACCAGATGACATCACCTACTTGTGTGGCCGATATTACGATTCTTGTTCACAGAGAATGTCAAGAATGCCTAAGAAAATGTGTTTTTAAAAAATGGAGAAATCACAACAGGGCCACAGCAGCTCAAAAATTTGACATCACTGGTGGACAAAAATATACTGAGGGGAATAACCGGGCTTTGGCAGAGTGGCAGCTCCCACATATGTACAACACAGGCCTTTAGACCTATCCAGAAAACTGTGGTGCAAACATCTGTTCAGTGTAAGGGCAGACATGTTACCCACTAGTAAGGCTATTATGCGCTGCTTGTCTTCAGAGAACATTTGAGCATAACTAAGTTACTAAACTTAGAAAGCGTTTTTTAAACTTGGAAAAGCGTTCTTCCCATGCTAGTTAGCAGTAGTCACTGATGCCAACCATGCTCTGTTCCCCTCCGCAGTTTATAGAAGAGGTACATCTACGAAAATGTATCCTCTGTTATTTGATCCAAGTTTAGATATTTTGTTCTGTCAAGTTTCTTTTTAGCTTCTGTTTGATAAGCCTCTGTTCATATCAATGTGTGTCCCCCCTCCTTATAACCTCTGAACAGCTAAACCTAGTTAACTGAGATGACATTAGATAGTTTGAGTTTTTAAACTTGGGGAATGCTGTCAGGGGAGATGCAAAGTTGGGAATTTAGCTATAACTAATGCACTGGGACTAGAACTAAGGTAGAAACTTAGGGCCTGATTTACTAAGGCTTTTCTTCTTGTCTATATGGAAAAATGCTTATTAAATGAGGCCCTTAGAATGTAAACCCTCTGGAGTCAGGAAAATACCTACAGTACCTGAATGTAATCCACTGATGTGCCTGAAAGGAGGAATATAAATCAATAAAGGCTAGAAAGAATGTTGCTCAGCCCACTTGTTTCTCAGTTTTATTTTCTTAACCGTTTGCAGTGAAATAAACGGACAATGTAAGATAGCATCTTTTTGTACCATTCATTGATCCTGCTTGGATTTTTTTTCAGAGATGACATGGCAACAAAGCACATCAGTGGGCTTCAAACTGTATTCCCAGAACAGGCACATGATATCTGAAAGCAAGCCACAATACAATGGATGCCAAAAAGGGGTCAGTATGGTGGCTCAGTGCAGGGCTGTGCACTACCATATGGAAAACATGGTTTTCAATTAAATTTGGGTGATTTTCTGTACACCAGATCAGCTGAAGCTGTGGATGCTCCAGAAGCAGCATTTGCAGCCCCTGATGGGAGGGAGTACAAAATACCACACACTGTGATATCCAGTGGCCAGACTAAGGAGTCACAATTGCAGGGATTCAAAGCACGCCCTGATGCATGGCTCCATCAGAGAATTGTTGCTGCAATGAAGTTATGCGAGATGGAGTGGGAATATATAAAATAGGAGAAAACCTTGGGTACCTGAAACTGTAGGCTCAGTGTCACAATCTCATTTACAACACTTGGTTGTCTGCTAGCCTTCATTTATATCCCCTTCCAAAATGTATTTAAACAAAAAACAAAGAAAACACCCAATTACTGTTACAAGTCCCCTCTCCTAAAACTACAGGGCTTGTAGTGACACGTGAACACACATTTTCCATTGCAGGACCTATCCTATGGAACTCCATACCTCAAACCCTTAGATCCATAAGCAATTCCAGAGAATTCAAGAAAGCCTTAAAGCACTTTTTTATTTAAGCAAGCTTTTATGGATTTGTATGAATCCCAATAACCAATTCCCAGTTTCCTACCTATTTTGATTTCTTTTAAAGGTGTTTCCTACATTTTGTCAGTTTTTATGGTGTATTTTTGTCTTAGGATTTTATGTTTAGATTTAATTATGAATGTACTATTGTAACCCGCCCTGAACATTGATAGGCGTGGGATATAAATCATTTAAAATAAATAAATAATAGCCCAAAGGAGCAGCAGAATTCTGACAAAAAAAAAGCACTAGACTATGGGCCTAATTGCTTGCTGTAAAATGGCTGAGTTCGCCAAAAGGTGCAAAACACTTGACCCAGTTTGGCGACATTCTTTTACATACAGTATATGTGCTTCCTGCATAAATCAAAAAACAAATTCCTCTTCTTAAAGGGTGCAAAATAAGATCAACATAAAAATATCAAAGTCAAGTTCACAATTTGAAAAAAATAAATTTCTAACAGTACCATAACGAACTGTTGGTTGTTCTTTTGCTTGGCTGTATTTATATTGACTGCATGATCTTTAATATGAACAATAAAAATGTCTATAAAAAAAAAACAGTTGCTATTACCTTTACTAATAAGAAATTGTACAGTGCACAAATGGCCAGCTCTTGCAGCCTTCATCAAGGGTGTTCTTCCGCCCTCAGATTCATGTTCCTGTTAGAAAATTTTTAACATAAGGCATATGACAGTGAAAGTGCATAAAATCAATCTATTCACATAGAATTATCAGATTTTTCACCCATGAACTGGACTAAATTAGAGAGTAATATGCGTCAAAAATACTGACAAGAAAGGAGAGTTGCTTACCTGTAACAGGTGTTCTCACAGGACAGCAGAATGTTAGTCCTCACATATGGGTGACGTCATTGGGCTCCATCCTGATGATATCACCCATATGCGAGGACTACCATCCTGCTTGTGCTGTGAGAACAGCTTAAAACTGCAGAGTTGTACCACTACCATATTACCAAATTCAAAAGTCAATTTCAATAACATTGGAGTTTCATTAAAGGATTTGTAACCCAATACTCTTATGCTAGCAATGTTCATGAAGAAGCAGAGCAGAAGACAAACCGGTATTCAGTATGTAACATGCTTACTTTGCCACAAACTTACATAGACATGCATTTATACACATAATAATATTCAAAAGATGAAATTGTGAGTCACATGTCTGAATTTAAAACCATTGTTTCTTTATTCCAATAGTCCACTGAAGAAATTCATGAGTTTAATACAAGTGTAATTGATATAACTTCCACACTAGATGAAATCATCCAGTATCATAACATACAATTCATTCATCAGCTTCACACAAAAAAAAATGAAATTTAGATGTAAAATGTACAATTTTATAAAAATTAAACTTACTAGGTCAGCCCCAGTTTGAAGCAATACATCTGCAACATCAGTATGTCCATTTTCACATGCGTACGTCAATGCTGTGTCTCCTGTAGCAGTTGTAGCATGGACATTTGCGCCTATTCGAAAACATTTAAAGAGAATGATGTGTTAAATCTTAATGCAAACAAAAATACCTTACCTTTTTAAAATGGATTTGTAAAGTTAGGTGACTGCACAAATTAAGACCTACCTTTAATAAATGTGTCATATACTATATGAGCTATAAACAATTCAATGCTATACCACCATAAATGGTTAAAATTTATCGTAGGTATCAGTTGAGAGGGCATTTTCTATCCTAAGCAGTTTAGGATTAAGAAAGCAGAAAATAAGATAGAAAAGATAATAGGTTGAGATAAAATGTTCAAAGTAGGTCAATTAAGTACAGTACCAATTGGTCATTCTGAAAGCAATGATACACCAAAATGTTCATAAGAACTAGAATTACAAATATAATTACACAAATCTAAAATGGCAACTGATTTAACATAAGCAAAGATTAGAAATAACTCCTGGGAAGGAAATTTTATTGTACAATGTATGTATGTTTATGTTCATTTATTATAGCTTTATACTGTTTTGCTGTGATTCCTGGAAAGGCAATCTTATATTGTACCATACTTGTAATGTTATTTTGATCAGGCATGAAAAAACTGAATAAATAAAATTAGTGTGGTGTTTGGTATCAATTTTATTTTGCCACAACTCAGACTCCTTTTCAGATACTCCATCCCAAACAAAAAGTTAAAATCTATGAACCTAGATTCTCTGCCCTTATTGGTAGAGCTTAAAGTAATTTGAGAATAAAATTTACAGTGACCCTCAGCAATCGCTTTATGTAACATGCCTTATCCACATGCAAACACCCTATCTTACATATAATGCAACAAAAGATCAATGTTCACTAATTTATTCTGTAAGAAATAAGATGCATATGCCTTATTTGTTCTAATCATTTGCTGTAAACTGTTTATACTGTGACTAAGTTATTCCGTATAATTACAAAAGGGTGTTTTAATACTGCTTTAGTGACCAAAGAAAAAGGGATCAGTGAACCCCAGGAGTTCTTTATTCAGCACAGATCATAAAAAGCCCGACAGGACAAGTTTCACTCTTTGAGCTGCTTCAGAGGCTATTACATCTAATGCTGGTGGTATGTCTCCATACAGCAGTTCAGCCTCTCTGAATGTGTGTCAAAATCTTAATGTCAGCCGACCATAAATCGGTCTAGAGTCGCCGCATTTAATCGTGCTCCTCAATGACAAACCAGCCCTCAGTGGGTCAGCACAATCAAAATTTCAGCTGTACTCTGCTAGAGTCGGGCTTTTTATGATGTTCTGTGCTGAATAAAGAAAGGAAAATTAACGGATAAGAACTAATTTTCGTTCCTGTAGTACCAAGGATCAATCCAGACTGTGGGTTGAGCCTCCTGCCCAGCAGATGGAGACAGACCAAAACTGAAAGGGTATCCTATATCAGGACAGAGCCTACCCTGCAGCCCTTCAGTATAACCATTGTCAAAGCAGAAAAAAACACAAAGAACAAGATCAAGATAGTAATCTCAAAACTCAATGGAGTAACTCTATAACCTTTTAAGGAACTTTGTAGAAAGAAACGCTCTTGCATATACTTGGTCATTAAAACCAATGCTTCCGGTGTTCAGAAGAGAAGAATACAGTACTGGCCTCCTAATACTTGTAGGAAAAACTTCGAGTGGATGATGTGAAAGAACAAGGAAGGGCATCTGGACTGATCCGTGGTACTACAGGAACGAAAATTAACGGGTAAGAACTAATTTTCCTTTCCCTGTACGTACCCGGATCAGTCCACACTGTGGGATGTACCAAAGCTTCCCTAAACCGGGTGGGATCGAGACAGTCCCACTCGAGGCACTTGCCGACCAAAGGAACCAAAAACCGGTGCTTGCACATCCAGGCGGTAGTGTCGAGAAAAAGTATGCAGGGGCGTCCATGTAGCTGCCCTGCCGATTTCTTGCGGAGAAACCGATTGACTCTGCCCAGGAAGTAGCTTGAGAACGCTACGAATGAGCCTTTAGACCCTCAGGAACCACCCGATCTTGGCAAAGATAGGCCGAGGAAATTGCCTCTTTCAACCATCGAGCAATAGTAGACTTAGACGCCAGTTTGCCCCGATTTGGACCACTCCAGAGGACAAAAAGATGATCCAAGACCAGAAAGTCATTGGTAACTTGGAGATATCGGAGTAAAACGCGTTTTACATCAAGCCGCTGGAGATCGCCCCCAGCGGTACCCGCAATCTCCTCTTGAGAACACGCTGGAAGCTCCACCGACTGGTTGACATGGAAAGCGGAAACAACCTTCGGCAAGAAAGGCGGCACCATTTTGAGAGAGACTCCTGAATCGGAAAACCGCAGAAAAGGTTCCCGACAGGACAAGGCTTGTATCTCTGAAACCCGCCAAGCGGAATAAATAGAAATGAGAAAAACCGCCTTGAGTGTGAAGTCCTTTACCGTAGTCCGACAGAGGGGTTCGAACGGAGCCACACAGAGCCCAAAGGACGAGATTAAGATTCCACGACGGACAAGTGGAGCGAGCAGGTGGCCGCAGGTGCTTGACGCCCTTCAAGAACCGAACCACGTCCGGGTGGCCCACTAAGGGATGACCCTCGACCCTTCCGAGAAGAGAGCCAAGAGTGGAGACTTGCATGCACAAGGAACTGAAGGAGAGACCCTTGGAGAGACCCTTCTGGAGGAAGGAAAGTACTAACGAAACTGGAGCGGAGCGTGCCGAGACCCCCAATTCCGCACAGTCTCAAAGACTTTCCAAACGCGTACATAAGCCAGAGAAGTCGACTGCTTATGATCCCGCAGTAAAGTGGAGATAGCCTCCTCCTTATAGCCCTTATGCCTCAGGCGACTGTTCAAAAGCCAGGCCGCTAGACAAAAGCAATCGGCCTGGTCGAAAAATACGGGCCCCTGCCGAAGCAGACGAGGAAGATGGCCGAGCCAGAGAGGTCCTTCTGTCGCCAGGTTGACGAGATCTGCGAACCATGGGCTGCAAGGCCATTCAGGTGCTACCAGAACCACTGGCCCTTGGTGGAGTTCTATTCTTCGGAGAACTTTTCCCAGAGGTCACGGAGGGAACATGTAGAGAAGGACGTCTGCGGGCCAGGGGAGAGCTAGAGCATCCACTCCCTCCGAGCAGTGCTCTCTCCAGCAGCTGAAGAACCTGTTGGCCTTGGCATTGCGCAAGGTCGCCATGAGATCCAGGTGAAGGGGACCCCACCTGCTGGCAATCAGATCCATGGCTTCTTCCGAGAGTTCCCACTCTCCCGGATCGAGAGACTGGCGACTGAGGAAATCGGCCTGTACATTCTCCTTGCCTGCTATATGGGAGGCCGCCAGGCAATCCAGATGCCACTCCTCCCAGGCAAAGAGATGGCTGGCTTCTAGAACAATCAGGCGACTGCGAGTGCCCCCCTGACGGTTGATATAAGCAATGGTGGTGGAGTTGTCTGAGAGAACCCTCACCGCCTTGCCGCGGATCAGGGGTAGAAACTCCTATAGAGCCAGACGCACCGCCCGGGCCTCCAGCCGATTGATGTGCCAACGAGACTGAATCAGAGACCAGATCCCCTGCATGGTCTGGGACTGGCATACTGCACCCCAGCCGGAGAGACTGGCATCTGTGGTTACTACCATCCACTGTGGAGTCTGAAGAGGCATTCCCCGGAGAAGATGAGGAAGCGAAAGCCACCACTGCAAGGCGGCGATGGTAGAGGCCGAAAGCAGGGAACCGTGTAAAACTGTTCCGACACCGGCTGCCAACGGGATAGCAAAGCTCTCCGTAACAGTCGCATATGCGCAAACGCCAAGGGGACAAGGTCGATGGTGGAGGCATCGAGCCCAGTACTTGGAGGTAGTCCCACGCTGTCGGGAGAAGGAGCGAGAGAAGGTTTCGCAGCTGGTCGATAAGTTTGAGAGCCTGAGCGCGAGGTAGGGACACCTTGCCGATCCGAGTATCGAAGCAGGCCCCCAGAAATTCCAACACCTGGGAAGGCTGAAAATTGCTTTTGGGAAAATTGACTATCCACTCGAGGGAGGCGAGGAGAGCTAGAACCCGATCTACCGCCTGCCGGCAGCGACTCTCCAACTTGGCCCACACGAGCCAGTCGTCCAGATAGGGGTGGACCAGGACTCCTTCTCGGCGGAGGGCAGCCGCCACCACACCATGACTTTGGTGAAGGTGCGTGGTGCGGTGGCCAGACCGAAGGGCAACGCCCAAAACTGAAAATCCCGGTTGAGGATGTGGAAGCGAATATACTTCTGGTGATCGTGGCGAATCGGAATGTGGAAGTAGGCCTCTGTTAGATCGAGAGAGGTGAGGAACTCGCTGGGATGAACCACCGCAATAACCGCTCTCAAAATCTCCATGCGAAAATGTGGGATCTTGAGGGCCCGGTTGACCCTCTTGAGGTCCAAGATCAGACGAAAAGCACAGTCCTTCTTGGGTACCACAAAGTAAATGGAATACTGACCAGCACCAAGTTCCTCCTCTGGAACTAGGACAATGGCGCCCAGACTCAGAAGCCTGGTAAGTGTTTGATCCACCGCCTCCTGCTTGAGACAGCCGCAAGGAGAGACTACGAAAAGGTCCGGTAGGTCTCTAGCAAATTCTAAAGCGTAACAGTCTCGGACAATTTCGAGAACCCACTGTCCGACGTGATTTTGACCCACTCCTCGAAAAACAGGGAGAGACTACCACCCAGAAGGGGGACAGAGGAATGGGTCAACCGAACTTCATTGTGGGGCTGGCTTTGGGGTGGCGCGCTGAGATGCTCCCTCACGGAAGGGCCGGTGCCCACAAAAAGGCTGGGACCAAGATTGAGACCGGGAAGAATAACCCCTGGAGGAGCCACCGCGCCCACGAGGCGTATATCTCCGTTGACATAACTCTAAAGTGTAAAGTAAGTAACAATCAACATATGATACTGGCTTAGACGATTGCCTAATAAGAAAAATCTAACTGTGTAAGGAACGATCCAGGGGATCTATTTCAGAACTATTGCCTACACTATTTTATGACATTTTAGGATAATCTCGTGCTAAAACCTTTTAGTTCTTCTATTCTTCCATACATTATCCAATGCAAGTTAGTACTTTATATCCCAAATGAACTGGCATGTGACTCAAAAGGACAATTATATTTGAAGACAATTTTATTTTATATTCATCTTATTTACAAGTGTGTAAGGTAATCCAAACACACCATGACAATTATGGCATGACCAGAGCCATATATGTGGGTCCTGGTTACAGCATTTAGGCACTGTAAACATGTTTTGAAATAAAAAAAAAAAAAAAAAAACTAACTAAAGTTTATAAACTGCCAACTAAATTTTATTGTAGCATTCTGCAAGGATGTTCACTACTTTTGTTGTACATTGACTAGTTCACAATATAAGATTGCAGTTTTAATTTAACATACCTGCTGCCAACAAATATTTAACCAGTTCAAGATGTCCTTCTTGAGCAGCTTCCATTAAAGGTGTCGAACAACCAAGCTCTATATCAGCTCCTGCCTTAATGAGAAAGTCCGCCACCTCTGAAAATCCGCCACAGCAAGCTAAAGTAAGAGCTGTTTCTTGTGTTTCTTCCGTTTGTGCATTAATATTGGCACCTAAAGACATAATAGTTACTCTGTAGTATTTATGATCAGCATGTGTATGCAAATTTGTTCAATTATTTATACATTTAAGATCGCCACTGAACATTTGATACTTTTTAAAATGTTTCATCAGTGTAAACAGTACATATTGTTATACAAATCAAATACTATGACGACTAGTCTTCTGCTCTCCCAGTTCATTAGGAATACTAAAGAGGCAGCATTCACAGCCCCTGGAGTAAGAAGTCCCAATTATGCTATGGAGACAGCTAGTGACCAGATTTAGGGCACACAATTGCCTGGTCCCAGAAAAGTTAATGTTACTTGGCACAACAGATTCAATCTGCTAATTAAAAATTGTCTGATTGCTGCAACTCCAGGCCTGTTGGGATAAAAGGAACAAAAACAAAAAATAAAAAGCTGTGTGGGGCGGGGGATGACACGAGGATTTTCTATGGCCTTTGACAGCTCTCTTATAATTCAAAGAGTACAGGCCTTGTTCACTTTTATGAACATATGGCCTGGGGAATGTTAACAGGATGAACACTAGTTAATTCCAACAGTACCTTGGGCAGAATTTGGGATGAAGAGCATTTCACTATTGTAATGAAATTTAGTATAAGGTGCATAATTTACTATAGCCTGGAGCTCACTGACTATGTAGTCTGAAGTGAAGTAATCACCACCAAAGAGATGACCTTCCAGGTCAAGTACTTTAGCTCCTAAGAGGCTGGAGGCTCAAAGGGGGCTTTCATCAGCTGGGTAAGAACACACTGAGTCTCATGACTGAACATGTGGCTTGATGGGATGCTTCAAATCGAAGCAAGCCTCACACATTTTGCAACTAAAAATAAGATAGTGATGGTGTTTCAGGCTTGAGTCTTGCAACAAGAAAGCCTGAGGGCACCAAGAGCCAAAGCAGCAACTCTTGATGACATTTTGAAAATATCATAGGTGAAGTAGACTAGATACTCTCCACAACCCTCACTAGTGTTGAACAAGTGCTTGTTCTTTGAAAATTCAGCCATCTCTGTCCAGGAGGGCGGCCCCCAGACATACGAGGGGCTGATGCAATAAGACACGTTGAAAATGGGTGCTTGTATTGAGCACCCGTTTCCTTAACATGCACGCAACCACATCTCACTGGGCACCTGATGTAGTATTTAAATGAGGGGCTGTGCAAAAAAGGATGCGCTGGGGAGAATTGTGCATCCCTAGTGCTCAAATGAATCAAGCGCCCACAATTACAATGGGCACAACAGGAGCATCCATTTTTATCCCACTTCTGGAAGATTTTGCTCATGTTGCTGAAGATGCCCATAGCTAAGCACCCCTTGCTATGGGCATCTAAATTAGGCATCCAGGAGAACTTTTTCTTAAGCCAATATACATTCATTTTTCAACACTGCAAGCAATAAATTTAAGAGTCACAATACTACTAAATAGGAGGAACCCCAGAAGACCGTATTTTTTAAATTTCTCATGAGCTCTTGACTTGTGGATTGACTTTATGCCACCTCTGGGGATGGAGTTAAATTTGCTGCATTAAATGTGAGTGGGTGCCCAGCGATTTTCTGCATTGGGGGGCTAATTAATAGCCTCATCTACATGGAATTTACAAGTGACGGGTGCTATTGGCTACACATTTTTGGGCATGTTATTGCATCGGGTGCTAGACTTGCCAAAATCCTCTTAACCATGCAGTTGCTGGAAATAAACTTATTTGTTCTTGCATCTTCCATCCCTACCACATTTAATTGGTCAGGAAGCACAAACATTACATAAGTATGTATATGGGCCAAGTGCTATTTTCAAGCATTACTTGAACAGCTTGTAGGTTTCCACTTTCAAATTTGAATATTTTAAAAAATAAAATAGTGTACCCATTAAGTCAGCAGATAAGAATACTAGGTATAAGGTGCAATTAGTTTATTATCCTTTCAAACACTCCCACTACTCTTCTTTCACAGAAAAATGGGGGCCCAACAGCACAATTTGCTCAATAGTTGCATCTACCACAGTCAGAAAGTATGAAGTATTCATCTAAGAAAAAGGGAGAACCATGAATGATCATGGGATAGAAACAAGAAAGTCTAAAGTTTGAAGAAATATTGTCAAGCAGGTAGATAAGTCATATTTTGGTATGCAGGGATGTCCAAAAGATACATAAGCAAGCCACTAGCAATACTATTTTTGATGAGCATAAACTTGAAAGTCAATGTAAGCATAACATTTTCACAAAGCTATAATTCATATATTTCTCATACCTTGTGCCAACAGCAGAGCAACCATTTCCTCATGTCCTTCTCGAGCAGCCTCCATTAATGGTGTGTAACCTTCATCATTAACTTCTTCTAGATTTGCTCCCCTCTCTATCAACAGGGCTGCTAGCTCAACGTGTCCACCGCATGCAGCCAAGGTGAGTGGAGATTCAAAGGAATCTGCAGGCATATTCACCTGAGCACCACTGTCTAAAAGCAAACGAGCTACCTCCACATGTCCATCCTATTGTAATGTTCAAATCAAGTGAGAAGAGGAAAAAAACTGTTACAAAATATTTATTCTTCCAGATTTATGTTCAGAAAATGTTACTGTCCTAAACTAAAACAAATTTCTATACTTTTGCCCCATAAAAATGTTTATTAAAAGGTTATATTTAGATATAAAATTTGAGATTCTCAGCTCTATTAGTATCAAATTTAAAAAAACAAAATGGAAGAAGCTTTACTACTAGATGAAAATTAAGTCATTTACACTATCATTTAAATATTTTATCATACGTCATTAATATTTTCTAAACTAAATTTCATTCATTAAAGAATTCATCGTTTAGTTACATAAAATACAAATTATTTAAAACACAAGTGATTTCAGGAGAAAGTGTGGCACTTTAAGAAATGGGATAAGGGGGGCTTAACATACCATGCAGGCTTCCATTAAAGCTGTATGCATTTCATCTGTTTTATGTTCCTGGTCTGCTCCAGCTTCAAGCAAAAAACGAACCATATCTAAATGGCCTACAGACATAAGAGACAGTATTAAATATTAGGAAATGTCTATCTATAGATATATATATATAAATATAAAATACACAAATATACCTTATAAAAATTCAGTGAGAATACAGGCATATTACCGTATTTTCCAGTGTATAAATCACACCAGAGTATAGGTTGCACCCCTGCCTAAACAGGACCTTTGCAGGCAAAATCTGCACAAGCATTGGTGGATAAGACGCACCTCTCCATCCCCTGTTTGACTGATGCAGCGATAGCGACTGATGGCGCACTGGTGGATCATGCATACTAGCCACGTGGTTGTGGGGCATACATGTGCATGTCCACAGCATGTGACAGACGAACTGGAGAGCGAGGCACATGGCGGCGGGGCATACCTGAGGATGAGCACAGCATGTAGCGGACGAATTGGGGAGAGAGAAAGAGAAAAGTGCAGCGGATAAGTTGCACAGGTGTACAAGTCACACCTACATTATTTGGGGGGGGGGGGGGGGGGGGAAAACTGACTTATGCACTGGAAAATATGGTAATAATGAAAGTCCCACCATCTCTCTCCAGCCCTTTTCTGATGCTACCACCAACTCAAACCCAAGTTCTGCATATCCTACTCACCATGAAAACTACCAAGGTCTTAAGTACTGACACTCAGTGTTGTAGGACTTTCCTTGGGCACTCTCCTATACATACATTAACAAGCCCTGGTGTGATACCCACACATCAACTCGCACAGTAACATATCTCCACTGCTAGACCATGCAAACTAAACCAACAGGATTTTAGATTTGCAAGTCACTGGAGATAGACTAATTCAGATATTTGTGATTGCTTTTGGTGCAGTGGTTCTCAGCCCAGTCCTCAGAACACACCCAGTCTGGTTTTCAGGATATACACAATGCATATGCATGAAAGATTTGCATACAATGGAGGGAATGCTTGAAAATCTCTCATATGCATATACATTGTGGTTATCCTGAAAACCAGACAGGTATGAAAATCTCTGCTTTAATGTAATTTGCCTTACCAAAGACTGACAGTAACTTCTTACAAAATACCTGAACTTCAGCAAAGTTATACTCTGATAGTACCATGCATGTTTTTACTGACTTTTGTGCTATAAAATATATCTTTTTATTCATATACAGTACCTTTATAGCATGCCAAAGTAAGTGCACTTTCTTTGAATTCATTAGAATGTGTGTTGATGCCTGCACCATACTCCAGGAGCACTCGTGCGACTTCAACATGGCCCGCACTGGCTGCTTCCATCAACGGTGTATGCCCATTTTCATTATGATCCTCTATATTAGCCCCTTCTTTCAGCAGCACTTTTACAACATCAACAAATCCTCCAGCACAAGCATATGTAAGAGCTGTGTTCCCTGAGAAGAAAGAAGAAAAAATGTTAGTAGTATACAGACTATACTAGATCACCAGAGGTGTACATGATCAGAGTGGTTGACCATTAATAAAGAATGTAATATCTCCATTCTGGTGTGGGATTAAGGTAGTCATGTTATACTTCTATACCACCTTTCTTGAATACAGTTCAACCCAAAGTAGTTTACAATACAAAACAAAGGCACAGAACATAATAACAAATAAAGACCATGCAGCCCATCCAGTATGCTCATCCACATCCCCTGCTCAGCTTTATAGTTCCTCTCTCTCCCTCAGAGATCTGTCCCATCCTTATCTCCACCACCTCCACTGGGAAGTTATTCTTCAAGTCCATCAACCTTTCAATGAAGACATATTTCACTAGATTACTTCTGACCCTACCCCTATATTCTTAACTCATGACCTCTCATTCCAGAGCCTCCTTTCCATTAAAAGATCTACCTCCTGTGCATTTATTTCTTGGAAATGTTAAGCTCATCATACACTGAGACTTTCAAAAGTATTCAACACCCCCCCTCCCAAAAAGAGTCAGATTTGTGTGGCTTACACTTACACAAATTGTTCCAGACAGTATGTTTATTGAAAACCAGTATACTCAAAGTAAATTTTCAAAGTCAATTCATTATTTCTCTGCATTTTTTATAAAATACATTTAAAAACTGAAAAATTCTGATTGTGTAAGTATTCAACCCCTGTGCTGTGGAAGCTCCAAGTTTTACACAGATGAAGATCTTGCCCTAACAATTGGCTTCTACCTGTGAATCATTAAAAAAGGTCAGCTTTTCTGGATAAAAAAAATAATAATAATTCCAGTACCACTGGTCAGACTGTGAATCTGAAGGAAAGCTGTGAAAATGAAGACCAAGGAGCATTTTAAGGAAATTCACGATAAAGTGACAGGCCAAAAGAAAAAAAAAAGGGGAAATAACTACTCCCCTGCTTATGAAGGGCAGAGCTAAGGAGCCAGGCTCACGGAGAGAGTGAAGGGCCCAGAGGGGGAGAGAGAACCAGGACCTCTGGCTATCTACCCTGCCCCGTAAAGAAGGGCAGAGTTCAGACAGGGATCACCAACCTCCCTCTCGCCCTGCTCTACTTGAGCGATGGCCCATGAAGGAGCCAAATCCTTCTCTTACCCTAAATCTTTTCCTTCTAAGAACTCCAGACTGCAGGTATGCACCTTTAACATCTTCTGGAGACAGAAATACTGAGGGACTGCAGATGGCACTCTTGTTTAAGTAGCAGTGCCTCAAAGTTTTGTTCTATGCCTCTATCTGCTGGTAGGGATGCATAAACCCACTTGTCTGGACTGATCCGGGATACGAACAGGAAGGTGAATGTTCTGCAATGGCCAAGTCAAAGTCCAGATCTCAATCCAATTGAGAATCTGTGGCACTATTTGAAAATTGCAATCCATAAGCATCATCCAACCAAATCTGGAACAAATCTGCCAAGAACAGACAAAAATCACTCCCAAACAGTATGCAAAGTTGGAAGAAATTTAACCCAACAGAAAGCTATTATTGCAGCAAAAGGTGGTTCCACCAAGTACTAGTCTGAAGGGGCTGAATACTTACGCAAGCAGTATTTTTCAGCTTTTAATTTTATTTTATTAAAAAATGCAGAGAAATAATGAACTGTCACTTTGAAATTTTACTTTAAGAGCATACTGGGTTGCAATAAACATACTGTCTAGAATGTATCATTTGTAATCCACACAATTCTAACTTGGGGGGGGGTTCCTGATACTTTTGCAAGCCACTATCATTTTGCCCAGCACTGATGCCAATCACCATCTATAGTTTCCCACATGCTCCATAGAGTCCTTTTAAAACAAAATGGCATATCAGCCATGTTCCAGTAACTGCTGATGGTAGACAAAGGACCACGACCCATCTAAAGCTGTTCAATACCTTACATTTCAGTTGATCTCTCGCTTTCTCCTAAATTCATGTTAACCTTGGGATCAAACAAACTTAAAATGGGAACCACATACATACCTGTTGAAGACTGAGCATTGACATCAGCACAATGAACAAGTAGCAATTTCACAATGTCAACATAGCCACCACTAGCAGCTGCCATTAATGGAGTAATGTCTCCTTTATTCCCACGGTCTTCAACATTGGCATGCATAGCAAGTAACACCTGAAGGTAGGAAATGAAAAAATATTTCTAAGAGCTATTTCAACAATTGCTAACATTTCTGAAGTTTTTTATATTCTCAGCACATTGAAACACCGATCTCAAAACACTTTGTGGGGGCATTTAATATATTCATCAGCAGAAACTATTACAAAGTATTTAAAAAAAAGGAAATGTATTTATAAACCTTTATTTTCTGAAGCTTATCAGACTAAAATTTTGTGATTATGTGACGCAACACTTAATACGATCTATAGCATATACCATATCAAATCAGAAGAGAGTAGAAAATTTGACTCCAAGGAAAACAAGTGGTAAACCAAATTGCAACGGTGGCTTACAAATACCACGAGGTAATGTGTGATTCTTTTTACATTCAGATATGCTCACTAATTGCTACAATGGTATCCTTGCTGAAGGCCATATATTTCATTTATGGTCAAAACAGGTCTATGTATTAAGGACTTCTCATTTTGAATGGATATTTCCCGCCATTTTTCCCAAATAAGAGCTCACTAATAGATTAAGTCCAATACATAGAACATCCAGTGCTTTTTGAAAGCCACCATAAGCTATTTTGAAAGAATGATAGGAAGAAAAACAAAAATATGTAATTTGAGTGTAAGTATAGGACAATGACAATTATACAAAAACTAATGTAAAATTCACTTCCCTCCATCACTCCCTAAAATTCAAACCAACACGACAAAAAGAATTGGTATGAACATTTTTTTTCAATTATTTCTTTATTGGAGAAATTGCTTACCTGATAAATTTCGTTTTCCTTAGTATAGACAGATTGACTCAGGACCAATGGGTATAGTGTACTTCTGATAGCAGATGGGAGACAGTCAGATTTCAAAGCTGACGTCAGGAACCTCTGCTCTTCAGTATTCTCCTCGAAAAGCAATTGTGGAAAATGTGTGCTTTAATAACTTGAATAACTTGGTTACCTTGATTAACTAGGACTGGTTCAACTGATTTCCAAATGGAGACCGCCAGTGCATTCAACCGGATAATGCAGACACCCGGCAACTATAGGTGTCTTGAACTAGGGGTAATACCTGGCCTACCCGTGCTTGTCTTGTTCTCGGGGCTTGTCACCCAAGGTTCCTGGATTCTGGGGCAGCCATGTGCAGGGTGCTGAGTCCATATGTCTACACTAAGGAAAACGAAATCATCAGGCAAGTAATTTCTCCATTTCCTAGCGTGTAGCCAGATGGACTCAGGACCAATAGGCTGTACAAAAGCTACTCCCGAACAGGGCGATAGGCTGCCGTGGCCCACTTAATACTGCCCTTGCAAAGGTTGTGTCCTCCTGGGCCTGGACATCCAGGCAGTAGAACTTGGAGAAGGTGTGTATGGAGGACCACGTCACCGCCCGACAGATCTCGGCGGGTGACAGCATCTCGGTTTCCGCCCAGGACACTGCCTGGGCCCTTATTGAATGGGCCTTGACTTGCAGAGGTGGAGGCTTCCCTGCCTCTACGTAGGCTGCCTTGATTACTTCTTTGATCCTGCAGGCAATGGTTGCCCGTGAGGCCGCTTCCCCCTTTTTCTTCCCGCTTTGAAGGACGAATAGGTGGTCCATCTTTCGCACAGATTCCAATCTTTCCAGGTATCGGACTAGGAGTCTGCCAATGTTTAGGTGGCAAAGGCGGCGTGAGTCTTCAGAGTCCTTATGTTCGTCTGGAGATAGCAGCAAGATGGTTTGGTTGAGATGAAATTGAGAAACTACCTTCGGTAGAAAAGGAGGGGACAGTGTGTAGCTGTATGGCTCTCAGTGTGAACCTGAGGAACAGTTGCCAACAGGATGGCTCTTGAAGTTCGGAGATGCGATGGGCTGAAGATTTTGCCACTAGGAATGCAGTCTTCAAGGTCAGGAGACGTAGTGACAGACCGTGTGTTGGTCTGAAGGAAGTTTCCGCTAGGAAGTCTAGTACTAGATTAAGATTCCATAGGGGCACCGGCAACCTTAATGGTGGTCAGATTTGTTTGACCCCTCGCAGGAAGCAGGAAACATCTGGATGGGTTGATAGGCTGATGCCGTCCACTTTGGCTCTGAAGCAGGCCAGTGCGGCCACCTAAACCTTGAGGGAGTTGAGGGACAGCCCCTTCTTCAAGCCGTCCTACAGAAATTCCAGGATCATAGGAATTTTGACTGTCCGAAGGATCTCACGGTCTTCACAACAGGCTTTGAATACTCTCCATATTCGAATGTAAGCTAGAGATGTGGAGAATGTGTGCTCGGAGCAAGGTGTCAATCACTGCCTTAGAGTATCTGCTTTTCTGCAGGCGAGTCCTCTCAAGGGCCAGACCATAAGAGAGAATAGAGTTGTGTCTTCATGGAGGATCGGTTCTTGCCGGAGAAGGTCCCCGAGAGGAGGTAGGCACAGAGGGTTCCCTGCAAGAAGTCTTCGCACATCTGCATACCATGGTCTTCTTGGCCAGCCCAGGGCCACTAGAAGTACTAGCCCCTTGTGGTGTTCCATTTTGTGGATGATCCTGCCCAGTAGTGGCCATGGGGGAAGCATACAGCAGGTCTTCTTGTGGCTAGGTCTGGACAAGAGAGTAGATTCCATGGGATTGCGGGTTTCGTCTGCAGCTGAAGTACTTGGGAACGTGGGCATTGGACCGGGTTGCCAGTAGATCCATGGCTGGGGTTCCCCAGCGGTTTACTATCAACTGGAAAGCTGTGGTCAACAGCGTCCATTCCCCTGGGTCTAGACTCTCTCTGCTGAGGTAGTCCACAGAGATGTTGTCTTTTCCTGCGATGTGTGAGGCTGAGATGCCTTGCAGATTTGTTTCTGCCCTCGCCATGAGGGGGGGGGTCTAACTCCAGGGACACCTGTTGGCTTCTGGTTCCTCCCTGGCAGTTGATGTAGGCAACTGTAGTGGTGTTGTCCGACATGACTGACAGACTCGCCCCGGAGTCTGAGGATTAATCGTAGACAGGCTAGTCTGACTGCTTGGGCTTCCAGCCAGTTTATGTTCCATCCCGCCTCTTCCTTGTCCCATTGTCCCTAACCAGTGGGCTCCCCACCCTCGCAACCTTGGTGAGCAAAATCAGTTTGGTGGGGATGGTCTTCCTGTTGCTATCATTGGAGCTGGGTCCGAACCTTTGCTGGTAGCTGGAGGGTGAATGGAATAGTTCTGGGACGTCGGGTTCCATCGTGACAGTAGGGAATGTAGTGGACACATGTAGGCCTTTGCCTGGTTTCTTTTGTTCCTGTCCTCCAGTAGACAAGGTACTGGAGATTCGCCCCATTCGTTGACTAACCTCCAATTTGCCTCCAAACAAGAGGAATACTTAAAGGCATTCTCGTGAGGTTTGCTTTGGAGGTCACGTCGGCCGACCAATTTCGGAGCCATAATTGTTTTCTGGCTGCCACTATGGAGGAGACGTCCCTGCCAGAGGTGCGCACTAGGTCTGAGGTCGCATTCGTGAGGAAGGATATAGCCGGTTCTAATGTTTCACCGGACGTGGTTGTGTCTCTGGAGAGAAACAAGCAGGCATGTGTTACTACGGCGCAGCAGGGTCATTGCTGCTACAAAGGACTGCTTAAGGATGGCTTCCTGATGTCTGTCCTGGCCATCCTTGAATGCCGCTCCTCCTTCGACCAAGATTGGTTGTGGGCTTAGAGATTGCGCAGACCATGGTGTCCACTTTTGGGAACCATAGGAGTTCCTTGGCCGTGGGTTCCAGGGGGTATAGGGCTTCTAAGGCCCATCATCCTTTGAAGCTGGCCTCCGGGGCATTCCATTCCAGGTCAATCAGTTGTTGTACGGCCTGCAACACTGGGAAATAGCATGAGGCCTGATGGAGGGACACCAAAACGGGATTAGTCTTTGGCTCCGCTGCGGTACCCGTGCCTGGAATGGCCAGCGTCTTCAGGGTCAGAGACACTAGAACTGGTAACTCATCTTTGGAAAAGAATCGCAGCTTCGTTTTGGTATGTTTCCATCCCTGGTGGGATTTCCCCTTCCTCCAGGGAGTCAGTCTCATCCCCCGAGGTGTCTATATCCCCTGTAGGAAGGCTCTTGCCTAGGTGGTGCACGTCTCGAGAGGTCCGAGAGGTGCTTGGAAGATCTTGTGCTTCTGGTGGAGACTATGTCGCCGGCGGTACATATTGCACTTGGACAAAGGTTTGCAGCCCTTTGAAGAATTCCACCCCGGAAAAGGTCCTTGGGTCCATACTGAATCCCAGTGGGTTTATGGTGGAGGCCCCCAAGGTGTCTTCCTGTGTAGGCGCCGAGTCAGAGATACAGAGGTCCAAGGTACTATCGTTAGTGGATCTGGAACCCTCTACTGGCTGTGGGGGGGGGGGCCTGCTTAGGTTCCCCCTGAGCCTCCTCGCACTGCTGGCATAGGGCGGAGGCCACTTCAGGTTGCGCAGCTCTCAGATGGCAGGCTGGGCAGAGTGCTTGTCCCTTGGCCTTCTTGGCAGACGTTGCCATGATTTGTACGCGTGGAGTGACTCAAAAACCAGTCTGTGCTCATTGGAATGCACGTCAGGAGGCTTAGTTGTGCACTCCGGGTGCGCCGACGATGTGCATGCAGGATGCATGTGCAGGATAACTAGTTTGTGCACGGTGCTATTTGTGCAGGCCGCCGAGCGCCCGGCACAGATGTGCATACCGCTGAGTGCACAAGCCGGTTGTGCGCACGGCTCAGTTGAGCGGTCAGCATGGCAATCAAGGGGGGGAAATGGCACCGATGACCACGCGGACAAGATGGTAACACCCCCCCTCCCCCGGAGGGTCTCCACCTCGCACCAGATCGGGGTCTAGCTGGGATGGGGATGCTCAACCCGATTTAACAGATGCCGGAAGGGACGATCTGTGCAGCTATTCGAGGCTTGGAGACCGGAGACTTAGGTTTCTACCTTACCTGGTCTTGGCATTTCCTGGTCTCGTGCTGGGCTGTCTCCAGCTGCGGGGGGAAAAGGAATTACCTTCACCACCACGCTCGATTCTGCACCCGCTGCCTCTCAGCCACTCTGGGGGCTAATTCCACGCCAGGAACCGGCTACCAGACCGAGGCTTACCTCTGAGGGACTCAGAAATCACCTCAGGAATTCTCAACTGGGGGAGGGACCCTTAGGTATCACCGCAGAAGAGCAGGCTCATCTCCTTGAGGTAAATTTTCTCTCTGTTTTAGAATTGCTAACACTATTTTAGTGTGTGGAAGTATCCCTATCTGCTTTAGGAGACTGAGAAATACTGAAGAGCAGAGCTTCCTGCATGGGTATATGTAGGCTGACATCAGCTTTGAAATCTAACTCAGTCTCCCATCAGGAGTACACTATATCCATTGGTCCAGAGTCAACCTGGCTACATTCTAGGAAACGAAAATTTTACAAATACAATAAAGCAAAGCAATGATGATCACAATAAATTATAAAAAAAAAAAAAAATTAAGACTACAAAATCTTATCTATAATAATGGGGGAGAACTACTAGAAATTACTTCTCATTGAAAAGTAATACAAAATACTAATTATCTTTTTGCCTTGACTTACTCTCCCTGATATACTAAATTTCCAACCCTTGCTCAGAATTTTTATTCACAATAAAAATTTATAAATGCAGATCTGTAAATATGAATTTGTTAGATTGGTAAGATACAAAGCAACTGCAAGGAAACTTTAAAAAGAAAGAAACACCTAAAGCGGTAACCTTACGCTTCAGTGAAAGGAAAGGTCTCCAATGAACCTGAGTGGGACAGGAAATATAAATCTGACTGAAAGGAGGATCTGGTCTCGCCCATAAAGGAATTAAGTTGTGAGATGGCTTGGGATATGTTTTTATCCAATTTAGCAATCAATTTCCACAGACCGGCAAGGGACACATAGCTCAGTAAAATATGTCCCCTCATCTAATGTAGCAAGTCTAGATTTTTCTTGGACACCAATAGACCCATTAGGGTCAGGAGCAGATACTCCAACAAGTAAAGCAGTACCAACTGCTTAATGTCCATTACCTGCAGCTGTGTCTCTGACCTGTGGAAGGTCAAAACTCTCAGCCTGGAGAGAGTAAGCTGAGGGTGGGGAGGAAGTCTAATTTCAGGACTCTGGGAAGCTCCCAAAAGGGGGCTTCCTACACAGACACTGAGATGCAACTCACCCATCTGCTGTAGGTGGTTGTCCATCGGGCCCAGAGTTACAGCTAGAACTGGAGATGATGAATATACTTTCGATTTCCTTTCCCTCCCCATCTGGACAAAGCCGCACACCCATCTACAAGATAAATTGAGGCCTTCGGCAGCGTGCTGATAGCTTGTGCTGTAGGCCTCAAGTATTTATCTTGACATTAAGTGGCATCCATCTACATCAGCATTCCAGGTGGGGAGTATCATCGCCATGATTCCCTTCGGCAGCAGGAAAGGGTTCACAACTGGACCCATGATCTTAATTAAGTCAGCTTCTCCTTTGAAACTCCCCATTATGAATATTTTTAGAACATATAGCACAACTTTAACAGCCTGAGCCCTAGAAAAGAACAGTTAGCACCTGAGCTGAGCAATAACTGACCCTCAAATAAAAAAATCTTACTGCAAGCAAAAGCAATGTTTGGACGCAGAATAAAAGGGAAATCACTTTTTGAAGGTGCTGAAAAATTGCCCAGAATATTTCCTGTCAAGTGGTCTAACTGCTCTCACAAAACAGCTAAATGTTCATAATTTTGCACACTACTTACTTGTGCCAATTCATAGTAACCAGCTGAACATGCCAAGCAAAGAAGGCTCTCTCCTTCCTCTGTATGCTCATTCACACTTCTTCCTTCATCTAGCAGTTTGCGGACAGCATTCACATCTCCATCTGAGCATGCTTCTGCCAAACTGCGACTGAAAGCAAAATCATTGAACATAAAATGAATTCCTGTAGTTCATTTACACTATGCATAAATTTAGCAGCTGCTAAGTTACAATGTTACTAATTTAATTGTAAACAGATGCATTCATATCACACTACTAACCTATAAATATTTACATTTGAGCTCAAATTATTGTGTAATGGTCATTATAACACTAAACTATAAGAACTTTGTTCAATTCTATCGCTCACAGCATGACCATAAACAAATCACTTAACATAAATCTGAAGTTACTTACATACACCATTGAGCTCGAGCTTGCAGAGAAAATATCAAATCAATTAGGTAAACATTACATTTCTGAAGTTAATATTACTGCAAGAACTTATTAGCAAGATGGATTAATATCATACATTTTACATAACAGAGGTGTTTTAAGATTCAGCTTTTTATAAATTCTTGAATCCTCCTCATTCAGTGCATGATATGGAAATCAGGGGCCAAGCACAGAAAGCTGGGGAAAAACCCCCACCCCAAATCTATAGACTAGAGGGGCATGAATAGGCTGTGGAATTTAAAATATTAAGTACACAAAAACATTAAGCAATTTAGTAAATGAGAATGAGACCTCACCATGGGGGTCTGAATCAGCCCCTAATGCAATGCCTGACTCTGCTGGGAACTTGCACCCTCCATGGGTCTGCTATGGGGTTCAGTGACCACCACCACAACATTCTTAAATCTCTGCCTTTAAGAAAATTCTAAATAGCCCTGCTACTTCCCCGGGCAGCCTTCACTGAAGAAGCTGAGTCTGCCCTGTTTTGTTTTTTTTTTTTTAAACAGGATTCAGCTGAATGTAAATCAAGCACGAAAATAAGAGGACTTCCGTTTCATTTTCCATCCACAGCGAAGAAAGTGTGGAGGTGGCACCACCAAGTACTCACACAGTGTCCTTCTGTCCTCTGCAGTGCTTCAATGGAGAGAAGGAATCTAATGCCAACACCTCAGGAGCTGCCAAGCCTAATAGCATTGTCTTTGGGTCTGGGTCCTGCCCACCTGAGGGAGGCTCAGTCTACCATAATCTTCCTACTCATCAGCCTAACCAGGCCTTATATTCCAGCATGGGAAACATCTCTACCATCTGCTGGAGGTAGAAAATACTGGCAGGCTGGTGCCAGCACAAATGCATATAAGGAGTGATATCCACGAGTCTATTGATCTCTGACTGCATCTACTGGTAGAAATGCATAAACCATGTGTAATAGACCCAACTGAAGCAAATTTGTTTCCTCAGTGTTATCTGTAAAATATAGTTCTCTATAGACAGCAGGATGAATTAGCCCTAAAGCATGGATGACATCCATGCTTTACAGATCCAGCTGTCAAGAGTTCAGGACTTCTCTCCAGGAATTCAGGCAGGTATTTATGACTAATTCATTCTGCCATCTATGGAGAATACAGGTAGGCAAATTTGCTAGAGCCTGTAGTTCACTTGCTCTTCATGCCAATGTTATGAGCACAAGAAAAACTTTCCAGGTGAGAAACTTCAAGTCCACCGACATGAGCAGTTCAAAATGAGGCTCGCAGCTCCCAGTGGTTGATTTGTAGATGACTCTCCACAGAGGATAACTATCTATGGGTCTACACCTTTCCAGTGTGCATCTCACCCCCCTGGTGAAAGCACTGGTATACAGTTAATTAATGTGGTGAAACAAAAAAAACAACAGTTTTAGAATGTCCAGATTCATCCATCATTGCAGGGATGGTCTTGTCCCAGGGTAAGAGATTTTGTGGGATAAAAGGTAGACAGTCAGTCCCATTGGCTTTGAAGGCACCACACATTGAGACAAGTAAAAGGAACCACATGCACTGCAGCAGCCATGTGCCTGAGAAGGACCAGAACCAACCTGGTTAATGCTTGGTCCTTTTGAAGGAGAGACAAGGCTAATCAGTTACGTGGCTAGTTACTAGGCTAATCAGTAATGCGGCTCTTTCAACAGGGAAAGATTATTTTTCTTGAAGCAAGTCTATTCAGGCTTCTATAAACTGAATATTTTTAGAAGAAACCAGATTTGACTTAGCAAAGTATATCAAGAAACCCAGAAATTGGAGGAGCAGTATGGTCTTTAGAGGACTCCAGAATGCCTAATGGAGATGGGCCTATCACCAATCAATCATGTAGAAATCATGTGGAAAACTCGACTGAAGGACCATAAAGGTATGAAAGGACCATAAAGGTATGAAAGGAGAGCAGGGCTAATATCCTCCTCATAAAAATTTTTCTTCTTCTTCAAGCAATCCCCAGTACGGAGATGCACATCCACCATCTGCTGGAGACTGAGAATACTGGCGGGCTGTCAGTACAGGGGTATACATGCTGTGACTTCAGCTTTGCTCCGCCTCCATCTACTGATGTGAATTAACCTGAATGCTAAGAAACTTAATTTTCTTTATGAAGATTTCCTAATAAATTGTACATCTTTATTTTTTATACATACACAGTGATATATAGAAGCACATTAAAACTACAAAGTGATAAAAAGATGGCTAATACAACACCAGACAAACCAGCAGTCAAGGCACTATAAACTAGAAGGCACTCCTTGAGCCTTTTGGCCTAGGGAAACCTTCCCTAGCTAAACTGTTGTGTTATAGAGGGCAGTCATGAAAGTGACTGAAGTGTCAGGAAATCGGGTGAGTAGCTAAAAAAAACAAAACAAAAAAAAAAGGCATATGCTTCACAGGGAGGACAAGCAACGTCTAACTCCATAAACCTGCATTAGACTGATGTTAGAGAGAATGTGACATCCTTAGGGAGGGGAGCAGTCTAAAGTTCTGAAAAATATGATCTCATCCCAGGTGGCATTGTACCCATACAGACTAGGGAAAGATAGTGGAATGCAATTTTAACTGCACACCACAAATGCAGTCTCTTAAAATGCACTTTAACCACAAATTTATTATAAAATATGTAAATGTATACATAGAATACATACTTATCTACTTGTCCTGCATTAAGGTTATTTTCTGCTCTCATTCGAGTCAGCGCAGCTGCAGCTTCATCCAACGCACAGCTGACAGAAGATGTCAGTCTTCGGAGCACCTCTGGATCTGCGAAGGCTTTACCATCAGCAGTGGACAATTTACCAATTCCTTCATTGTATGTTCATCAATCAGATTAGTATGAAAAAAAGAAATCACACAATGCAAAATATTTTAAAATTTCAGCCACATGCATGGTTAGTCAAGAGACAATATTTGCAAACATGCTAGAAAATACTAGCAAACAAGCCAACTGCACTAGTGAAGTTTGAACACCTATCTGAACTTACAGAGAAACAAAATATAAGGTCCATCTAGTCTACACGATTTTCTTCCTGGTGCCTGCCACTGACCCAATTGATTCCAGACTTTCCCTTCATTTCCTGGCCAGTAGGGATCTTCTAGGCTTATCCCATGCTTGCTGTAATTCCATTACTGTTTTTGCCTCTACTACATCCCATGGAAAACAATGTAATGCATCCACTACCTTTACTTAAGAAATTTTCTGATGTTATTCCTATCCCTATGGAGCCCCATATCATATGCTTGTGTACTAGAACTTAGTTTCCACTGAAAAATGTTTGCTTCTATTGCATTATTTATATCTTTGAGGTATTCAATTATATCACTGGAATGAAATTCCAGTCCTCTAGAGCAGTGGTCTCCAATCCTGTCCTGGGGGCCCACCAGCCAGTTGGGTTTTCAGTATATCCACAATGAATATGCATGAGAGAAAGCATGCAAATTTTCTCTCATGCATATTCATTGTGGATATACTGAAAACCCAACTGGCTGGTGGGCCCCCAGGACAGGGTTGGAGACCACTGCTCTAGAGCTGCAAGTAGGCCTGGTTTTCAGCATATCCTTACTCAATATGTATAGAAGAGAGATATGCATACAATGGAGCCAGTGCATGCAAATTATCTCGTGCATTCTCATGGATATCCTGAAAACCAAACCGCAGCTCGTGAGGACCAGAATTTGCTTCATCTCGCCTCTTCTTCTAGAGCAGGGGTAGGGAAACTCCAATCCTTGAGGGCCATATACTGGTCAAGTTTTCAGGATGTTCCTAATGAACATTTCAGCCACACTCCTCAGGATACCTAGCCAGACAGGTTTTCAGGATATCCACAATGAATATGCATGAGAGATTTGCATACATTGGAGAAGGTGCATACAACTCTAGTGGTTGTATGTTAGGTGTGTTGAGGACAGAATTGAGGACCCTGCTGTAGAGTATGCATATTTAGATCCTTAGATATCTCAGAGCTTTTGGTCTAAGCCCTTTCCTGGACCATGACCAGTTGGGCCCTTTAGTTTGCACAGGTGGATCTCTGTGGCAGTTCTTCAAATCTCCACTAGGTGACATGAACTGCAGATCCTGTACTAGTCAAGCCAATCCTTGAGTCATGCATGGACGATCTTAAAATGACTTAGTCTGCTCCTTCATGTTCTGTACACAGGTAATCTCTCTGAAGAGATTGTTTTTGCCAACTGCCTCAGAGCCTTCCCTAATTTATTTTATTTACCGTATATTCTGCTTTTCATGACACTTCAAAGCAGATTACATTCAGGTACTGTAGATATTTACCTATCCCCAGAGGGCTTACAATCTAAGTTTGTACCTGAAGCAATAGAAGGTGAAGTGTCTTGCCCAAGGCCAAGTATAGTGCAGGACATTTATTCATAGTGAGACTATGACATCTATTTGATTTCCCTTCCTTTTATACTGTGGTTAATCAAGAATATTCTCTCCAGTCCTGCCCTCAAGTGAAATTCCCTGATGATAGAGTCACGTACCAGGAGTAGTTTCTTCCTGCTTTGGGATGTTTGACTAGTTTCCCAACCCTCTCCTAGATACACATCTAACCAGTCTGGTTTTCGGGATATCCATAATGAATATATATGATACATATTTGCATAGTCTCCAATGTATGCCACATGAATATTTATTGTGGCAATCCTGAAAACCTGACTTGTTAAGGCTTGCTTCCAGAAGAGGGGCTGGTAAACTGATTTAGAAACAAGCTTCGCCTCCTTTTTAGTGGGTCTCCTGCCACCATATCCAATGATTTTGTAGGACTATTTCCAATACTAGTGTGATTTTAGGAACATGTCTGAAAGAACTTATGACAAAATCAAGTGTGATCCACCTACTCCTTGTTCTTTCAATTCTGTGTAGCAGATATCATTTGGGAGATGTGTTATTCAAAGGTCTTATCCTACCAGAATCCACTATCTATATATTTAAGATTTATCCATCTATTTGGACACACCAAACACTATAAGAACTTTTAGATTCTTTGTGGGAGTGGTGGTAGATTTTTTAGGACTCTAGATATTATTGGCAGCACCTTTAGTTCTGACCAATGCCTCCTTGAACAGAAATCACTTCCTTCCTCAGTGTAAAGTGCTGCATACATATGGACACCCCAAAGCCTACAGAAGACCTTCCTAAAGACAAAGGTTCCAATGTTATTACACTGTATACCTCCCATGTGTTTTTAATACATTTTTTTGACAGTTTCCTCTTATTCCCTTGAGTCTCCAGCTCAATCAGAACTAAAAGCTGGGATAGGATCTGACAATGAGCCTTCATTCACAAATACCTGAGGATTTGTCTATTTTAAATACCCTCCCAACTTATTTTAGTCTTGTCATTGTAGTTGGCTGGTGGGGGAACCATGCAGTAGGGCTTCTTCTGAAACACTGCAATCATGATCTCTAAATCCAGTCACTCCAGGGGAAGAGAATACTGCTTTTGCAGCACCCCAGAACCAACTGTCCTAGGGAGCAGAAGACCCAAGTGAGGAATCAAACCCTGGTTCCTCTGCATGGCAGTGTACATCACCGAGTCACCAGGCCAGCAGCTACTATTTAAAATTTTATTCTAAGATTTTCCACTCTTTCCTCTAAGTGTTCCTTCTAACTTTCTCAGAAATGGAAAACATTTGGTTTAGCTTAAGAAAAGTCGGACTTCTGCCCTTTGATTAGACCAGGGGTGGAAAAACCCTAGGGCCATGTCACCTCAAAAGTGACACTTGCTCTTGGCCTAGGCCCAGCAGCATCTGCTTCTACCGCAGTCATAATAGGAAAACAGTCACTGCAGTTGGGTCATGGACGAGCTCAGGCTGAAAACAGTCACTTCCACCAACTGCTATGGTTGACCCTAGCTTAGGAGGAGTTGCTGCTGCTGCCAGCACCAAAGTGTTAGAAGAGGAAAAACACACAAAATAAACAGGCCGATACAGTACGGTGGAGCACACTGTTAACCCGCATTTGGATGTGCGTTTGACGCGCTAGCTTTACTCCTTATTCAGTAAGGAGTAATAGTGCATCGAAAACGTGCGTCCAACCCCCCCGAAACTAATAGCGCCCGCAACATGCAAACGCATGTCGATGGCCCTATTAGTTATTTCCACGTGATACAGAAAGTAAAATGTGCAGCCAAGCCGCACATTTTACTTTCAGAAATTAGCGTCTACCCAAAGGTAGGCGTTAATTTCTCTGCACCGGGAAAGTGTACAAAAAAGCAGTAAAAATTGCTTTTCTGTACACCCTCCGACTTAATATCATGGTGATATTAAAGTGAAAAGCCATGACATGAAAGCCATGACATGACATGAAAGCCATGACATGACATGCCAAGCCATGACATGACATGCCAAGACATGAAAGCCTTTCCGGACCCTGACTGATGCTCGACCGCCAAATACAGCAAGACTGATTATCACCCAATAAACTGATACAGACTTACCAACCACTGCACGTTCTACTTCTTGTTAAACTTCTATCATCCTCTTCTTCTACTCCCAGTTAGAACCATCCTTGTTTTATTGTAACTGCTTTTTCTGCGCACTTGTTATAATTTGTTATATTTTGTAAATGTATACTCATGTTATAGTTAAGTACGTTTATAATTTATTGATCACCCCTTGTTTTATGTAAACCGACATGATACGAACTCCGTGAATGCCGGTATAGAAAAAAACTCAAATAAATAAATAAATAAATAAATATTAAGTCGGAGGTCCCAAAAGTTAAAAGTAATCAAAAATTTAAAAAAAAAAATTTTAATTGGCCCGCGGCTTGAAAACCGGAAGCTCAATTTTGCCAGCGTCCGGTTTCTGAACCGTGGCTGTCAGCGGGTTTGAGAACAGATGCTGGCAAAATTGAGCATCGGCTATCAAACCTGCTGACAGCCGCCACTCCTGTCCAAAAAGAGGCGCTAGGGATGCGCTAGGGATGCGCTAGTGTCCCTAGCGCCTCTTTTTACCACGGGCCCTAATTTGAATACATTTTTTTTCTGAATCGCGCGCACAGGAGAGCGGGAGTTCACCCGCTCTCCCGTGATTTTTACTGTATCGGCCTGAAAGAAATTAAAGCAGAAAAAGAAAAGCCAAAAAACAAGCCAAAACAGATTCATAAACAAAAAAGGGAGGGGGGACCTGCAAAAACAAGAAAAATTGATTTTTTTTTTCTAAGTCCAAAAAAGACCATATAGGAAGGTTAAAGCAAAAATAAAATTTTGCACTGGCTCCTTAAAAAAAAAAAAAAAAAAAAAAAAAAAAAATTAATTAGGGTTGGTACCCAAGTTTTCTAAATATTCTTCTTCTCTGGACTAGTCTATATAAGAAAAACAGTGGTGTAAACAGGACCTGAAAACAGATCTGTTCTTCCAAGACCGCTCAAATACTATGAATTTAAATAAGTTAAACCACCAACCTTTTAAAAAGAAAAATAAGCTTCAGAAATGCTAGTCCAGCAACCAAAAACCAAACCATTTTCTTAGCTTAAAACAGTCTGTAAAGCTCGTCAAACACTATTGAAATAACTGCAAACAGAAATCAGCTGCTTACATATGGCTATTTTCAAATTATAATTAGCAGTTACTGGAAATATTTATGATGTTGCTACATTGCCAGACATGCTGAACTATACTATAAAGATGGTAAATGGAAACTTTGGCTTACATCTCAATGCCTATTTTCCCCACTGGTCAGAGCTCCAAGCATGACCTTGTCCTAGGCTAAAAGACAAACTAATCCTAGGTCTCATGATGCTTTATCCCTTTACCATGTGGCTTATAATGATCAACATTCTCTCTCTAGTTGAGAAAAACTTCTCATAACTATAAAATATTAAGAGAGCACACAACTGGAAAAAGGCTTTTATAAATCATAAATATATCTAATCAGAATACAATACTTGTCTACAGAAGAGGCTGGTCAAATTTGGAGGGAAGACTAACCCAATATATACACAAACATCACAGCTGGCTTTTATAGTTATTTTGCGACAATACTGTCACCTTATGGCCATTGCTAGTACTGCAACCACTTGTGTTTCCAGGAATTAAACATGTTTTAATGTGGCAATGTAATAAAACCCAACTTAAAATTTGAGTTAAATCTTAGCATAGGTTTTAAGTTGCTGATGTGGTAGAAACCCACAGAATGCGGTAAAGTCATGGGTCCTTCAAGAGAAGGGCCCAAAAAGGACATTTAAAATCAATGAGAAGGCTGTGAGAAGGGATGGTTTTAAAAGGTCCTTCTCTTGAGTTTGAGTCAGGGGAGGGAGGGGGGAGTAAGGGAGAATAGCCCCTCAGAGTTGTTTGCTGAGAAGAGTGCCCAGTTCCCAAGTGCGCCAGTAATATTTCTAGGATTTCTCCAAAAGTCTGTAACCCTCTCTCATATAACTGCCTGCCTAGGAAAATAAGGATCGGGGAGGATGGAGGGTGGGGATCGCAGAGTTGCTTACCTGTAACAGGTGTTCTCAAAGGACAGCAGGATGTTAGTCCTCACATGGGCGACATCAGATGGAGCCCAGCATGGAAAAAACTTTTGTCAGAGTTTCTAGAAACTTTGACTGACACACTGACCAACTGCAAATAATGAACACTAATAGGATTAAGTGCTCATTAAATGCAAATAATGCATGCTAAAAGAAGCACAATAGGAAAACACTGATCTTGCTGGTGGCAGACAATGAAGAGCAAGGAAGAAGAGAGAAAGGTAACAAGGGGAGAGAGAAATGTAACAAGGAGCAGAGGTTGAAGCAGAGAAGTAGCAAGAAAGAATTTTAGGAAAACTGCTAGTGCAGTCAAGTACAAACATCACTGTCACAAAGTACGGGTGTTTTTGCAGGAGAAGATCAAGCGTATGGCTACACACACACATGCCATTTTGCTTCTGTTATGACAGTCACGTCTACTAATAAAACAAGAACTTAGAGATCATCCAAAATGTTCTATTCTATATTATTCTATCAACAATCTGGATTTCAGAGACAGAAAATGGTGACCAAAAATGCACTGTAAAAAGCAGAGTCGCTTACTTGTAAACAGGAGTTAGAGGAACCATATCCACCCCTCTTCGGTCCCTCTGGAACTACTCCTGATTCTAAATAAGTGTTGAAATGGTCAGCCAGCAAAGCTGCCAGGTCTTCCCTAAGGTCCAAACACCAAATGTATCCCAACTGGCCCCACTGCCTTATGTACTTTAGTTAGCTCCTCACAAAGACACTTATAAAAATAGATTGTGTTCTCCAAGGACAGCAGGATGGTAGTCCTCACACATGGGTGACGTTATCTGATGAAGTCCAGCATGGAACTTTGATCTCAGATTCTAGAGCTTTCAAACATGCCCGACTGAGCATGTGCAGTTGTAGTTATCACCCTGCCCCCCTAAGCACATCCCTCAGTCCATGATATACCTAATATATGGAGCAACCAATTCCCAGAGGAGGTGTATGGATTTCGTGAGGACTGGCATCCTGTTACAGGTAAGTAACCCATTCTCTAAAGACAAGCAGAATGGCAGTCCTCACATAAGAGTGAATCCCTAGCTACAGGCTATTGAAAATAAGAAAGCAGGAAATCCAACAGTGCTGAAAGTACCACCTTTCTCCCACTTGCCTGTGAGGCAGCTGACCCAAAACAGGCTAGGTGTAAAAAGTTGGGTTCTACAAGAGAAAAATCAAAGAACAGACAAAACCCTGATGCACAACAGACGTGCTTAAGGCACGGTCATGATGTGAAGTCCAGCGAGCAGCACACTTTGCCTCACGGAAATATTACAGATAGGACTTCGGATCAGCGAATCCTGATGAGCAAAGTAGGTCTAAATCCTCCTGGATACAAGAAAAGGCCTAGAAAATCAGCCAAGAAAAGAACTCTTAGACGAAGACCGCAGTTTCCTTCAGTGTCTTAAAACCACCGAAAAATCCAAAAGGGGCCAGAGACCCCTCCAGAAAAACTGTGGGCCATGACCATCTGAAGAACAGAATGCATTTGCAGAAGCACACGCAATGATTGGATGATAGGCACAAAGGGCAGAAAAATCAAAGCAACACTTGGAAGAAGGGGCACAGCAACCTGATCTGAGGCAGATCTTACCTGCCAAAGTACCAGACAGATCTAACCACCCGGGACAGATGTCAAGAGTGTCAGGGGATTAAAGGCAATCTTGGAACAATCGCTAGCCCCAAAATCTCCAAGTAGGGAGTTAAGCAAGGCCTAAAGCTTACCCACAATCCACCCTGTCAAGGATAAACTTATCTATCCACAGGAGAGCTCAGGTGTGCAGGGAGGCACCTTACTCATCCCAGTGAAGCATGAAAAGCTAAAGGTAGTATTGTCCAGAACTTAGCAAAAAACAGGGAAAAGCTGGTGTACATTAAGATACACAAGATATCCCATTATACATTAAGATATCCCAAATGCCCTGGAGTCTTTTGCTTTTTTTTTTTTTTTAAATATTTATAGATTTTTATCAGTATAGTGATTCAAAAAAAGGCAATGAAGAAATAATTAAAATTAAAAGAAGAAAAAACAGCAAATATTTATATTATATGTCCACATTAATAGTGGACATATGATATAAATACAGCGTCAAGTGGATGACGTTAATTTGAAGGTATTTGGTGAACCCATATTGGCTGATGGGAATGTTCTTGGAGGTTAGGGATTGGCTATAGCTGAAATGGAATGCAGGTTTAAATACCTGGTAAATCAAAATGGAGGATCCTGTTTGGAAACGCTGAAACAAGATGTATGCGGGTGACAAGAAATGACGAAGCGTATGTAATTATAGGTTAAAAATATTCATGATAATCCAATACTTGATGTGAATGTAAGTAAGTGATTTTTGCCTTTAAATTATAGATGATTTTTAGAATGTATCCGATGCCCTGAAGTAATGACACACGAGCCGTGTCAGGCAGCTCCTTGGGCGTTCAATCACCTTTGAAAGACCGCAAAGAAACAATAAGTGTTTTCTCAATTGTCACTGAGAAAGTTCAAATAATTCTTAAAATTTAAAAAAAAAAAATGTTTGTAAAAATTAGTGTGTGGAGACCAATGATTGAAAAGTAAACCAGAGTCATTGATCTGACTTAATTGTGGTGGAAAAAGCCTTGACTGCAAAGTCTCTAGATGAGAGTTATTATATAGAAGCTCTCAGTACCACATTTGAGGCGGCAGCAACAACAACAACAACGTTTCCATGTATGATGTTCGTTGGTTAAGGTGTTAAGTATCTACATCATATTTACAGTTTTTTGAGCGTTCACATTAATAGTAAGGCAAACAATGGTGGGGATAAATAAGGAATAAAACACAAAGGAAAAAATACTAAAGGCTAATAAGGGGTCCAAGTGGTACCGCCTATCGCAACACTCAATCTGCGCTTTATCCTCTAAGAAAGTTAAGTGAGAAAAGTCCATAAAAATATATTTATTCTTATTGTGGACCACTTCACACTTGTAGGGAAACTGTAGAAAGAAGGCAGCCCCGATTGCTAAAACCTGGGGATTGAGATGGAGAAAAGGTTTTCTTCTATCCTGGGTCTCCCTAGAAATATCCAGATACAACTGGATTTTCTGCCACAAAAAGGAATGTTTTTAAATTTAAAATATTGATGAAAGACAGATTCCTTTTTTGACTCAAGAACAAAAGAAATAAAGTCCCTCTGGTTTCAATCTGATCTTGAGAGTCTAAGAAACTGTGTAAGATCATGGCTATCAGGAGGAGAAATAACAGGCAAAACCTATGTTCATCTAAATGGTTTAACAAAATTTTCCTGAAAATAAACTTTATTACCAGTCACAACCCCCAACATGTAAATAACATTTTTCCAAAAAGTTTGTATCTTTAGACAGACTCACAGAATTAAACAAAGTGCCCTTAGCAGTACATTTTCAACAAACTGATTGAATAATGTTGACAAAGTCCTTTAGCTCTCATGCCCTTATAATGGTGACTGTAATCTGCTTGAATCAACCCTGGGAACTGAAGTCCAAACTTCATTACCTTTCTAATAATGCCTAACACTTGACCCTATTTACTAAACACAAAATAGGGAGAAAAGAAAACAACCTTTAAATGACCTCCATTTTTTTTTTTTTTTTTATTGCTGCTGTATATACTAATCTGAGGAATTCAACATTGTCCATGACACGTAAATCCTTTTCCTGGTTGGCAACTCTTAATTTGGAGCCTATCATCATGCAACTACAGTTTGCACTTATCCACATTGAATTTCATGTGTCATTTGAATGCCCAGTCTCCCACTGCAATTTTTCACAATCTATTTGCAATTTAACAAACTGGAATAATGATGTCTACAAATTTAATCACCTCACTCATTCCTTTTATAAATATGTTAAAATGCATTATTCCCTTGAATTATCCATTCTGTATCTACTCAAAAAAGGCAAGGGGGGATAAAGAAGAGGATGAAGAAGCAAGATAAATATTTTTTCCCTGTCATTTGATGACTTGGGCTCATCCTCCTGATTTGGTTTAGATGTGAAAATAAGAGTAAGATTCACTATGAAGTCATTAACAGACAAACTGAACTAAAAGGATGGATGACCGCAACATGAACAGGCCGATGCAATATCAGCATGCGAAAAACAGGCGCTCATGATTGAGCACCTGCTTCCCTAACACACACCCAATCCAACTCTCTCGGGCACACTATGTAATAGGCAAATAAGTCGCCGTGTTAAAAAAAAAAAAAAAAAAAAAAGAGGCACTAGGGGAAACTATATGTCCCTAGCGCCTCCTCAGCATTGGGCACACAGGGAAAGTAGCTGTGCGTGAGTTAGGAATATGGACGCTCAATTTGAGACGCATCCGTTTTCCTAAAACTTGTGCACAGCCACTGGTTAGGAAACTGGACACTCGTTAATTGGGCATCTGTTTTCCTAACCTGACTGCCAGCAATTTTTTTTACACACCGGGTGCGCATTTATTTTTCATAAGGGGGGATATAGACTATATTCATTTAATAACTATGTGCTGTCTGGACGTGCATTTTGGTCACACTAATCCCCTTACTGCATAAGTGGTTATGGACGCGCATCCAGCCTGTGCACTAGCCTGAGCACATGGTACTGCATCGGTCTGGCAGTGTGCCAGGCATCTAATGGTAACATGATAGCATGTAAGAGACTTAGATGATTAAGTAATTAAACTAAGCTAACAAAGAATCAAAAAGAACTTACAAAATAAAACCAATACAAAGTACAACAAACAAAATGATAAACTATAAAGCATAAAATATTAAAAAAGCCAAACAAGTACACAGACTATATTCATTTATTATAATATAAACAAAACATGTTAAAATTGTTTTTGAAAGCCTATACAAATCGCCACATTAATCTTGTTTCCTGAAATTTAAAAATTTGCCGATGACAAAATGAGTTGTTAAATCACAAGCAGTTAGTGATAAATAGCAGGAGGACCTTATGTTCTTATGACCTTGCGATACTGGAAGATTATCATCTGCCATTTGGACACCCAATGTGGACAATGTGCAAGGAGGTGCATATAGGGAAAAATAACCCATGCTATAGTTACATATTAGGTTTCACGTTAGGAGTTACCACCCAGGAAAAAAATCTAGGTGTCATAGTGGACAATTCATTGAAATTGTCAGTTCAGTGTGCCACAGCAGCCAGAAAAGCAAACAATATTAGGAATTATTAGGAAGAGAATGGTGAATATAACAGTGTCATAATGCCTCAGAATCACTCCATGGTGAGATTGCACTTTGAGTACTGTGTTCAAGTCTGGTCACCACACCTGTATTTAAAAAAATAAATAAATGTTGATGCACTGGAGAAGGTAAAGAGAAGGGAGACCAAAATGATAGAGGATGGAACGGCTCCCCTATAAGGAAAATCTAAAGAAGTTAGGGCTGTTCAGCTTGGAGAAGAGACAGTTGAGAGTGGGGGGTGATATGGTAGAGGTCTACAAAATCATGTAGAATGGTTGAAATCAGTTTACTCTTTCAGATAACAGAAGGACAAGGGGGCAATCCATGAAGTTAGCAAGTAGCAAATTTAAAATAAATCTGAGAAAATTCTCACTCAATTCACAATTAAGCTCTAGAATTCATTGCCAGAGGAATGAATCAGGCCTAGCTGGATTTTAAAAAAGTTTGGACAAGGTCCTGGAGAAGTCCATCAACTATTAGTCAAGCTGACTTGGGGAATAGCCACTGCTTGTTACAGGCATTAGTAGCATGGGATCTATTTAATGTTTGGGTATTTGACGTTACTTGTAAACTGGATTGACCACTGTTTGAAACATGATGCTGAGCTTCATGGAACCTTGGTCTGACCCAATATGGCCACTTATGGTAAAATTTCTCAAGACAGACTGCGAAAGGCATGGAGATCCACAGGAGAGTTGCAGAGCAGAAAAGGCTGGTCTCCCTTGCTCCTTCTAGTCTGATCTCCTTAGGAGATTGCATTCATAAATAATTCTTATTGGGAGAATCGCAATAAGCAAGAAGATTTATGACAGATAAGATTTGAAAGGTGGAGTGGAACACCTAAATATAAGGCTTTAAATGTAAGACAAAAATCTTGAAGACCAGAATCCTGTGATTTTCTATGCTTATCCAATGTTCCTGGGAGAAAAGACAAGCAAAATTCACCTCCCAACTACATTTAAGTAATATTTTTGTTTGTCATTGTAAGCTGAGGTCCAGGTATAATTATCAAACCGGGTGAGAAATAAGAGCTATTGCAAAGAATTAAAATTCTAAAAACCATGCAAGTCCAAGTAAAGTTGCATAACTCCTCCCTGAGGACACAGTTGTTAAAAGATTTATAGGACATTCTTTAATCTACTTTAGAGTTGGAAGTTCTCCAATTATCCCTGTGTATAAGCAGAGGTAGTGCAGGTGTGGAAATATTAAGCGTGTGGAAAAATAGAAATCTTTAGTTTTCCATGCTATTGGGAAAAATGCGGTGGTGTCACAGCACAGAAACTCAAAGGAAGATACAGCATAGCCACTGGAGTCTTGACAGAACCTCAACTCTGAGGAAATACAGGAGGTGCTCCAAACCACAATATCTTGGACTGGTTTTCCAACCCCTCACCTCGCAAAGTCTGTTAGTAATTTTACACTGTTTTATTTTTCTATAAGAGCATAAAATTCCATTTTTCTCCATTGTAAATAAATACCAGTATATTGTCTTAAACTGTAAATACAATCCCGTCAATTATATAGATTAACAATGTATATCCGAACTACACATTTAAAAACTGCCTCCTCCATGTGTGCCAATTGAAAAAACTCCATTCTTTTCACAGAGAACAAGACTGATCACTACAGCCTTTGCCATGATTAAAGTAGTCTAAGCATGAGATTATGTGCTAGATAATGGATTGACATATGAGAGTTTACACTAACTAGCTCATTCAGAACACTACAGCCCAAATGCTAGAGAAGTGTTGCCCAACACTCTACTGAAGGAACACCTAGCCAGTTTGGTTTTCAGGATTTCCACAAAGAATATGCATGAGAGATTTGCACATCATGGTTCTCCAATATATGCAGATCCATCTCATGCATATTATGGATATCTAGAAAAACTGACTTAGCTGTGCCTCTAGGAGAGAGAGTTAGGAAACACTGGTCCGGGTTGCAAGAGACAGGATCACATCACACCCATTCTGCACACAATTATACTGGCTACCAGTATTCTACAGAGCCAAATTCAAAATCCTAACTTTCAAGACCATACGAGAAAGATAAAAAATCCCTGAAAACCCAGTTCTCTCACTATACACTGGTCAGGCCCTCAAGATCCTCCCGAGGAGCCTTCATAATCGCACCATTAAAGATAGACATAAAAAAATATCTTACACTCAGCAACAGACCTTCTCAGGACAGCCTCCATCCTTTGGAACACACCCTAAGAAGCATTTAGCCAAACAGAGCACTACCTACAATTCAAGAAGCACCAGAAAGCATGGATTTTCTTTCAGGCTTTTAATGGGCTATGCCAATAACTGGGCATCCTGTAAGGGTCAGATTCTGGGTCATTCAGCAGTCTGTTTCTCTCCAACTAGGTGAATACTCGACTCTGCAAAATACATGCGATCTTGGGCCACATGATGCTATTTAGGTAGTGTAGCCCTCTCCACCCTCCCCTTTTTCAAAATCTTAAAGGTACACCCAGTCAATTGTTGTTTACCTATCTATGATACTGTATCCACGTAATAGCACCATACTGAAGTAAGCAGCCTTGGGTGAACCAAAATGGAGGATAGTAAATCTTAAATGTATGCACCCCACCACTTAAGTCAGTTTTGACCTTGTTATTCAGTTAAAGACTCAGTTACCTTCAAGGCAAGTGCAATACCCTGTCAGATTGTAGCTAAATGTGTATAATTGTGTTCTGTAAGCAGTCAATCACCGTACTGTGAAGACAAGGATGAGTACAGTCAGGCTTCAGAAATGGTGGCAGTAAGAAAATCAGTTTCGTTATTAAAATAAATCACAACTATCCATGTCACACATTACGTGATATTTAGTGCCTGGAGTGAGATTACTTCTTGTAAAAGATTGACAGGTGGAGGTTGACTTCATTCCTTCCTGATGATATCCTGAATGCTATAATGAACTAGTAAAAATGACAAATTTTCCTGAACTGTCTCCCCCAAAGTAGAATATTTTTTTATCATCTTTACATTAAATGGCAAGATGCAAAGCAAGCGCATGTGTCACGAATCACTGAACAAAAAACAAAAAAAATCTTGCATTGATCAAAATCTGAAGGTCTGGGAAGATCTGTCCCAGAGTCTTGGTCTCTGACTATCGAACAGCTGCATTGGGCATAGCTAAAACCTGTTATCTCAAGTATGTGACAGTCTTCCTACTTAACTAAAGGTACTATGGACAGACATGTTGGCCTCCAGCGAGATTTAGTTTCACCTGAACCCATCCACAACAAACCTAGAGAAAATCCTCTCTGATTATGCTAGCTGACAATTCTGTAGAACTAAATAATAGAAGATGCTGCATACAAATTCTTAATCTTTTTGAACGAGACTAAATCAGATTTTTTTTTTTTTTAAATTCTGAAGAACTTCCACATTATCAGAAGGTGAGGAGACTATTCCTTATCAGTCTCCAAGTTCACAGACAAAAAGTGAGATAAAGGTGCTTTCTAACACAACTGGAGCAGCAGTACCCTCTATGCTAGACTTGAAACAGCATCCAATAAATTCAATTTTCTTTAAGACATTCTGCTAGAAAATACTAGCAGCATTAGAAAGGAGACATCCACAGATCTTGCTAAGAGATAATTCTTTTCACTATTTATGGCTATAATTTTTTCCCATCATTTCCCTCACATGCATGTACCTGCCACCCCAGACAATAGCATCTCAGAAATCCTTGCCAACCTCAGTGCTGAAGGACAGTCTCCTTCAGATATGCTCCATAATCAGTGGGAGTCACACTGTCCTCTTTCTCCCTTCCTAAGCCTGGAACATACTTCCATAGCACTCCCTGCTAGCCTTAAATACATATGGCAAACACTTGAGATCTACTGTTTAGGAGGTTAATGGATAGTGTCCATTGAGTGAAATTCCCTATAAGTATCTGGGAAAGGGATCTCAGTTTTAAAATAAGGAACGATGGGCAGATATTTTCCTTAGGATGAATAAAATGAAAAGCGGGATCCTCTCTGCTGCAGAGAAGGGCACCTTTTTCCATATTTAGTGAACTTGTACTAGCTCCTTATTTTGGTCTGAAATCTCTTGCACTTAACTAAGATGAAACTCCCCTCAGATCTTACATTATTGCTACGATAACTAAATTATATTGCTGTCCATTAAACATCCCTTTTTGGTGATTCACACATTAGTAGCCACTAGGCGCCTCATTGCCTTACAAAGGTGCTCCCCATTCAAACCCTTATCCTTTGTTTCAAAACATATGGCATATTTGTGCCATGAAGCGGCTGACAACATATCAGAGATTCCTATTTGGACATTCTAAAATCTGGAAGCCTTTTTTGGATATGAGTAAGGAGGGGAGGGGGCAAGCCTCTGTGGGTACTGTAGTCCTTTGTTGATCGGCTGTTTTCCTCTTAAAATGCATTTACCATGTGTATGCTTTCCTTTACTCAAATTTTGTTGCTTTGGGACATTAACAGGCCACCTGTTCTCTTGTTTTCTTAACAGTTTGCTCTTTTGTATATTCTTTTGGTTCCCGTTTACCATTGGAGTTACTCTTATTGGACGAATTGCTCTTAGCCTAACTAGGCTTCCTTATGAGTCACTTCTTATGTTCATTTAAACTATTTTATAATTCATTATTTCCATTCGTTCAACACAGACTACAATATATATACTGTACATATGCACACAATATGAAAACAAAACAAATTAAAACAATGATTTATAAAATATGAAAAATAAAACATTGCACATGTATGGTTACATATTTATCTTTAGCAAAATCCACTAAGGAGTGCAAGAAGACTCAAGGTCCAATAATTTCATATTCAACTTTATTTATAATTGTAAATGTTTCAAGGAGCCACTCCTGATTTAAAATCATGCACAAATAAATGACTGCTTCAGGGTCCCCCGACACGGACCCCGTGTTTCGCCCGAAGGCTGCGTCGGGAGGGACAGTCTATAATTTCAACAAAAGCTTAAACACAGCTGAGGAGTTCACACAGCTCAAAATGGCAAGGAGGGCGCCCTCCTTGCCATTTTGAGCTGTGTGAACTCCTCAGCTGTTTTTAAGCTTTTGTTGAAATTATAGACTGTCCCTCCCGATGCAGCCTTCGGGCGAAACACGGGGTCCGTGTTGGGGGACCCTGAAGCAGTCATTTATTTGTGCATGATTTTAAATCAGGAGTGGCTCCTTGAAACATTTACAATTATAAATAAAGTTGAATATGAAATTATTGGACCTTGAGTCTTCTTGCACTCCTTAGTGGATTTTGCTTACGATTTGTGGAGTGCAGTACTGCTCCTTCTTTATATTTGGATACATATTTATCTTTTACATCTTGTATGGATTTAATTTATTTTAATAAAAATTGAAAGAAAAAAGAAGCCAGTTCAAATTGGTGGTGGGATTGCACTATAAGTTAAGGAAGGCACAAACAAGACAAATGACCTGAATGATGTAAGATGCAATGTGAAATCTCTATGGACAGAAATTCCATGAATATGAGGGAAGGGTATAGCGGATACACCGTCTGATCAGACTAGCAGATGCGCTTGGTAAGACCTCTGGCAATAACTGGAGCAGATTTATGGATCAAGTTACCTATAAAAAGGTTACCTAAGCAAGTATGCAGGAAAACAAATTAAAAACTAATTTCAGTTGGCATTTTATGGAGCTTAAGAATATTATGACTGCCAGCAACTGTAAGTTGTGTTTGTCCTTTTTATGTTTATTATTTCAATGTTTGTTTTGTTGGTATGATTTCAGTATTTATCTGCATTTTTTGTGGTTTATTTTATGAATATTTGTAAGCTGCTCAAGACATTGGATGATACAACAAAAATTAAAAAAACAAAACAAATGCCTGGCCAGGATGAAGAGGCTATGAAAATAAATTAGGCAACAAAATAATGGGATATTTCAACTAATGGGGGGGGGGGGGGGGGGGGAGACTAATCTAGGTATAATCCTCACTGCTGCTATGTAGGATATATTGCGCAAGATACACAGTGGCAACCACCATTGAAGAGAACACATTAAGGAAAACTACTGCAGTAACAAGACACACAAAAACCCTAAATTTCCTCACTTTAACTAAGAAACAATTACAAACATTAAAAGTTTGCATGCAGCATGGACACTATCACACCATCTTGAAAGGCCAGATTAAATGTACTCCATGCATTAAAAAAAAAAATACATGACCAAATGACTGCCAGCATGGATAAATGAGGTGAAAAACTATTAACGCCAAAAAGATGTTCAAAAAATCAAAAGCACACCCAAATGAAAAAAACAGGCAAGAGCATAAGCACTCCCATCTCAATCTCCTCTTAAGCAGCTCATTCCCTTATCTCAATAAAACAGGTCAACAGCCCCAACCTCAATTACAACATGCATATTAAGCACCTTTCAGCAACTCAGGAGGAGCAAAACTAGGACTCTGAGCTGCTCACTGGCTGTATCACCTGGTTGCTTGGCAATTGGTTCAAAAACTGGATTTGTTGGTAAGGAACTGAGGCCAGCCTACTTTTATGGGAACATGACAAACACTGTTTTTTAGTATATAGGATTGCTATTTTGTTAAAGTGACCCTTTATGTTCTGCTTTTATGGAACCCTGTGCAGGGTACCATATAAAAACTGCAAATAGGTCAAACAAAATTCTGCTACATTAAAAAACACACACACAGTGCATGATAATCCAAATATTAAAAAAATGTTAGCATTTGTTTTCTTTCAAATGTAGTTCTAGTAGCAATATATGATTTGTTTTTAATTTAAAAAGGATTTACAGTCCACACAACCTCCAATACAATCATTCTGTGTGTGAACAAACAATACATAATCTATATAAAACTACTAAAAACACCACAAGCAAAATCAGAAGTTATTTAAAGCTTTAACCCCTTTCCTAAAAATCTTCGAATCATTCTCCATTTAAGTCTCACTAGAAGCAAATTCCACAATGTGGGTGATGTATTAAAAAAGCTCCACTTTTAGTTAACTTTGAAGATAATCAAGGTTGGGGGAATCAATAAGCATATCTCTTCAGATCTCAGGGTTCACAATTGTTCATATCACTGCAACTTATTTGCAACAGCGCATTATGCTCCAAATATAATAATTTGTGTATCAGTACCACCAATTTAAACAGATCTATTTTTTCATCATGATCCAATGTAGATCACGTCCCCCAATCTATTATCACTTAATCTAGAGCAGCATGCTGTACCAACTGTAGTACATGGAAGAGCTTATTGGCAAGGCCTACCCAAAGACCATTACAATAGTCTAAATGATCTAAAACCAAAATATTGTCTACAAAAAGTGGTTTGTTTGTAGGACACTCTTCAGTGGACCAACATAAGTATAATACAAAGATCAGAGTAAATACTCTTATAAGTATTCCCCAGGAAGGGGAAAAGCAGCTGTGGTAGAACTAGAAGTCAAAGGTTATTGGTTCTGTCACCATATAACTGGGCTGGGAAGAGAAGGAATGGAGAAAAAAAACATATGAGAGCGAGGCATGGAAAAGGAAGATATGCAAAGGAAACCACATTTATGGAGGGTGGAGGCTTAAAACAGGGTGACAGATATTAGAAGTTGAGATTTACAACTGTATACATTATGGTGCCCTTGGGACAAGAATCAGTTATACTAGGAGGAAAAAGAATAGCACTTTTGTGGGGAAAAATGCATCTGAATAGCTGAAGAGATGGAAATGAAGAAAATCTGAAAAAATTATCCAAAAATAAAAAAAGACAACTTTTTAAAGTAAATGTATTTTTAAAAAGTCTTTTAGTACATTAGCTAATATACAATCTATGCTAATTTATGCAAATGCACCAGAAATATTTTTTAATTATACAACAGAATTTCCTAACATGCTGCAGGTATTAGAATCTATGAGCTATTAAAAAAAAAGGCAATTTGTCAGATATATTTTGGATACTTTAGAAGTCAGACTTGCTGATATACAAGATAGTAATTGAAAAAATGCTAGTCCAATAAATGCATGACTAATTGATGTTATATTGATTATTGTATTGTATGATTATGTTAAAGATAGTCTATAAAAGCAGTACAGCATTTTGTTTCATATAATATAGTTGTTATGTTTTACTGTTTACGTCCCTGTTCGATGTAAACCGACCTGATAAGGTATTTAACTTTGAAGGTCGGTATAGAAAAATGCTAAATAAAAATAAATAAATAAATATCTAAAATGTTAAATCTTATAGCAATAGTTTGTTTTTTTTTTAATTTAATTTTCACATTTAAACAGAACATAATTGTTCAGAGAAAAAAAAGAGATGCACTAAATATAATTCAGTTCCACTTTAAAGGTATAAATCTGAATTTAGGCAAAAGTATCTATTATAAGAAATATTGGGGAGACCAAAATGTACAGGAGCAGTCATAAGAAAAGATTAAAGCATTTATCAAAACTTAAATTGCAGTATAGCATTTTACCCATACATTTACCATTTCAAATGCCGTGTCCCCCATGGAATATAATTTTAGGAATGTGAGTCCAGATATGTATGGAGTTGGGTAGGTTCAGTAAATATGTATTGTATTTTGATACATTAACAGACATTTACTCTGATAACGAAGGTTAAACTTGCCACCCCCCCAGATATTACTTCATTTTTCATCGAAAGAAATTTCTTCTTTGCTCCAGGTTATTTCTTGTGATATCCAGGAATATCCAGATTTTCTGCCCGTGAAAACAATGCGTCTGGTTACAAAAATATTTTCTCTACACGAGTCCCTTTCCAAAATAAATGCAAAAGAGACCAAGAGAGTAGCTCGTTTCAATTACTGTCTCTTGTGTTAAGTACAAGACTCCTGATAAATTCAAAGACACAGGTGAATCTTGAGGTTGCTGCTCAGTTTTCACTTCTTTAGATGCTAGGAAATAATATATCCTAGTAATTGCAGGTATAGCTTGTTCTGGAAATTTCAATATATTCACCAGGTAGTTTTAAAATAAATCTCTTGGAGGAACCAATTTCAACTTCGGGAAATTCAATATCCTTAGATTTGGCCTTCTCATCGCATTCTCTATACTCTCCATTTTATTCAAATTGAGAGACTCAGATCTTATAAGATTACTCTGGACCGCTTCAACTCTTGTGATTTTCATATCCATTTCTTTCACTGAGGAATCTATAGAAAGAACTTTGGTTTCCAAATTCTATGCTCTTAGAGTGTTCTCTTTCAACATACTTGTTAATGAATTTATTGCTTTTTCCATTGATACCAGAACAAACCAAATAGTGTCTAGAGTGATAATTTGAGGTCTGACTAAAGGAGAATTGCAAATTACATGTACCTCTGGATCTCCTTTTCCTAGTTCCATGGGGTTTCCATTGCTGTTGCGATAAATCTGTTCCTCCACCAAGGGGCTTGTGGAACCTTGTATATTGAGGCTCGCTAAAGGAATTGGTATCTCACCATGCCTTCTCGGGGCAAGACTTCTTGCTGGAGCTGTTTGTTCCTCCACCTGCTTAGCGGTTTCATCATCCACGATATCAGTAGTTTTAAACAGCGGTTTTGGGGCCAACTGCGCAACGGGGCTAAGGGATGTTTCTTCGGCCTGAAAACTCAGCATCTGCTCCTCATTGTAGTTTCCTGTGGCTCCTCCCACCGGTATTGCCTGTATGGGTCCTGCAAACAGCGTTTCAATCCAGGGTTGTCTGGAATCTTGAATCGGCGTTGAGGTAATAGGCAAAAAAGTGAGAGATTCTTTGTACGTGGCATTCTCAAATCCAAAGAAATCAAAAATTTGGAGGTATGAGGCAATTTTCAGCAACAGTCATTTCAAAAAGAAAATTTAAAGGCAACCACAGTAATTGTTAAGTTAACTCCTATCATCATCTAATGTGGATAGTTTTAATTAGAACCAGGTTCCTTAGTAGCCTGAAAATGTATTCAATAAGGCAAATGGAATTCTGCAAATATAAATTTCTAAATTTTGTGGCAGATCTGGAATGCAACATGTTCATATACAGGGTGGTAACCAAAAAGGAAATGTTATATAAAAAAATCTTATATTGAATGCCACTCCCAAAAAAATGTTTTGACCATTATTTGTTAAGTTTATAACCGCATCATCAAGCCTGACAGCGTGTTCTCTGTAGTTTCAAAAGAGAGCCGCCCGGACCTCTAATCATCTGCGGCAGTCATTTTTTCTTTTTTTCTATTTTTCAATTTTTCTATTTCAATTTTTCTTATTTCTATTATATCATTAGTTCAACTGTCATTCTTTCAAAGAGTTTTTCACATTTAAAAGAAGCTCAACATACGGCCGAAGTTTCACAGCACCAGCTGCTTCATCAGCTAAATATAAAAAATCTTATACTGAATGCCACTCCCAAAAAAAATTTTTTTAAACATTTGTTTAAAGATGTTGTAAGACAGCGTTCATCCAGCTACGAGGAATTCATCTGACAGAGAAAGATTGAATATCATTGAAAGAATATTGCTATTGCACTACAGCTCCTGATGAAGCAGCTGGTGCTACGAAACTTCAGCCGTATGTTGAGCTTCTTTTAAATGTGAAAAACCTATTAGTCTAGGTTCTTTACAACTTTGTGGATGATTCTACACTTTGTTCTTGGGTGATCTTGGCAGGATCACCATTCCTGGGTACAGTCACTGAAGTCAATTTTCCATTTGTTGATTATCTGTCCTACAGTGACTGGATGGAGCTCCAAATGTTTAAAAACGGTCTTGTAACCCTGTCCAAACTACACTTTTTGTAGGTTCTGTAAAATTTTATGACATGAGTTCCCACAAACGTATGGTGAAGGCTAAACACAAAATCTTTTGGCACTTTATATAGGACAGAATGCCCAAACTCAGTCTGTTTTACTCTGCAGAGTAGGTTTATTTTTTACCCAATTTAAGCACCTGATGCTAATAAGCCAATTAACTGTACTAAAGAAATGAGGGGAGTAACTTACTATTCACATAATGATTCTGAATTGCTCGTATTGTTCCTATTTTGTACAGAATAGTTTAATTTATGCCCTTTTTATTGCATAAGAGACCAGTTTTAATTAAGCCTGGGTATCATGGTAAGAACTTGTAATTCTCATTATTATATTTAGAATTCACAAACTCAGCATGGTACATATTTATTTTACAAGACTTCAAATGGGCAGTCTGGTCAGAAATGTTAATAAATTTTGTTGGAAGTATCTCTGCTTATTCAATTATACTAAAGGGTTTTCCCCATTCTGTGCCTATGGGAAAAATGCTTCACAAATTTAGCCCTTTGTCTTTACCAACATGAAAGTTGTAATAGTAAGGGGGGGGGGGGGGGGGGGGAGATGCTACCTTTGCAGAATACAACTTGTATATTTATATTTTCAAACACGCTATTTGTTCTGCTGCCTTACATAAAGAAACAGTACTTAAAAAAAACCAAACCCAATATCTAAATTCTATAATTTTCTTGATTAGAACTTCCTTAGCTGTAGTTTTCTAAGCTCAGCAAGGTTGCTTTACCATATTCTAAGCACTGTTACCCTGAAGCTAAGATAAAACAATTGAGAAGACAGGCCAAGTACAGGCAGGACTGAAATAAGAAAAGCAGACTAGCATATGGTGGTGATCATAAGTATCAGAAGAGATACAGATAATACTATCCTCATTCTGAAAGCTTCAAGTTTATTTTACATTTTAAGAGTACAGTTTTTAATATCCTTCGGGAAACATTTCAAAATGATTGAGTTGATAGAATGAAAGAGAAATAGGTAAATATTTGTAGATTCTTTTTTTAGACCACTAAATCAGAACAAGTCTGGTCAGAGCGGGGTACAACAAAATATTTCAAGTAACCATAACATTCTACTTTCGAACAGCAGCTTTGGGGTTTTTAACAGAGTTTCAACCCTTAAAGAACCAGAAAACAGGTGTAAAAAAGCACCACAAAACTCCCAGAAAAGCAGCAGAAATATTTCATTAGAAAAAAAAAATCTTAAGTGTTTCTAAAGATTTCCAATGCTATAGGTCTGACAAGAAGGCTCTTTTGAATGACCCATAAAAAAACTCTAGGATTGAGAATGATCACCAGGTACTGACCAGCAGCAAATATACACAGGCTTTAGGTAAAATCGCTGCTTCTAGGTACAATGATTAACACTGCATTTTACTCAGATTTTGCTGATTGCCTAGGCCAATAGGATGGCATGAAAGAAAATTATTAAAATGAAACTTTATGCCATATTAAAATCCCTGTATCAAGAAGTGCTATGGCATAGAGCATTCATGTTTGGATCCCATATCTTTCAGGACATGCTACGGAGGTGCTGCGCACAGGACCAGGGGGAAAAAAATGGAATGTGGCTGCTGCTGCTACTATTGTGACCCTTATTGTCACTGAGTGGTGCTGCGGTAACTTGTTTTGTAGGAAGTAATACAGGCTGATGAGTGTCCCTTCAGCAATAGACATAACAGCTAGGGAGGGGGCATGCAGAGACTGCTGGGGAGAAAACAGGTGTAAATACAAAAATGATTCAAATACCTTTGGATATTTAAACATATCACTGATTTCAAGTTTCCTGTTTAGTAAATAGTGGAAGTAATAAGCTCAGGCTGGTAAATGCATGCAGTATAAATACTTTCAGTTGACCACAGAGTGGCACCATCGATCTGTCACAGATTTTTATCTGGACCTCCTATCCTGGCTGAGGGTTTTGTATGCTTTCAGCTATTATAGGAGAGGAATATTAAAAAGGGTATTTTGGTAATGTAGCTGAGAAAAGTTTTCTAGTCAGTACTGGCTCAGAATGAAATACCACTGGCACTTTTCAGTATTTTTTTTACTCACTGTAGCATGACACTATTTTGTTAGATTGTCAACTTTTATAAGTTTGTGCACAGTAAAGGACTTTAATGCTCAGATTTTTAAACATCTTTAAAAGCTCATTTCCATGATTCCTCATTCTTAACCGATAGCAGCAGAATAGGTCTTTTCAATGCTGGAAACCACCACCATGAAGGATACTGTTCCAACACAGATTAAACCTGTTTCTTAAAGTTGAAGCACATCAAAACATAAGCTCTCTACAACTGTCTCTCATTCTAGAAGCTCTACTCAAAGGGGCAATACTGTGTGAACCTTATTGAACATATGAATGTTCCAAGCATTGAAAGATTAATGCGCTGTCTGGGCAAACAATTTACAGTAGATTAAGCAACTTGTTTTTAATTCATCATGCTTTTAACACCTACAAGTTACTGAAATACATTAAATGTAACAACTGGAAATTAATATAGCAGCATGCACAAATCAAAGTTACAGACTTCAAAATCAAAAAAGCAAAATTGCTGTATGTCACATACCATATATTTCTTCCCATTCTGAATCTTAAGGCAGGGAAGGAAAAGAATAATTAGTAAATATATATTATATTATATCTCAAATGTAGAATACAAGTCACCTCAAATTCCATTAATTACAATGAAAAATCCTTTTCAAGAATCCCTCTGCTGTAAATGCACTCCCTTTTGCCTTTAACAGGCAGTGAAAGGCAGGGAGAGAAGAGGCAGATATTTTTTTCTTCTTTAAAGACAGGATTACCCCCTCCCACCCCCCCCCCTCTTGGTAGCATTTGGTTACCAACCACTGATAGAACTCCAATTCCCAGAATAGTCAGCTCTCTACCTTCCTTCCCTTTCACAAAAAATTCTAAACAAGCTTAAATATTAAACACACCAAGATAGGTTACCTCAATTTCTACTTCCTATTTTTTTTAAAGGCAAAATGGAGTCACACTTACAGCAGTGAAACACCAACTATGCAAATACTCAAAAAAAATAAGACTACACAAGATTAAAATACACAGCCTTTATCAACGTATGAGGAACACCACACACTGACACTCATCTTACTAATCACTCATTCAGTAGATCAGAGATTAGTTGAATAATCATTCACTCTATAACTTTTAGACCCTTGATTTTAATACCCTGCAGATCACCTGACTCAGCAAAAGCATTATTGATCTGTAAGAGGAATGTTTCACATAATTCTCATTTCTGCATAGAAACATCTTGGGACAACCTCACAATTCATTTTAAAATTTCATATGTACTGCATGAAGATCATGAAAATGCCATATTTAAACATTTATTCATTCCTAAAATATTTCCATAATTTTATTAATTTATTTATTTTTTTTAGAAAATATGGATCAACATGAATAGCAAAGATTATGCTTTTTATTATCTCTGTTATTCAAGTCAAATAAAAAAAATTAAACAATTTACTTGATGCAATAAACCAAATGGTGCCTATATGCTGGGTTGGGATTCAAAAGCATGCACCCTAAACAGCAAAATGGCTCTCTCATTGTGGATATGAACTCTAGATAGTCAAACATGAGTAGAGTATGTTGGAGTAAGTTCTCTCAAAGTAGAAGTATTTCTATAGATTTAAAAAAAAAATCCTATTATGTCTCTCAAACATCAGGAAAACTCCCAAATACCATACAAGAAAACTTAAGTGAAAGAAATAATATAGCAAGAAAAATGTATCTTTAGGTTAACTCGAATTTGGTACAGTCTTATCAAATGATAAAAATTAAAAAGCAAATCAAGCTTTCAGATTATGCCAGCTCATTAATAAGAGTAGTCACTATCTTGCCAGCTTTGTTTTTTTATTTCTATAGTATTAGTATGCAATAGATTAAAAAAAAATTCCTTCTTGTACAAACAATACCTATACAATTTTGGTCTCTCTCTCCAAAATCAAAAAAGGATTATTGGTAAGGTAACCAAGTTATACCAAGTGTCAGCCCCATTAATATTTGTAAGGAACTTGTCCTTTGGATGTGTGTATAGCTCTATATTAGAGCTGTGCATTCGTTTTAGACAAATTAAATAATTTCAACGAAATTGTCTAATTTGTCCTGTTTTGGGAGCACCCCAAAACGAACAATTCATCAAAATTTAGGAAAATTTTGAATTTCGTGTTAGTGCGCACTAACAGGACTTAGTGTGCACCAACATTAAAATTAGTGAAATATGAAAAAAACCCTGAAACATGGGAAAAAAAATGAAGTTAACCGCGGGAAAAACGAAGTATGAACCGATATGTGATATAAAAACACCACATCTCGACTATATATGCACTTAGAGACCATTTCAATAGACTAAGCATATTGTAGCTGACAAAGAATAATGTAGAGAAAGCACAGCATGAAAACCCATCAAAATTAAAGAAAAGCGGAGCGACTGAGCAGAGAGCATATCTTTACAAAAAGTCTCGAAATACTTCTGAAACCGTCAGCTTCAGCAGCACAGCAGCTTGAAGTCTCTACAGGATCCCAAGTCTTGTAAAATAAAAAAATTCTACATTTTTGGAAGCCCTCTTTATAATGCAAAGAAAAGCTTAGAGGTGCTGGTTTTTGTAACTGCTAAGATCCCTTCCTTAGGAAAACAATATGCTGAAATTCTACATCAGATTTCTTTTGTTGTGCCTATGGCAAAACCCCAGCAATCCAAAATTAGTCTTACTAAGATCTGTGTGATCTTTACCAGCAGAGACCTATTTGTCTAAACATTCTTAACAAATAAGAGCTCTAAGTAAGAGTTCTGTATGGTTCACCAATACTACCGGTATATTATTCAACATTTACCTTACCCCCATTTGCAAAATTCTATCAAGCTTAGGTGAAAGTTACAGAATATTTGCAGACGATATTCAGTTCTTTGTTAAAGAATTACCCACTTGGTCCGAGACAGTCAGTTTAATTGGAATTTGTCTATCGACCATTAACAATGGCTATACCATAATAAGCTAGCCCTCAACATTTCCAAAGCTGAATTCATGATAATTCAAAAGGTCAGCTGTCAATTCTACTCCTTGTTCAATAACTTTGGATGGTCATAGGTTTCCTATCCTTCCACATGCCAAAAGCCTTGGGGTATGGTTAAATACCCAGCTATCCTGTCACCATCACATCAGAATGGTCATAAAAAATTGATTTTTCAAGCTTTGAGTTCTCTGGGGTCTGAAAACGTTATTAGAAAGATTAAGCTGGTTGTACAGACATCTATCCTGCCTATAACAGACTACTGTAATGCCATCTATATAGGACTGGCAGTTTTATCATTGAAGCTTCTACAACCATCATTGAATTCCATAGCCCACTTAATTAGCAGGGGAAAAAAATGACCGATATCACGCCAATGCTGTGACAGCTCCAATCGCTTCCTGTCCAATTTCAGATACAGTTCAAAAGTACTCAGTCAAAATTGCTTAATGTTAATTCTCCCCTGGATAAACCTTTTGCTCTGGATTTACAAACCAACACAGACTCTTCCATCTTAGCAAATAGGCCTCCTTGAGGTAGCTTCAGTAAGATTAGTGCAATTTGTCTGACAAGAGACTGTGCATTCTCTTGTGGTTGCACCTTCAATATGGAACATTATCTGGGCCGATGTAATAAGGTGCGCTGAAGCTGCCGCGGGTTTGTGCGCACATTTGTACGTGCGTTTTCCCACGCAAAGCCCTATATGGGGATGTAAAGCAAAATTGCTTACCTTGTAATAGGTGTTATCCCAGGACAGCAGGATGTAGTCCTCACATATGGGTGACGTCATCCACGGAGCCCTTAAGCGGGAAAACTTCTGGCAAGTTTCTAGAAGTTTTAAACTGGCTGCCTGAGGCTACTGAGCATGCTCGGCATGCCATGATATTTCCTGCCACAGGGGTCTCACTCCAGTCTTGTATGTAGCAATAAGCGTAAGCAAAATAAAATAATAAAGTCTGAGGCCCAACTCCGCGGGGTGGCGGGCGGGTTCCGTGAGGACTACATCCTGCTGTCCTGGGATAACACCTATTACAAGGTAAGCAATTTTGCTTTATCCCAGGACAAGCAGGATGCTAGTCCTCACATATGGGTGATTAGCAAGCTAGAGGCTGAGTCAGGTAGCAGTGATGCTTTGTTGAAGAAAATGAGTCAGCCGAAGATCACAGCAGAGTGGATGTAGAAGGAGTTGGGATTAAGCTGGAAACAAGTTCTTTAAGACAGATTGTCCATAGGCTGAATCTTGTCGTCCTTCCTTGTCCAAACAGTAATGAGCTGCAAAAGTGTGAAGAGAACTCCATGTTGCTGCTTTACAAATGTCAATGATTGGCACTGAACGAAAGTGTGCTACCGAGGTTGACATTGCTCTTACTGAGTGTGCCTTTACTCGCCCTTGGAGAGGAAGGCCTGCTTTTGCATAGCAAAATTGTATGCAGTCTGCTAACCAATTGGATAAAGTATGTTTTCCCACTGCTCTACCAGGCTTATTTGGGTCATAAGAGACAAAAAGCTGATTGGATGTTCTGAGGGACGTAGTGCGATTCAAGTAATAGGACAACGCACGTTTGCAGTCCAAAGTGTGCAAAGCTCTTTCCCCCTGGTGAGAGTGAGGCTTTGGAAAGAATGTGGGTAAGACTATTGTTTGATTTAAATGGAATTCCGTAACTACCTTAGGAAGGAATTTCGGATGCGTTCGGAGAACCACTCTGTCATGGAGGAACTTTGTATAAGGTTCATATGTGACAAGTGCTTGTAACTCACTAACCCTTCTAGCTGATGTGATGGCTATGAGGAAAATAGTCTTCCATGTGAGAAATTTAAGATCACAGGAATCAATGGGTTCGAAAGGAGAACGCATTAGTCCTGTTAAAACCAGATTCAGGTCCCATTGTGTAGCTGGAGGCCGAATTGGTGGATTAAGATGTGTTAGACCTCTCATGAATCTACTGACGAGAGGTTGTGTGGATATAGGTGCATCTCCTATCTTGTTATGGTAAGCGGAGATTGCACTCAAATGTACTCTGATTGACGATGTCTGAAGACCAGAGTTTGAAAGATGGTACAAATAATCTAGAAGAGTAGATGTGGGGCAAGTAAAAGGATCTGTATGATTTTGCTTGCACCAGAATGTGAACCGTTTCCATTTGAAAGAGTAATTTTTTCTCGTGGAAGGTTTGCGGGAAGCTATAAGCACTTGGGAAACATTTGTTGAAAGATGGAGTGGTTGTAAGATTAAGCTTTCAACATCCATGCTGTCAGGGATAGGGACTGAAGGTTGGGATGGCGCAACCGACCCTGATCCTGAGTAATGAGATTGGGAGCTATTCCCAGACGTATTGGATCCCTGACTGAAAGGTCTAGCAGCGTGGGAAACCATACCTGTCGAGGCCAATATGGGGCTATGAGTATCATGGTCCCCTTGTCCTGTTGTAGCTTCACCAGTGTCTTGGTGATAAGCGGTATGGGAGGATATGCATAGAGTAGGCCTGAGTTCCAAGGGCGAGCAAAGGCGTCCTCGGCTGGTTGGTGCTTCTGTTTGTGCAGGGAACAGAAGTTGGTCACCTTGTGGTTCAGGTGCGACGCAAAGAGGTCTGTTGTTGGCTGTCCCCAACGTTGGAATATTTTGGTCGCTATCGAGGGATTCAGAGACCACTCGTGTGGTTGGAATTGCCGACTGAGTCGGTCTGCTAGCACATTTTGAATTCCTGCTAGATAAGTGGCCTGTAGCAATATTGAGTGATTCAAGGCCCAGTCCCAAATTTGCGCAGCTTCTTGACAAAGGAGATACGAGCCCGTACCTCCCTGTTTGTTGATGTACCACATGGCAACCGTATTGTCTGTTTGGATTAACACAGTCTTGTGTGAAAGGCAGTCCTTGAACGCATGCAGCGCATAACGTATAGCTCGAAGTTCCAGAAAATTGATTTGATATGTGGCTTCGAGTTTTGTCCAAGTTCCTTGAGTTTGAAGAGAGTTTACATGAGCTCCCCATCCCAAGGTGGATGCATCTGTAGTTAACGTTATCTGAGGGATCGGCTTTTGGAAAGGCAGGCCCTTGCGTAAATTGTCCTTGATTGTCCACCAGTTTAGCGATGAGCGAAGTTGGTGGGTTACTTGGATGGGAGAATGAAGTGGTTGAATGGCTTGGATCCATTGCGACCGAAGAGTCCATTGGGTAAGTCGCATGGCAAGTCGTGCCATCGGAGTGACATGAACCGTTGATGCCATGTGGCCTAGTAAGATTAGAAACTGATGAGCTGTCACTTGCGGTTGTGTGGACATGGAGTACGCCAACTGGGACAGTGTTTGTGCACGGTCTTCTGGAAGAAAAGCTTGTGCGAGGTTTGTGTCTAATTCTGCTCCTATGTATTGGAGTAGATGAGATGGTTGCAGGTGGGATTTTTGATAATTGATGAGAAATCCCAGTTTGTGCAGTACCTTTATTGTGTAATGTAGAGAAGTAAGCGCCCCTTGTTGAGATTGACTTTTTATTAGCCAATCGTCTAGATAAGGGAAGACATGAACACCTTGTTTGTGCAAATGTCCTGCTATTACTGCTAGGCATTTTGTGAATACTCTGGGAGCTGAGGCTAGGCCGAATGGTAGGACTCTGTATTGGAAATGCTGGTGTCCCACCTTGAATCTTAGGTACTTGCGATGAGGTGGGAAAATAGGTATGTGAGTATAAGCGTCTTGGAGATCCAGAAAACAAAGCCAATCCCCCTTTTGTATGAGAGGAAGAATGGTGCCTAAGGATACCATTCTGAATTTTTCTTTTCTTAGAAATTTGTTGAGATTTCTGAGATCTAGAATGGGACGAAGTCCTCCGGTTTTCTTTGGAATGAGGAAATACCGGGAATAGAATCCTCTTCCCTTCTGTGAGTGTGGTACGTGTTCCACAGCTCTTGCTTTCAGAAGAGTAGATAATTCCATTTGTAATTGAGGGATGTGTTCGAGATAGGAGTTTTGTGGTGGAAACTCCTGCGGGGGAGCTGTGAAGTCTAGGTGGTAACCCTGATGAACTATGGATAAGACCCATTGATCTGTGGTGATATTTTCCCAATCGTTGTAAAAGTGGGAAATCCTTCCCCCTACTGGTAAATCTGGAAAGGGGTTTGGTTGGCTCTGTTCTCCGGGACTGCTTTCAAAAGCCAGAGGTGGAAGCAGTTTGGGGCGGAGGCTGTGGCCTTGCAGCTCTCTGCTGTCTCTGCTGAGGGCGCTGTGGAGGCCTTGTAGAGCGTGGTCTTGAGGTCTGGGGGTAATACCTTCTCGGCCTAAAGAAAGGCCGTCTGGTGTCTCGCCGTGGCGGCCTGCGGGCAGGGTGAGTAGGAGTGTCATGGGACAACGTAGAGAGCTGCTTTAATGTTTCAGAGTGCTCTCTAAGCTGCGTTACGGCATCTTGTACTTTTGTTCCGAACAAGTTGTCGCCCAGGCAAGGCAAGTCCACTAGTTTATCCTGGACCTCTGGACGTAGGTCCGACGCCTTCAACCAGGCCCATCTTCGAGCACTGATGCCTGAAGCTGCCGTTCTGGAAGAAGTCTCAAACGCGTCATACGCCGCTCGCACCTCATGCTTGCCCGCATCCAGACCTTTCTGCACAATCTGTTGTGCTGCCTCCTGCTGCTGTTGAGGGAGAGAGGGTAGAAATTCCTCAATCTGCTTCCACAGGTTTCTTTGATGCTGCGTCATATACAGTTGGTACGCAGCAATTTTCGAATTTAGCATCGCTCCCTGGTAAATCTTACGCCCCATAAGGTCTAGGAATCTGTTATCTTTCCCAGGAGGGATAGAAGCATGAGTTCTGGACCTTCTTGATTTCTTTTGCGCAGATTCCACAACTAATGAACTGTGTGGTAGTTGTGGCTTCTCAAAGCCTGGGGCTGCTTGGACTAAATATGTAGAATCAATTCTACGATTAACTCCCGGTGTTGTACATGGGTGCTCCCAAATCCGTTGTTGAAGTTGGAGTAGTACTTCATGTACTGGAATTGCTAGGTTATGTTTTGGGGGATCTACAAATTGTAGAATCTCCAGTGTTTGCTGTCTGTCATCCTTCTCTGCCTGAAGTTGAAAAGGGATGGATTCCGACATTTCTTGAACGAAAGAAGCAAAAGACAAATCCTCAGGAGGGGATTGCTTCTTGGTCTGTGGCGGAGTACCTTCTGATAAAAATTCCTCTGAAGAATACTCCGATTGTGTATCAGACCATGTATCCGCTGGTTGAGGATATGAAGGATGGCTTGGAATTGTAGATGGAGCAACTCCAGAGGGTCCTGGTAAAGGATCCTGGATGTCCGGTACCGCATCACTGGTATCACTGTCTTCCGCAGGGTATGAAGGCAAGGAAGATAAAAGATCATGATATCTTTTGGTAAGGATAGCATGTAGTCTTTTCTCAGAGGGAATCTCTGGATGCTTGGATTTTCCTGCTGCCTTTTTTCCCCGGCTTGAAGCTGCAGAAGGAGCTAAGGTATAATGTGGAGCTGGTTGTGCAGCCGTAGAAAGTGATGTAGTGAGAAAGGAGAACATGGAGATGGGAATCAATGAGGAGATTGGTCTGGAAGCACTTGTGGACATTGAAGAATGTAAATTAGTCGATTCCATCGAAGGATGTGCGATTTGCATCGACGATGAGGCTGCTGACATCGATCGAGCAGCAGGCATCGTTGAAGAGCAGCTGGGCACGTCCATCGGCATTGATAGAGCTGCAGCAGTCATCGGCACCGAGATTGGCATCGGTATGTACGATGACGTTGGCATCGGCACTGGCATCGATATGGACGATGGCACCGGCATAGATATCGAGGAAGGCATCGACTCGGTAGTCGGCATCGATGGAGTCATCGGCATCGGCCCGATGGCCGGCATCGACTGAGGAGTCGGCATCGACCCGTAGGTCGGCATCGGTCCTACCAGGGCCGGTGTTGGAGATGCCGCCGGGATGGCTTCTTTCATGGCATCGGCGACAAGCTTCTTAATCAAGGCTGTTAAGTCCGTCACGGACGTCGACGGTGTCGATTCCTCTGAAGGGATTACCGAGGTCGATGACAACTTCCGCTGTTTAGCCACCGGTTCTTCCGGCGGTGGCAACGGAGGAATCGCATGATGTCTCCGGTGTTTATGTTTGGTACGAATCTCAGAAACGGATCTGGACGATGCCACAGACGGGGTTGGCGAGGAAGCATCTCCCGAACCTTGTTGGACTCTTTTCTTGAGAAGTATCTTCTTCGATACGCCTATCGGGGAAGATCTAGTCGAGGTCGATGGCGATGTCGGTGCTCTGATTTGAAAAATCTGAGCCATTTTTTCATGGCGAAGCTTCCTACCTTTCGCCGTCATTTCTTGACACTGGGCACAAGAAGCGATGTCGTGGTCTCCTCCCAAACAACGGACGCACTCGACGTGCGGGTCGGTGATGGACATAGTCCGGTTGCAGGCCGGACATTTTTTAAATCCGGAAGTTTTTTCGGTCGACATCCGTCGATGATTTCGGATTCCTTCTTCGTGAAGAAAGTAGGATGTTTGTCACCAGCCGGTGACAAACCGAGTAAGACCCGTAAAGGGAAGAAGTTTGAAAATTTTTTAGATTGTTGTGAGGTAACTCACAGGCTCCTGGAAACCGCGATGCAGCTAGCAGCGCGGAAAAAAGAAGACTGGAGTGAGACCCCTGTGGCAGGAAATATCATGGCATGCCGAGCATGCTCAGTAGCCTCAGGCAGCCAGTTTAAAACTTCTAGAAACTTGCCAGAAGTTTTCCCGCTTAAGGGCTCCGTGGATGACGTCACCCATATGTGAGGACTAGCATCCTGCTTGTCCTGGGATAATAAGGGTTTTGTGCACAGGAAAAAAGCACATACAAACATCCATGAAAATATTTGCCATGTTTTCTGCAGCACAATTAAATCCACTTTCCAGGGTCATACTTTCACTTAATAGAGAAACCCGTTCACTCGCTCGCTTTTAATGTGCAGATTATCAGCGCGAGTTTTGAGCCTGGATGCTGCAGATTACATAGGCCCTTACCACACTTAGATACGTGCATTTCTCCATACATATGCAGATTTCTGTACGCAAATCACTTGCATAATTTGTTTTTTTTTTTACATCCCATGGAAGCATCTTCAACCACGCATGGTGATCAAAACCTGCGCTCATAACTAGCACCTGTTTTGCCGCAGGTCTAAATACATCGGCCCCATAGAATGTACAAAAATTTCAAAACATTCCTTAAATCATTTTTGCTGGGACTGGGCTTTGTATGACATATCTTCTAGCTTGCAGATTTGTTATCTTCTTTGTTTTAAGTGTTTTGTTATTTTATTCTGTATGTTGTCATGTGTATCGTTTAGGCATAAACTATTAAAATTTAAACAAAATATTAGTCCAGGGGTAGGCAACTCTGGTCCTGGAGTACCACAAACAGATCTAGTTTTCAGGATATCCACAATGAATAAGCATGAGGGGTAACTGCATGCACTACCTCCAGTATATGCAAATATACCTCATGCACATTCGTTGCGGATATCCTGAAAACCAGACCTGTTTGTGGCATTCCAGGACCAGGGCTGTATACCCCTGCATTAGACAGAAGAATCAGACAACTAAATGCCTGATATTTTGCAAACATCCATGAGGATTTTCTTTTCTTTACTTCTAATTTATAAGCTGCCCCTCACAGAATTTGAGGTGGCTCATAACAAAATAATCTAAATAAAATTTGAATACAAAACAAAAACATGGACGATTTAAAAATAAAATCAAAACAGAAAACCAAATCACCACATAGCTGAAAAAATACTCAATCTTCACTTTTACTCAGGGAATGCCAGCTGAAATAAAAATGTTTTAAATATTTTCTTTAAAATGTAGTAAGCGCCATTGTCCTCAATGCCTCAAGCAGAGAATTCCAGACATAAGGGCCAGCAACAGAATATTAATTCACAGGACTCAGCAACCTGATTTACTCGCATCAATGGGATGTCTAATAGTCCTTGCTTGGATGTCTCACTGGGACGTATGAGAAGGGTTGTAGATATGTAACACTGCATTAATCCAAGGCAGAAACATTTGTTTCTATCTTTGGTGGTTCAGGGATATTAGACCTAATACTGCATTCATAAAATAACCCCTTGTTTGTTTTCAATTCTATGGAAAAAATAAAATTGTGGCATGTTATAACTAAATTACTTTATAACTCATGAAAGCTGAAAAAGTAATCACCTTGTCTGTTTCTTCACATTCTCTCACTACTTTGACATTTGCATCTCTCAGTTGGTTAAAGAATGTTCAGGGATTTGGGAAAGCCAAGATTTAAAAAAAAAAAAAAAAAAAAAGAGCCACACAGGCTCTGGCTATACTTTGTAGCATTTAACTTTTTTTTTCTGGAACCCCATGGCTTGAAGGGGGGTTTTGTTTCGTTTTTTTATCATCATCATCATCATCTCCATACAATTAAAGGACAAGATGCAAATACCCTAACTCTGGGCAGATTTGTCATGGTTGGGAACCACTGAAATTTTATTCTTAAATCAATTGAGCTACCATGTCATGGGTAGATACAGAAAAGGTGATTTGCTTAGATATAGAGGATTTCATTAACCCTGAGATACATCTGCCACTGCAACTTCCGGGGAACACAGAATAGGCTTTTTGATGCCAGCCACTCCTTCAGTCTCTGCCTCAGAGTTGGTGCATGGTGAACAGCTAGCGCAATTTAAAAAGGAGATTACTAGATACCTCAGCTGAGCTGATCTTAGGGTTACCATCTCTGGTCAATGCTCAAGGTAGTTGCAGTCTGCCTGCTACAAGGCCTCTGGTTAAACTTATGTGGCAATTTCATCTAGGATGAAAAAAAAAAAGGACTCGCCTACAACCTTTCAAAACATATTTTGGGCTCCCAAGAGCATATCCTTCAGAGATAATTTGGTAAGCAATATTAAAACATATCTGATGTGCCTCAACATTCAGAACATGAATATTCAAGGTTGAATATCTTGGGTGGAATGAGCCTGGCAGATAAAAGCAAGTTTGTCTATCATAAACAAACAGTGTTTTCCATAGATAGCATGGCTAATTTATCCTGCTATTTGGGTGACATCAACAGAGCACTCTAGCAGATATTCTCCTCCAAGATTCAAAAAGTTTTGATGTGCTGAGTCTGCTCAGCACTTCCCACACACAGCACATCATCACTCTCTTCAATCACTAAAAAAGCTAGAAGGCAGCAACCTTAGTATATAGAAGCAGAAAACGATGTCCAGGGAGGAGAGTGGGAAGCATGGCTAATTCATCCTGCTATCTACAGGAAACACAGTTTATGGTATGCAAACTTGCTTTTTCCAAATTGATAAGCAGGCTGAATTAGCCCTGCTATTTGGAAGTCCCAAACATATTAAGAAAAATCCAAGGTATGGAATAGAGGTGTTAGTTTACTTCTACCTATTATTCCATACATTACACTTGTTACATCCCCCCCCACTTATTTTTTTACTCCACAGTGGACATGGTTTTTTGGTCCACCACACTGGATAAAACTGCCTGTCCAAGTCTATCTTCGGCTGCTAAACGGTCTAGGCAGTAGCGTGCAGTAAAAGTATGAACTGAGGATCAAGTGGCAGCTCTACATATGTCCTCTATGGGAACATTTCACAGATATGCTATAGAAGAAGCTTAAGCTCACAGTTGATGCACTGAAACTGAACCTGATAAGGGAATGTGTGGAATTTTGACAGAACTTAATACAGTTTGATATGGTTCTTTTGGAAACTGCTACTCCTAGTGAGTTTGAGTTACATAATATGAACAACTGAGAAGACATGTGGTGAGGCTGAGTTATTTCCTTATAGTAGGCTAATGCTCTTTTGCAATCTAATGTATGGAGCATAGATTCTCTTGTTGGCAAGAGGCCTGGGAAAGAATTAATGTGAAAGGCTGATACCACTTTAAGAACATGCCATACTGGGTCAGACCAAGGGTCCATCAAGCCCAGCATCCTGTTTCCAACAGTGGCCAATCCAGGCCATAAGAACCTGGCAAGTACCCAAAAACTAAGTCTATTCCATATTACTGTTGCTAGTAATAGCAGTGGCTATTTTCTAAGTCAACTTAATTAATAGCAGGTAATGGACTTCTCCCCCAAGAACTTATCCAATCCTTTTTTAAACACAGCTACACTAACTGCACTAACCACATCCTCTGGCAACAAATTCTAGAGTTTAATTGTGCGTGGAGTAAAAAAGAACTTTCTCCGATTAGTCTTAAATGTGCCACATGCTAACTTTGGGAAGGAACTTAAGCTAGTTCTCTGGACTCATCTTATGGTAAAATTGTAAGTAAGGTGAGAAGTGAATTAAGGCTTGAAGCTCACTTACTCTTAGAGCTGAAGTTATTGCTACTAGAAAAACTACTTTCCAAGTTAGATATTTCAAATAAGACTGCAGAGGTTTGAAAGGAGCTATCATCAAGTTTAAGACTACATTTAGATCCCAAGGGACTGGGGGTTTCCGGATTGGAGGATGAAGATTAAAGTGTCCTTTTATGAAACAAGATATTAAAGGGTGTGAGGCTATGGAGGAACCATTATGTCTCTCATGATATGCCACTATAATGCAGAGGTGTACCCTTACTGATGAAATAGCTAAGCCTGATTTGGACAGATGAAGCAAGTGAGGATTTCTGTAGGTATCAAGGAAAAATAGAGAAACTTTTTAAGTTTGACACCATTTGGTATATTTTCTATTTGAAGGAGTAGTTTCTTCTTGTTGATGGCTCTCTCACTGCTATTATAATCTGTTGTATATCAGCTGTAAAAGTTAAGCCTTGTAAGATCGCGTGTTCAACATCCAGGCTGTCAGGTGGAGGGAGGAGTGAGGAGGATGAAGGCGTGCATCACCTTCCTGCGTTATTAGGTTTGGGTCTTGACAGAGATTCAAGGGTTCATTTTCAGAGTACTGTACTAAATAAGCAAACTAGGGTTGTCTAAGCCATGCAGGCACTATAAGTATCATACGAGATTGGTCCAGAATTAAATTTCTGAACCATCTTTGAGATTAAAGGAATTGGAAGAAAAAGGCATAAAGGAGACCTATCTTCAGCGAATAAGTTGCCTTCAACAGTAATGAGCTGCCGAGAGCCCATTCCCAGATCCAAACTGCTTCCTTGCAAAGAATCCAGGAACCTGACCTGCCTTGTTTGTTTATACGAAACATGGCAACTTGATTGTCAGTGTGAAGCATAAAGGTGTAACCTTGTAATCGATGGGTAAAAAGCTTTGAGAGCATACTTCATGGCTCTGAGTTCCAGGAGGTTTTTTTTGGATAAGACTTGTGATCAATGACCTTGCCTCTTGTAATTTAGATGTGCTCCCCAACCTTGCGAAGAGGCATTTGTAGCGAGTATTAGGGTGGGCCAGATCCTGATAAGGAGATCCCAGTGTTAGAACTTCTGGATTTAACCACCAGCAAATGACTTTTGCCATGGATTCTGACACTGCCACTACGGTGGACATTGGTTAGAGATACTGGATCCATTGCGTTTTTAATCCCCACTGAAGGCGCCGGATGTGTAGGCGAGTGTGGGGAACTTTGTGAATGGCAGCCGCCAAGTGACCCAGCAGTATTACGATTTGACTGGCAGTGACTCAACTTTAGAAGTCTGAACATAGGTGATGAATTCGATCAATCCTCTCCTAGGAAAGGAATGCATGAGATTCAACAGTGTTTATCCTGGCTCCTATGAATTGAAGAGTCTGAGTTGGTTTGAGTACCATTTCTCGTAGTTAAGGAAACTACAATACAAGATTGTCATCTCTAATTGGTGAGATAAGGAGATCGAGACTGGAGAAACTATTAGCCAATCATCCAGGTAAGGGAACAGTTGAATACCCTGATGTCTCAGATGGGCTACTGCCACAGCCAAGCATTTGGTAAAGACTCTAGGAGCAGAGGAAAGACCAAAGGGCAGAACCTTGTACTGTTAGTGTATGGAGTTCACCTGGAAGCAGAGGAAGTGCCAACAAGAGGAATGTATGCATCCTTGAGATCCAGAACACACATCCAATTGCTTTCCTGTATGAAAGGTAGAACTAACTTGAGGGATGTTATCTTGAATTTCTCTTTTCAAAAGTACCTGTTTAGGGTACCTTTGGAAAGTATTGGGAGTAATACCCTGAATTGATTTTGTTCTTTGGAAACAATTGGCAATACAGGCATGCTATTTTAGATGAAGTCTGCAAACATCAACATGTTTGTATAATACTGTCTGTGTTATCTACAATATTTCCACCTGATGTTCTAGAATCAAGTTTCATTTTGGTTCCAGTATGTTGTTAGGGCAACAAATGCATAATTTCATAGCTCAATACAGATGCTTTCAAGTGACATGAGCTTTGAGAGGCATTGATCCTTGACATAGTAAAAGAAAAAAATAGGATGTCTATTCTCTAACATACTTTTTTTCATGTGAATATTCTCTTAAGCCACATTACAAATATTTTCTAGCATTATTCATATGTTCAGAAAAATCTGTTTTAACTGATTCACTTTCTGTACAATGTAACAGTCCGAAATTCCAAATAATTGGGATATGTAGATATTGCTGATTTTTATGAATGGTTCAAAGATAGCATTAACTATGAAGTTGCACTAGGTTCATCTAAACTTGTCTACCTACACCAACTATCCTCCTACAATGCTGGTGAGTTAGAAACTGCCATAAAACCAAGAAGAAATTCTGCGGTGATTAGTATCAATCAATATGGATCAAAACTACTGAATTCAAAGTAATTCTGAGCTTAGAGTAGATAAATGTACACATTTCACCAGTGGCTCGGATCAGATGAGGACATGCAATAGCTGGATGCATTAACTCACTCATTCAATTAGCTATGACATAGGGATTTCCACTCAGTATGGCACACACTACTATGTTGCTGCAAGAGAGAAACTTCTCATCTAGATTACTATTAGTCAATTTATTTTCCTCCAGAGAAAAACCTGCTCATTGAAATCCAAAAGCATGGGAATTTTTTAGAACCAAGTACTTGTGTATATTTTTAAACATCATGGCTGTTTTGTAATTACTGAGCTCAATGTGCAGCATTCAGTAAACGTTATTTACATGCTACTTTAGAACATTTTAGCATTTTGCATCAATGCATAGGTATTTATGATTGTGCATCTTGGCAGATTACCATTTCATCATTCCTTTACTGCAGACATCTAAAATACAATTTAAGAAGTCGATTTGTGTTAGTTAGGATCCAACAGTTTTGGATCACATTAAAACAGACTGACCTACCAAATCTGTTTGCGGTTCTTTTGCAAGGGGTTAGTCAATTCGTATTTTTGCCATCACTGAAAAAAATATATATACTGGATTGTAAGTTGCCTTCATATTCTCTGCAGTATACCCTGATCTTTCCCTATGGTACCTGCTTTTAAAAAACACAGGATTTCTTAAATTAGCCACAAAGCATTTAGGAAAAACAAAAAAAAAGGTTCTGCTTCAGAACATAGTTCTAAACAGAAATCTAGGACCATGTATTGAGCTGGCATTTTAATTTCAGTGAAGGTTTGGTGACTTGCCATATTATGCAATATTTTGTAAAGTTTCATAATGCACACACATACGTAAAGGATAAATTAGGTATTTCAATTAGATAAATTAGATAGTAAGACCATAAGAAATGCCATGGTGAGAAAGACCAAGGTCCATCAAGGCCAGCATCCTGTCTCAGACAGTGGCCAATCCAGGTGACAAGTACATTGCAACCTGGATTGTAATTTGTGTACACCACCCTGAACTATCTAGAAATGGGTGACTACAACATAAATACAGTCTCATATCAAGCTGAGACACAATCTGGCCATTTTGCAGAAATGATTGGTCATAGCAGTCTAAATACAACTCTACGTGGCTCACTGTAATAATTTTGTATACCACTGAAAGTATCATTAAGCAGCAAATCAAACTGGATTAGAATTTATTATGAAGCCTTTTAAGTTAAAGTAATTGAAAAGATTTAAACTTAATTGGCCTGAAAGCTAACAAGTTGAAATGTTTCATGCAGGAGTACAGCACTAAAATGTAAACTATACATCAGAAAAGTTAAGTCAAGCTATTTTTTTCAGTAATTTTGCATCTGTTTCCAGTACTGCACATCTCAGGATGTAAAGACAACCCTGCAGGAGCACGCATGTATCCAATGAGGTTTGAAATACTGAATTCAAATATGAACCAGCTTTTTCTTCATAAAGTGTAAAGACATTTTTAGCATTATGTACTGTTTAAAAGCAATCCCACTATCCTTGAAAGCTAAGATTAAAGCACATTTAAAAGTAAAACCACTTCTAAACTTTCATCTTTTCCCCATTAGCTACTGGTCTATAACAAAAACTTTGCAAAATTGGAAGCCGGACAATGCCATACCAATCATGCTGAATATTCCTAAAATGTTTACTGATCAATACTGATTTAAAAAAAGAAAAAAGAAAATCTGAACAAAGATCCTGCATGTGTGCTATCCTAATCTATACTACTTTACTCATGTCAATTTGGGTAAAAGGAGAAACTAAGGTACCAGCAATGGCCATAAAGTGCCAGTATCTTCTATCATATAGACAATACTGACACCGTATGGCCACTGTGGCAACTTCATTTTCTATACACCAAGTAGAGCAACAGAAGTGAATATACTAGAGTGCAGCCACTGTAGCGGATCTACACCAGGATTAAAGTAGAGAAGGGTACCCTGATGCGATCAACAGGTGTTGCAAGTATGCCAAGGGATGTCTCCAAGGTACACAAGCCCTTCCCCCTCCTAAGAATGGTCTGACCACCCCCTCCCTGTCAGTGGTGATGCAGATCTGCTGGCCCTACCCTGTATAGTTTCCCTCATCTCCCCCCTTCCCTGAATAGCCTGATGAAAGCAACTCAGTGCTTCTAACCTAGTCCCACTGCTACCTAGGCCTCTTCTCCAGTCTGGTTCAAGCAATGAGAAATTACTACTTACCTGATAATTTATTTTTATTTAGGACAGTCAGATGAATCCAGAACAAGTGGGTTAGGCAACTCTACCAACAAATGGAGACTGAACAAACTGACGTCACAATATATATACCCTGTAGTGACATCAGCCTACCAGTATTCTCTTCAAAAGCAACTGTGGACAGACTAGCAAAACTTGATTAATAAACATAACTCAACAGGCAACAATGAGCTCAAACAAGAATGTAATATCACTAGTCTAGGGACTGAAGTAACACTTACCAGTAATCCCTGTAACACGTGGTCACACTACAATCATTCGGCAGCCAAGGGAAGCTGAATTCATCTGACTGTTCTAAAGAAAAGGAAATTATCAGGTAAGTAGTAATTTCTCATTTCTTAAGGTCCAATCAGATGAATCCGGAACAAGTGGGATGCACCCAAGCTACTCCCGAAAAGGGTGAGGGCTGCTTGCGGTCTAGTCAATATCACACATGCAAAGGCTGTGTCCTCCCGGGCTTGCACATCCAGACGATAATACCAGGAAAAGATGTGTAAGGAGGACCATGTCGCAGCTCAGCAAAAGTCGATGGAAGACAATCTAGCTTCTGCCCATGACACTGCTTGAGCCATAGAGGAATGAGCCCTGAAAGGACTAGGTAATTGCTTCCCAGTATCAACATATGCAGCCGTGAATACCTCCTTAATCCAGCGAGTTATTGTAGCCCGCGAGGCTGGCTCATCCTGTCTAGCACCAAAGTATAAACAGGCAATCAGACTTCCACAAAGGCTCAGTAATCTCTAGATACTTTACAATATTCGACATTTAAGGATTGCAACAGACAATACTCCCCTATATCTCTCTCTGTCCAGAAACAGCAGGCAGATGGACCGATTCAAGTGAAACTCTGACCACCTTCGGTGAAAAGGAACAGAACACAGCTGTACCTCCCATGGAGTCAGCTAGAAAAATGGCTCCCGGCAAGACAAGGCCTGCAGTTCAGAAACCCTACGTGCAGAAAAAATTGCCACAAGGAAAACAGTTTAAGGCCAGCAACTGCAAGGACAGAATACGTAGAGGTCTAAGCGCTGGGCCTGCCAAAAACTCCAAATCCAAATTTAGACTCCACAGGGACACCGGAAACCGCAGAGGAGACTGACATCAGGATGAGCCGACAAGGATCCAGCATTAACCTGACCCCTGAAACAGACGAGAGCCACTACTTGTTCCTTTAAGGAATTAAGAGCCAAGCCTTTATTCAAGCCATCCTGCAAAAATCCCAAAATGAGCGGAATCTTGACCAAGGAAGGAAGAGTACCTCGATCCTCACACCAGGCCTCAAACACTCTCCAAACCTGCACATAGGCCAAGGAAGTGGAGAACGTTCTAGCTCTTAGCAATGTGGAAGTCACTGCCACAGATTACCCACGTTTCAGCAAGTGAGCCCTTTCAAGGGCCATACTAGAAGATAAAATATAGAGTTGATCTTCGTGAAGAACAGGTCCCTGCTGCAACAGGCTCCTGTGCCCTGGAAGTCAAAGATGCAAATCCACCAGGAGCCTCCACAGATCTGCATGTCATGGTCTTCTGGGCCAATCTGGAGCGACCAAGAACACCATCCCTCTGTAGCGTTCGATCCTTCGAATCAATCTGCTCAACATGGGCCATGGAGGAAAGGCATACAGCAACTTGTCTTCCAGCCACTCCTGCATTAGGGCATCAATCCCCAATTACTTCAGATCTCTTCTGCAGCAGGAGAATCGCAGAGCTTTCAAACTGCGCAAAATCTCCAACAGGGGTAGGAGTGGGAGAGCCCAGTGATCCTGAATCAGCTGGAACGTCTCGTCTGACAAGACCCACTCTCCTGGGTCCAGTCTCTCCCTGCTGAGGAAGTCTGTTTACACGTTGTCTTTGCCTGCAATGTGCAAGGTTGAGCTCTGGAGATGCACCTCTGCCCATTCCATAAGCTGATCTATTTCCTGCGACACTTGCTGGCTTTTGGTACCTGTCTGCAGATTGATATAAGCCACAGTCTTTGCACTGTCGGACATTCAGATCGATCGACCCTGCCCCTGTCGCCGAACTGTAAACATGACAACCGGAGCGCCCTGGCTTCCAGCAGATTGAGGTTGCAGAGAGACACTTCTGCACTCCAGCACCATTGTGCTGTCAGCTCCTGACAGTGAGCTCCCCAGCCAAGGAGACTTACATCTGTCGTCAGAACTAGCCAGTCCAGTTGGGATGAGACCTCCACTGGCATTGGAGCCAAATCGAATAGTCCCAAGACTGGATTTCACCAAGAAAGCAGGGAGCGCTGAAGAGAACGCATATGCATCTGTGCCCATGGTACTACTTCCAGAGTTGCTGCTACTAAACCAAGAATCTGCAGGTAAGACCATACCGTCAGGTGCAGAGTATTCAATAGACTGAGTTGAGCTAGCAACTTCTGAATTTGAGCTTCTGGCAGGAATACCTTGCCCTGCTTCATGTCGAACCAAACCCCCAGGTATTCCAGCAACTGAGTAGGCTGAAGACTACTCTTGGCAAGGTTCACCACCCAGCTTAGCTCTCGCAACAGGGAAATTAGCTTGCGAGTCACCAGCAGCTCTCTTCCAGCAACTTGGGGAGAATCAGTCACTTGTCCAGATATGGGTGTACTAGGATTCCATCCTCTCAACTCTACCACAACTACCACCATTACCTTGGAAAAGGTTCTGGAAGTGGTGGCCAGACCAAAGGGCAGTGCCCAAAACTGAAAGTAGCATCCCAGAATTGCAAACCACAGGAAGCATTGATGTTCTAGTCGGATGGCAATTTGGAGACATGCCTCGGACAAATCCAGAAAGATCAGAAATTGCCCTGACTGCACGGCCATCATCGTAGATGACAGTTGATACCCTTGAGGTCCAGAATGGGACAAGAGCCCTCTTTCTTTGGCACAATGAAATAAATGAAACATTGCTCCATATTTTCTTGAGACATGGCACTGGGACCACAACCCTCAGACTGAGGAGTCTTGCCAATGTACCCTCCACTGCCTGCTTCTTCTGCAGGGAGACTCCATGAATACATCCCGAGGAACACCGCAAAGCTCCATCACATATCCTTCTCATATCACCTCCAGGATCTATGATCTAATGCAATTTCGACTCACCTCTAATAAGAGAGAGAGGCATCTTCTTAAGGTCCAGTCAGATGAATCCGGAACAAGTGGGATGCACCCAAGCTACTCCTGAAAAGGGTGAGGGCTGCTTGCGGTCTAGTCAATATCGCACATGCAAAGGCAGATCACCCCCTGTTCCCGGGAGTGATCTGCAAGACTTCATTGGGAGACTCGAAAGGTTCCACTACCCGAGCCTGCACCTCTTCTGGGTTCTCGGGGACTAAAGGACTGAGACCTGCCGAAGGGTCGAGTCCTTTGAAAGGGACTCAACCATAACTTGACACCTGGCCACTACTATTGAAACCTCCCTCTGGCTGAAGGATGGACCAAATCACAGCCCCCATCTGCCAAGGCAGCAGCAGCTGGTTCCATAACTGCCCTGGAGATTACCCCAGAGTCAACCTCCTGGGGGGGGGGGGGGGGGGGGGGTTGTTTTGTTTTTAAACTTACCAGAGCTCAGCTTTACCTAGCTGAGTACAGAGACTGCCTCTGGCTGTGGGGGGAGAGGGCATGTACAGTCACCGCCATGCTCCGCTTCCTGCACCCACTGCCTTTCAGCTACTCAAGTGACTAAGTCCACATCAGCTGAAAAAAAATCAGCTAATAAACGAGGCACTCATCTGAGGGACCATGGAATTCTCAACTGTGGGAGGGACCATTTGCTATCACCACAGTAGAGCGGGGTGAATTTATTTCCTTAACTCTCCTGTTCTTTAAAATGAAGCAATCCCCAGTGGGGAGATGAATGTCCACCATCTGCTGGAGACTAAGAATACTGGCAGGGTGTCTTCATTGCAGGGGTATATGTACTCTGACGTCAGTTTGCTCTTTCTCCATCTGCTGGTAGAGTTGCATAACCCACTTGTTCTGGATTCATCTGACCGGATGCTAAGAAATCAGTTGTTTCAACCACATGATGTGCCATAGTTACACAGCACTATGCAGTTCAGATCAATGAATGGGCAAGAGGCACTAGCAAGAGGAAGAGCATGCCAGAAACACCAGGCTAACAGTGCTGCTCTCCTGTTGGCTATGTCAGCTCATAAAAAAAAAAAAAAAGGAGAAAGATGTCCGAGGAGGCAGGAGAACAGAATAGATGTGAAGCCCTCCCATCCCTCAGGTTTGAATGGGGGATGAAGACATTAAGGGTAAAAAGCAGGAATAGGTGAAATGGAGCCAAGATCAGAGAAAGCAGTATGGGACAAGAATTTAAGGAGAGGGTGTAAAGGAACTGTGGAAGGTACTAAAAAAGGAAAATGGGAGGTGATATGAGATAAAGGAAAATAGATGACTGTAGAGGGTGGGGCGAGACTTACAGAGGATGGAAATGGGAGACTAAGCGGTGGATAAGAGCGAGAAACAAGGCTGAAGAAGCAGTGAGACAGGAGGGAGATGGAAAGCTGATAGATAAGGGAGAGGTGAACAGGGAGACTGAAGACTGGGAAGGACAAGCGATATTAGATACAGAGGCGGGTTGTCAGATATAGAGGAATAAGACAAAAGATGGAAAGGCTGAGAGTGTGTGCAAGATGGAAAGGAAAAGGTGGTGGTAATTGTGAAAGGGAAAGCATGAGATAGGGCCTAAAGGGAATATGAATGAAAGGGAGGGAAAGATTAGGAAAAAGACTGGATGGCTGGAGAGTCAGCTTGGGAATGACAGAGGCAAGTGGCAAGGGGAAGGTGAAAGCCAAGGGAGCTACCCAGCGAGAAGTAATGAATGAGAAGAAATACAGATACTAAATGTGACCACAAATAATTTGCAGGTTTCAGCTACTTTAGAATATGACAAATATTGTACTCTAGTTTGTATTCTACTAATTGTGAAACACATGACAAAAGCAAAACTCCAAACCAGAAAGAAATATACATGCATACTAGAAGACACAATCAAAATGATTGAATCCAACACTATATACATGACAACTGAATTAAAAAAAAAACAAACACCCAAAGTTTTCAAATATTTTCATGCAAGGCCATGTTCAGTTCAGATGTGCTATTTCTTTAAAACTGTTGTACATACCTACCATATATTTTGCTTTGACATGGCTAACCAGCTATGAAAAGTAGAATAAAAAGTACAAAACTTTGCTTTCTAATCCCTAACAGTTTTAATCTTAAATCACAATTTAACAATTTTCTACAATTCACATCTAATCTTATGTAGCTGAATAAATTTGGTTTGTCACTATAGATCAGTGGTGGACAACTTTTCAGAGTCCAAAAGCCACATTTTCAAAGAACAGGAAGGTAGTTTGGGGATCCCAATAAGGAACCTTCTCCTCCTCATCTCCATTAGTATCTCTCTCAGTAACCCAATTAAGTCTTTTATCCCATCTGCCCTTCTCTCTCAATTCCCTCATTCTATCCTGACCAGTCTCTTAATCTTCATACCCTGCTGTGCCTACTAGTCTGTTCCCCTTGTCTCCCCAGTCTCTCTCTCAATCCCGCCACAGTCTCGTTCTCTCTCAATTCTCCCACCCTATGACCCACCATCAGTCTCTCAATTTCCTCACAGCAGCCCCAGCAAATGCTCCACCCCACACAAGCACAATGACAAAAGCTCAGCAGCCCCAACATAACACCTTCCACCCCACCCCTTGTGCTACTTTAACCCCATATCCCTCTCTTTACCCAGTCTTTCTTGACCAGTCTTTTCTCCTACTCTGGTCTCCCCCCTCTCTGCCCAGCACCAGAGCACCAGTATCCCCAAACACCACTCTTCTCTCCCCTTGCCCCACCTTTTGTCCCTCTGCCCTGCAAAAATCTGTTTCTCCCTGACCCCCAAACCACCTGCTCTTTTCCCCCTGCTCCCAGTACTCTAATATACCCTTCACTCTAACCCATGAGTTTCCCCTTCTCTTCTCCATCCTGAACAGTTTCTGACTCTCCCTCACCCCTTCCACCTCCATTACTTTTCTCATTCTCACTCCCCCTGCCACCAACTCTGGCTCTATTATACTCTCTACCCTTTCACCACCTCTGGTGCTTTATCATCTATTCCCTTCCCCACACTTCACCAGCTCTGGCTCTCTTTCACAAACACTTATCTCCACCACTGCCCAATCTCACCCAAACTATTTCTGGCTCTTTCATTACCCCGGTCATGATGTCTGGCTTACTTTCACTCTTATATTGCCTTTCCCTAGTTCTTTTGAAACCCTTCTACCCCATCCTTAGCTCGCTTGTACCACCTCCACTCCCCCTACACTATTTCATATACAACCCTTCCTCCCACATAGCTGTCATGCAACCCCTAGTCCAGCCCTCTAGCCCTCACACCTGCTAAAGAAAATATTTTAGCATGGAACAAGGAACAAGGTGCAAGATAGTCCAATTTCTAGTGCTGAATTCAGGGAGATGGAGAGAACATCCATCTCCTTTTCTTCTCCCAGCATTGATTGCCTTCCTCAACTCAATTTACCCTGTATGTGTCCTCCTTTTAAGAAATATTTAATCCTTGCAATCCTCTCCCTGAAGTATTCACATTCCCTCATGTACCACAAAAATTTAACACCTGCATTCCATTCTCCTTTCACTCTTTCAACACTCGTTCCCTTGGCACAAATCTTTCTGACCTAACTGGAGCTCCAGGTGACTCCATTCTCTCCTCTATCAACTAAATTCCAAGCCCTGGGAGCACAATGATCTCCTGAGCTTGGGGCAGTGCCCACCCCTCCCCTCTGGACAGCAAAACTGAGAAGAATCTTCTACAGAAATAGTTTGCCAACATCAATGACTTCCTCACCAACATCCACCTCGCTCTAAACTCCTCCAAAACAGAGCTGCTCCTTATCTCTCCTCACCTCCCTCCCAAACCACCGATCTCCAACGATCCAGCTTTCAACGTCATAACACCCCAACCCACAGTAAGAGACCTTGGGGTTATCATAGATCAACAACTCAATCTCAAAAAACAGATCAACTCCATCCTCAAAGAAGGTTTCTTCAAGCTTCACATCCTGAAGAAACTCAGACCCCTCCTCCACTATCATGACTTCCGCACCGTCGTCCAAGCCACCCTTTCCTCAAAGCTGGACTACTGTAATGCCCTCTTCCTTGGCCTACCCTCCTCCACCACCAAGCCCTTACAAATGCTCCAGAATGCCATCGCCAGGGTCATCACCAACTCAAGGAAAGCTGATCACATTACCCCAATACTCAAAGAACTCCACTGGCTCCCCATCGCATCCCGAATTCTCTTCAAAATTCTAACCATAGTGCACAAGTCCATCCACTCGCACAATTCCAATTGGTTGGATGAACCCTTTCATCCTATACGCACTGAACGACCCACTCGCACTGTCAACAAAGGCACCCTCTCCATTCCCCCTTTGAAAAAAGCCCACCTCTCCTCTACTAGGGACCGTGCACTATCCATTGCAGGCCCTAAACAATGGAACACCCTCCCTACCACTCTCAGGCTAGAGCCATGTTACGCCAAGTTCAGAAAAAAACTTAAAACATGGCTCTTCCGACAAGCCTACCCTGATTAAGTACACCGACTTCTGCAAGTATCTTGCCTACGCCTTGTATATTCCTGTAAATAGTCCGTTGCAGTTTTAATTTATTGCTTTAATTCCTCCACCTCCTGCTCTTTGTATACTCCTCCTTGTTCGCCCTCCCTGTTCATTGTAATTTCTACCTTTAAAGTTACATTGTAAACCGGTATGATGTATGCATACTAATACCGGTATATAAAAGTTTTTAAATAAATAAAAATAAATAAATAAATACTTCAGGCAGCTGGTGGGGGGGGGGGATAGTGGACTAGATAGGGAGGGCTGCGACAGAGGCAGGAAGCTAAGTAGCTCTGTTATTCTGTGGACTCTATTTCAGCTCTTCCCCCTGCAGTACTGACCAGTTGCCATGAGGGCAAGAGATTTTATACATTAAACAGCCATGGTTTGGCCACCCATGCTATAGAACTATAGCAAATATAACCATGCAACATAGCTGAAATGTGTATTTTGAGACTTAGCAGGATATACTTTCTCTTTAGGCATCAATACCTTTTCAGAGTTACTTAATCCTGCAGTTTCCTCTACTAAATTCAAAGGAAATGTTTTCCCAGAGAACAAACAAGAGGGCCCGGGTGTGATTAGAGTACAGTTTTACCTGCAGTTGTTACATGTGTGCAAACTGTACTTCTGATGCAGCAAGTTTTATACACAAAAAAGTATGCATGTAAAATTGTGCATTGTGCTTAGCACCCTCACACTGTTGGTTATTCCTTTTCTATGGCAAGTATTTTACTTGTAATATTTGAAAATCATAAATACATAAACAAAAGAAATTCCATGCTAATGAAGGCATTCACTGCTATTCCCCAATGCAGACACATGCTGCCTTAACTCATGTTTTCTTGGCGCTGGAAGTTTTACTCCTGGTGCTAGTGTTAGTCTATGGCCAGAAGCAGGAGATCTGGTGCTGAGATTTATGCAAAGAGAATATGCTCTGCACATAAACAGAAAGTTTTGTGAGCAAAACGTTTTCTAGGCTGAAAGCACTTGAGAGTGCAGAAAATCATGTCAGACACCCCCCCCCCCCCCCTCCAAGTTAAAATGTGCAGTCCGCCTATGCTGAGTAAAGATTTCGACTCTGGTTAGTATGCACACTTGAAACTCCTCATGCATTAGCGTATCATGTGTTTACTGCACTGGGAGTTAAATTATTTTAGCGCACGCATTCAAGTGCGCACTGAGTTTCAGCGCACAGTCTTAATGCACAGCTTATTACATCAAACTCAGAACGAACTAGTTGGAACCATAATTTACATAATACAAATCATAGATAACATTCGTAAAAGATAAGTGTAGAAAATCAATGCTAATTTAATGTTTCGTATCAGTGGTTCTTAACCGGGGGTACACAACCAGACTGCTTTCAGATGGGCAAGGAGAGCCAAACTACAGAAAGCAACCCCGCCGCCACCGTACAAAGCAGTAAATTCCAGTGAGAGATCCTGGGCTTGTAATCTACTGCCAAGTTCTTACCTGGAAATGTAGCATCACTGCTACTACATGGAAAAGGGGAGACTAAAGGCTGTTACCACTAGCATGAGAGGAGTGGAAGGCACATCAGGCTGCGGAACTAGAGCAAACAACGGTACAATGGGGGGGGGGGGGGGACGACAACACAGCTTCCTGCCCTTGCATCTTTCACCCTATCACACAGGCTTCCCAATTACAAAATGAAGACTACATATGAGCAGGAGGAGGAAGAGGCAGCTGCAGGGATAGAAGTACAAAAGTTTCACTGTCCCTCACAATGCCTGCTTCCTCTACTTTAGCTCTGCAGCCAGCAGCCTCAGCATACCACTACTTACTCCCTAGTTGCCATAGCCAATTCTGAGGAGATGGGGTGAGATGGAGAGAGCAAACGGTTAATCAGGGGCTGATATTAATAGTAGACATAGAAAAGCTAAAAAGGTAGGGGAAAAGGGAGATGGATAGCCAAAGATGGAGAGGCAGCGAAGAAGAGATTGGGGGGGGGGGGGGGGGGGGGGGGGAGTTGAGAGGTCAATCAGAAAGACTAGTAAGTGAATGTCTGGGAAATGAAGAGAAGAAAAGTGAGATGGAGAGGGAAAGGTAGAGAAATAGTTGAATGAGAAAAAGATACCTGACAGATAAAAGGAAAGATGGATGAAAGAAGAAATGGAAAGAATAAGGAAACAGCAGACAGACAACATGAAAGCAAAGAATAGGCTGAGAGAGGAAAGCAGAACTGCTTACCTGTAACAGGTGTTCTCCAAGGACAGCAGGATGTCAGTCTTCACACATGGGTGGCATCATCGGATGAAGCCTGGCCCGGAATTTTGATCTCAAATTCTAGAGCTTTCAAACATGCCCTACTGAACATGTGCAGCTGTTATCCTGCCCCCTAGGTAGACAATGAGAATGCCGCCAAATCATCTTAAGGTGCTTGAAGTAAACAATCCCCACCATACCAGATCATGCTGATGTGCTCCACCATTGCACTAACTCCTAATGGAGTCAGCATGTTCAATGTGATGATTGTGTCCCCAGTGTCCCTGGGATTCTGACTATGGACGGCCCTGGTGGTAGGCGACGTTGCCCCAGTGATATCCATGGTACCTGACAATTCTCCAAAAGGATGATCTCAGTCCTTGAATTGGTATCATGAATGACTCACTGCCCTGTCACATAACGGCAGAAGGGAAAGCTAACGGTACTGTGGTGGTATCCTGCGGCATCCAACCACAACCATCAGTGCCCACAGTGGAAACAGCGCCCTCGCGATAGATCGCATCTATGGCACCAACACCACACCAAGGGCTCTGACGGTGCTTTACTGTGCCACAGGCACCCAGCATGCTCAATGGCATTCAGTGCCATAGACAACACCCCAGGCATCTGCAGACAATGGCAGCTGGGTGGCACACATGGCAAACACCACAGGCCAAAAATGTCCGAGGGTCAGCGGCACAGATGGAGACAGGTGCCCAAAGGAACAGCTGCTGGCCAGCATCCTTGATGGTTCCCCTCAGTTCAGCTGTGTGTCAGACAATGATGTTGCAGGCTTGACAGGATCTATGACAGTGCCTATGGCTGACGCTAGCCTTGACAGCAACTCTGGCACTCAGCAGGACCGATGTGTCAAGCCCTGCGTGGTCTTCAGTGCCCCATGAACCCAGTGCCTTTGGTGCCTCTGAGCCCCGGAGAGCATCAACATCCTTGGCAAACCTCTATGCCCCTTCTGTGTCCCTTCCAAGCACAGCAAAAGAGGTGTGTCAGCTCCCTCAATGCTTGGCAGCCTCAAAGGCACCGGATCATGGCACATCCTGGATGCCTCCGTGCTCCAGGGTGCTTCGGGTCAATGGTGAACTGGAGCTCGACAGTGCAGCAGTCACCCCAGGCCCAAAGCCCTTGTCGGCAGAGGGCTTCTATGGTGGTCAAGGACAGGGGTGGCTCAAGGCAATTTGCTGCATGAGGCAAGGGATGCGATGGCCCCCCCCCCCCGGCCCCCTTATCCACCCCCCCCCATACATGCACTATTTCCTTCTCACCTCTCAACCGCGCCCCCCCCCCCCAAGCACCCTCACACATGTTCTCTCACCCCACCCCCAGGGTTCATCATCACACAGACTCCTTTACACACACTCTCACCAGGTGCAATTCTGCACCTGCCTCAGGACTACTGGAGGTCCACGGGTCCTTTGTTTTGGCAGAAGGGTGAGGCGGTCGCTAGAGGAGTTGGGGGGGGGGCAGTTTTTGCCGCCTGAAGCGGCCACCTCACGCTGCCTCATTATAGAGCCACCCCTGGTCAAGGGCTCTTGGGACCCCATGTCCCTGCACTAGGCAGCCTCAAGGGTGACCAGGTGCTCATTGGCAATCCTGGTCCCCGACGCAGTCTGGATTGCAATGCTAGAGTTCGATGCTGCTACTCCACCAAATGAAGGCCCATGGCACCTGATGACACTCGAGTCAATGCCGTTTCTCCGGTGCAGTGAGAATCCATGGTGCTCAATGGCATGTATGGTGCACAACGACACCCGCTGATGCCTATGGCATGGAAGCGCTCCCACACTCAAGGGCAATTGACAGCATTGATTTGAGTGTGGTCACACACCTCGATGGAATCAAGGGTGACCATGGTGCTCTTTGGCAGTTCTGGTCCCCAAAGAGGTCATGATATCTATACGTCTGACCATCAGTGTGCTAGCACGGGTGTAACATAGGCAACAGTTACCAGTCATGCTTGCCCAGGCTCCTCAAAAGGAGACTACTCTTCCATCATTGGCAAGCAGGAAGGGAGCCTATGTCGTCCAAGACTGGTTCCTTAGAATGTTGGAAGAATGAACTCCCCTCCCCCTAAAAGAACGGTGCAGTGTGGTCCTCAATCCCTTCACTGTGCGCACCTCCATAGATGCCAATTAATGAAACGTAACTTCTGCGCCAGCAGAACTCAGGCGAGTTCCCAGGCTCAATGGCCTACATGGATCACCCACATACTGCATGCTGAAAGTCCTGTAAGCACCAAAGGCATAAAAACAGACAGAACAAGGAGAGGACAAATATTGCACCTGCAGTTTAGTTTCTAAGGAATAGAATTAGAGTGTGCCAGGCTACACAGCGGCTAAGGCCCGCCATGTGGCTGGCAGAAAGTTGAAAGGAAGAGGAAAAAAAGCACAAGGAAAAAGAGAAAAAAAAAAAAACAAAGCAGCTGCAGCTCCAGAAAAAATTCACAAAAACTGAGGAGAGTGCAAAGCTGAATACCATGACCACATGGCTAAGCAGAAATAGAGAGACTGAGGGATTCTGCCTAGGGGACATGGTGATAGTTACAGCTGCACATGCTCAGTAGGGTATGTTTGAAAGCTCCAGAATAAAGTTCTAGAATCTTTTGAGATCAAAGTTCTGGGCCAGACTCCATCCAATGATGTCACCCGTGTGTGTGAGGGCTGCCATCCTGCTTGTCCTAGGAGAAACACCTTACAATCAAGATAGAGAAAAACCAAGATGGATATTTGCTACAAATTTTAAATTTTTGTGAACTTAGGGTACAGAACATCTGTCACTCTTGAAAGGAATACAGTAGTCAGAAAAGATTGAAAACCACAATTTTGTATCACTGAACACAGAAACAGTTAATGAAGTGAGCAAAACATTTTATTTGTAGCTTTAAATCTATAGCAGAAGAGCAAACTACAACATACCCATAGTTAAACCAGTTAGTTACATCCTGGGTTAAATAGTCTGTATTTTGATCCCACTGCATGCCCTCTCCTGAAATAAGCTCAAAAGGCAGCTAGCCTTAAATTTAATTGACTCTTGCTATTTGCAAGTTGCCTATAAGACTATGCATGAGGAGGTAAAGACAGCATGTGTACAACCTTTATTAACCTGTAGAGCTATACAGAGTAATTCCATCCCATCATGTAGTCAATGTGTGCTACACATTTCAGATATGTAACACAAAAGGAAATCTTTTCACCCAAATAGAATTTAAAATTCAAAGAAAGGTTCACTGCTGTGAAAGGTAGGTCAACCTAAGAGTAAAAAAGATACAATCATTCTTGGGAAGTCACTTCAGTTGCATGTAACCAGGCTACCTAGTCCCTAACCCTTAGCTACTAATAGGCCAGCAATGTGTCATTCTTTTAGCTTGTTTCAATGATGCTTACTATTTTATGAAGTGTATTCAACTGTATATTTTGCTTATTGAGAGAGAAGGGCAAATCTCTTCTCTGGAAGGTCTCCATTCTATAAAAATGTTTGAGCCATGTAAATGACTGAATATCTAGAGTTACCAGTCCCATACCATTTTTCTTATATTGCAAACACATTGGGGTAGATTTTATAAATCTGCGCCCGCGCGTACTTTTGTTCGTGCACCAGGCGCAAACAAGAGTACGCGGGATTTTAATAGATACGCGTGTAGCCATTAAAATCCGGGGTCGGCGCGCGCCAAGCTGCCCAAACTCGGCAGCCTGCTAGTGCCGAGCCGCGCAGCCTGCCTCCGTTCCCTCCCCCCACCTTCCCCTCCCTAACCACCCCCCCCTCACCTCTTGCTGTACAAGTTACGCCTGCCTGAAGCAGGCGTAACTTGTGCATGTACCCCTTTGAAAATCTGGCCCATTCTGGGCAGCTCACTTTCATTGCAGTTATTCATATGCATAATATTTTTATGCTACTAAATTTCATAAAATAGTAGCCTTAAAGAGACAATCACAGTGTGGATACAAATTGTGGTACATGGGCATTAAAAAAAAAAAAAAAAGGAAAACCCATCACATGAAAAAAGTGATAAAGAAAAAACACACATTTGGCTGAGCAAACAATCCATGCAGAAAAAAGCCCAGCCAACTGTGTTTAATATTTGACTGTTAAAAATAAATACAGTAAGTTACTTTATTATACTGAATCTAATTTCTAACTGCCTTTTGAGCAGGAAATTTGCAATTTATAAACTGGGAAGGAAAGCAGAGTACTGCTGGTCTACACTGGAGTAGTAATGAATGCCAAACTATGTTTTGCTCTCCTCTGATACAAAAGGTGGTGCTGCAAATTTACAGGAAGGAAGGGTAGAGAATTCCAATGCCTAAGTAGTCACATGCAACACCTAAGTGCGTGCTTCCAGTCTAAAATGGGCAAGGACAGTTTATATATTCTCTAGTTTATTTCATGTGTGCATGTATACCTTGGAAGTATGAGAAATCAACAAGACCAAAACAAGGAAAACAAACAAATGCAAAATTTTGTATTGTTCAACTCTGATGGGTTGTATTAGATGGATTTATCTTTTCTTCTAGCATGTGTGATGAAGCGCCAACCCTTGCCAAAATACAATTACATAATCCAATCTCAGAGTTTACAGGAGTCAGCTTAATAGTAACTACAGATGCTATAAATTTGTATATAAAAACAAAAAAAATCTGAAAAGTATATGAGAAAATGTACCTGCTGCTTCTAGCAAGGCTTCTAGTCTTGCTTGTGTCTCTGGATCAACTGTTCTTAAGTCTGCTCCTTCTGCAGCACTTGATAAAAATAATTCTGATGCCGTTTTAAGCACTGGGTTATCCAAATCTTCTTGGTCCAAAATAAATGATTCAACCTGTTTGAAAAAAAATTTAATATAAGTTTCACCTTACAAGCATTCCACAATTACAAAGATTTGTTAAACTATATTAACAAAGAATAAAGCCATACAGAAACAAGGACAAGGCAAAAGAGTCAAAAGAAAGCATAACTAAAATAGTTTACAAAAACTAACTCCACTTATTCCTCAAAAGAGAAAAATCAGGGTCAGTAAAGACAGCGATAAAACCATAGATATTATAAGGCATATCTGTAGTAGTATTAAGGTAAACCTTTCACATAGTATAAAGTATGTGTGTCAGAGCCAGGCAAAAAAAAGGAGCCAGGACTGGTTAGAATACCTGGACAGGGACCAGGAATAGAAACAGTAGCCCTTACAGGAGAAAAGCATCAGAAACTTAGGGCCAAGAAAAAACAGCAGCACCTCCAGCCTTGGGCTGGAAGGAGATGTAGCCGGTGGGGACCTAGAGGTTCCACACAAAGAGAGAAGGGCTGCAAAAAGTTAAAAAAAAAAAAAATTCCTTTCCCCAACACACACAGCCTAAGAATTCTGGTTCACATCTAATTCACTCTACCACCTGCGATGATCTTCAAATAGTATCAAATTGGACAAAAATGTCCCATCACTGCTGTATTATACTAATATTTGCATAAATTGATATATCTTTTATACCATGCCAGAAAACCTGGTTCTAATATTATTCTGAAATTTTAAGAATTTTCAAAACATTTGTTTAGATGGGGTTGCAGGTTTCAAATAATTATTAGTGCCCCCGGAAGTTTATGATTATATTACGAACCATTATAGTGCCGGGAGCACCAATAATTATATGAAACCTACAACCCCTTCTAAACAAATTTTTTGAAAATTAAAGCTAAGAATTCTGGTTGGCGTTTTAGATTTCTAAAGCTTTCCACCCTCCAAAAAAAATTAATTCACTTGCTCACAATAAAAGTTTTAAGTATGAATGAAGCAATGACCAACAGTATAGGTAGTTAATGCACTGTTGCAAGGAGTTGAGGACTCAGGTAAACACATTAATAATGATTAGAAATGGGCTGAAAAAAATCTGAATCTTGAATTCAAAACAAACAACTGTCAGCATAAAAACTATTCAGTCCATTCCTTCGGCCCATTATGTTAAAAAGCGCCTACTCAATCATCATTTTTTCTTGACCTGCCACTAAATGTGCTTTTGCAACTACAAAATGCTTGAATTCTGGCTATTGCTTTGCCTCCTGAAAGCATTCCACATGTTCACTGACCTCCCCATTCCATATAAACCAACCTCTTGGCCAGGGCTTTCCAAACCTGTCCTGAGGTCCCCACAGCCAGTTGGGTTTTCAGGATATCCACCATGAATATGTACGAGATAAAATTTGCATCCTTGAGGTCATGATCCTCAACATTTTGTCTGGTCACTGCTTGTTCTTCCCCTTCCAGTATAGCATTCAGCCCTTAAATTTCTGTATCCCAGATTTATATTTTTTTGACGATACCAAAACTTGTAACACGATGGACAGCTAGGAAGGAATGTACAACATAAGGAGGGATCGAGAAAAGCTCAAGGAATGGTCTATGGTCTGGCAGCTATAATACTGAAGGTGAAATTATTCTAAGCAAAAAGGAAGAACATGATTTGAGAGTAATCATATCTAATGATCTTAAGGTGGCCAAACAGGTGAATAAAGTGATGGTAAAAGCCAGAAAGATGATTGGCTGCACAGGGAGAAGAATGGTCTTTGCCGAGACCTAACTTGAAATACTGTGTACAATTCTGAAGATAGCATCTTCAAAAGGATATAAACAGGATGGTGTCGGTCCAGAGGGTGGCTACTAAAAATGGTCAATCGTCTTTGTTCTAAGGCTTATGGGGGACAGACAAAGATCTAAACATACACACCCTAGAGAAAAGGTGAAACAGAGGAGATAGGAGACATTCAAATATCTCAAAAGGTTTCCATGCACAGGAGGTGAGCTTTTTTAAATGGAAAGGAGGCTCTAGAATGAGGAGTCATGAGATGAGGTTGAAAGGGGGTAGACTCAAGAGTAATCTTAGGAAATATTTCTTTACACAGATGTGTGGAACAGCCTCCCAGTGGAAGTGGTGAAGACAAAAATAGTATCTGAATTTAAGAAAGCATGGAAAAAATACAGGGGATCTCCAAGGAAGTGATAAGAATTATAATGCTAAATTAATTGGACAGATGGGCATACTGGATGGGCCATACAGTCTTTTTCTGCCATGTTTCTATAATGCTGCAGCTGACATGCTCCAAGCTATCTCATATATATTTTAAGTTTTATCATGCTATCCTTTGGATATATCTTTTACCATGTCCATATCTTCCTCTTGTGATAGGTGCCTATAGAGTACACCTACAAAGATATAATTCATGACAACCCAAAGCAACTTAGACCACTATGAAAAAGAAACACGTGACAGTGAAACTATTATCCTGTAGCCACTTACCAGCCTTCCATGATCTTTAATGAGTCCTAATCAAAAGTTTAACAGGTAGACACTAATCAATGGTTTTAAGTTGAAATTTCAACTGTTGATTTAACTAGTTGTAGCAGTGGCTGGAAAATTGTTGGTAAATTATCTTCAATAGGTACTACACCTAGAGTATTGAGCAAAGCTCTGGTCGCCCCATCTCAAAAAAAAGATAAGGAAGAACAAATAAAAAATGGAATAGGTCACCGATGAAGACAAGCTATGTAGGTTAGGGCTCTTCAAGCTTGAAAGACAGCTAAGAGGGGACATGATAAAAGTTTATAAAATCATGAGTCTGGAGGAACAGGTAAATAGTTATTTACCCTTTCAAATACTAAAACAAGGGCAGACCATTAACTAGCAAATAAATTTAAAATAAATTGTAGGAAATATTTTTTGACAACATAGCTGGATTGTGTGTTGAGAGGACATAGTCAAGGTAACTAGCATAGTAAGGTTTAAAGAGAGGTTTGGACAAGTTCCTGGAAGAAAAGTCCATAAAATATTAACCAAGTAAACTAAAGATGCTATTGCTGCTATCCCTGGGAGTAACAGGAAATAGGTCTACTTTATGGGATCTGCTGGGTACGTTCGATCTCAACAGACTACTGTTTGACAGGATGCCAAGCTTGATGGATCTTAGTCTGACCCATTGTGGCATTTTATTATGATCAGTAGGAACAAAATATAGAAATATGGCAGAAAGCCCATAAGGCCTATCTAGTCTGCACATCCACATGACTGCTCAGCTCTACAATCTAATGCTCAGAGATCCCCCCTGTGCTTTGTCCCATGCTTTCTTGGATTTAGATACTGTCCATATCGCCACCACCTCCACTGGGAGACTGTTTCATGGATCTATACCTACCACCCTTTCTTGAAAAGAAATACTTCAACATATGCCTCAGTCTACCCTTTCAACCTCATCCCATGACTCCTCGTTCCAGTGTCTTGAGACCTAACGCCTGTGCATCGATACCTCAAAGATATTTAAATCTCCCCTTTTCCCCCCGAAAGTATATGTTTAGATCTAAGTGTCTCCATATGCTTTACAATGAAGATCACAGACCTTTTTAGTATCTACTTTCTATACTGACTCTATCCTGTCTATATTCTTTTGAAGGTGAGGTCTCCAGAACTGTACACAGTATTCCCAACGAGGCCTCCCCAGGGGACTCATTCGTGAGCAATATCACCTTTTTCAGGCTGCCACTTCTCACTATGCACCCAAGCATCTTTCTGCCTTTTCCGGTCACCTTGAAATCAATGGATATAATCACCCTTCGATCCTACTTTGTTTTGTGCTTAGAATTTCACCCTAGACCATACTACAGGTTTGGGAATCCCTACTCTATGCCCAAGAAATAATCATGGCCCAAGTAGAATGAGCCACCACAAATTCAGGCATCTGAAAGTAACTTTTCTGGCCTCAAAAGATACATTTTACCCATCTAGCAATGGATTTGCCTATATTTAGTTCACAGAAAACAGCTGTTCTCTCAGATCTGGACATACATCAGACCTTATTTTTTTAATCCAGATCATTTCATCTTTGATGCTTCTAATCTGAATTACTATACGATTCCCTGGTCTGATCACTACATAATATTGAGCTTCTTTGAACATACCAAGGAGCAATCCTCCAAATCATAAACTCAAAACACTAATATAGATAAAGATCAGTTTAGAGATTTATTTATGCCACATTTAACAGAAATTGATAGATTTAATATTAACTTGGCTGTCTTCTTGGAATTCCATCACCACCAATATTTTAAATGATATTGCTCCAATTAAAGCCTTACCACAAAATGATTAAAATCTGCTCTGCGCTTCTCGATGGCCTTACAAAATATGAAACAGGCATTATGAACCCCAATCGTGCAAGGATCCTTCCAAGGGATCAAAGTCCACCTACTAATATTGTTAATAACTAATATTTGTAATCCACCTTGTTTTCTATCAGAAATATGGGATCTAAATATTGATAAATAAAATAAACACCAAGAGGCCGATACTCAAAAAAAAAAAAAAAAAAAAGCCAAGCACTTAAATTTAGATGCCTAAATTAGGTGCCCATGTTAGGTACTTATTTTCAATCAAACTTAGGCCCAGGGAAGATCATTTTTAAATAAATGTGCATGGCAGTATACACACACATATGGCCACAGGCAGATATACATAAGTATTTTGTAAGCTGCATGTATAATATGTGCAATTTTGTATAATATGCATAACTCATAACACATGTATATAGGTTTACATGTGAATACACATACAGACTCTTCAACTTATTTTAAAAAGTTGTGTGTATTTTATACGCGTGAAAGTAGGATTTACTTGCAAGGGTCCCAATTTACTTGTGCCAAGTCGGCCAATTGTAAAACATGCGGGCATATATGAAATTAACCAGTTTACCAATTAGTCCACCAGTTCACCATCCTTTGAGGTTATCGAGACCTTCCTGGTTCTTCTGCCTGAATTCCCCCCCCCCCCTCCTTCTCACAGACCTATCACCCAAGTTTGTACTACACAATAAACATTTAATATTACTTATGCCAGATATGTAAATGGCCTTGCCCCACAAAACCCCTAGATCAGCCCTGTTTTACACGCAGATGTGTATGCGAAAGTGAAAACATGTGCATAATGTTTACTTTTACAAAATACGGAATATGCAAGTAGTGGCTACTTATACACATATGCTAATTTAAACATGCATAAAATTAATCTAAATTAAGGGAATTATAGCTTAGGTAATGAAATTTAAATTTGCCATGATCTGCCTAGATTTAGGCTCCTAGGTTAAATTTGCAAAAGTGCCAATTTAGGTGCCTAACTGCAAAAGTTAGTAGCCTAAATCCTTTGAAAATAGGCCTCTAATCTTCTAGGACAATAAGAAGGTATAGGCAGCACTAACTGGAGAACAAGCAATATTTTGTCAAAACTGAAGGTGGAAAACTTAGGGCACAGGTTTGGGACACCAGTAAGGCAGTATTTGGGATCATTTAATTTCAAAAGCATCAGTAATGAAAGAAATGATGAAGTATGTCTTTAAATCAGAAAATCAAAACTAGGAAAAGGATATATAGATAGAAAGAAGATAGCAGGGGAACTTGTCCTTAAGAACCTCCTTAGCCAGTTGGGTTTTCAGGATATCCACAATGAATACGCAAAGATAATGTGATCCTTCATAAAAAGATTCTGGGAAATGCTATTGGGCATTGAAATTATGTTTATTAGTTTTTCAAAAGGTGCCAACTATTTCATCTATGGACTTAAAGAGGTATTTGAGGGAAATAAACTTATTTCAAAACAGGTGTTTTCCTTGGACAGCAGGATAAGCAGTCATGCATGTGAGTGACATCAATCAGCGGCACTAACAGAGCATTCACAACTGTAGAAAAAAACTTTAGACAACTACTTGGCCTGATTGTGACTTCATGCCCTACTGATGCCATCAAGACATCTCAATCCTATGTAAAAGGATAAGTAGCCACCTCCAAAAAACAGGAGGTGGGAGTGAATGCATGGCCAATTATCCTGTCTAACGAAGAACATCCGTTACAGATAAGCAACTTAGTTTTCTTCATAGACAAACAGAACGAATCAGCCACACATGTGGGAATGTTAAGAGCTGTCCTCCAACAAAAATGGGAAAACTAACTATCCAACAGGTGTGTCAACTAAATACGTACTTTGGGGCATCTTGTAAAAATTTTAAATGGGCCCTAATGGGGATGGAGTTGGATTCTACCCTTCTAAAACAGCCTGGAGGACCCTTACCAAATCTATTACATCAGGAGTCAATGTCCAAACAATAAATTAGAAGTAACTTGTGGCCAGAAGCCCATGTAGCATTCTTGCAATTTTTCTTAAAGAGGTCCACTCAGATGGGCCATAGCTCTGACAATGTGATCTTTCACATATCACTCTAGACTCAGACTAGCTTAGGCACAACAAAAGGAGATGCAATCTGCCATCCAACTAGAAAATGGTATGTTTGATTATATCAAGTCAATGCCTGTTTGTGTCAAAGGAAAGAGTTGGACTTAAGGGCTTTTTTTTCTGCTCCAGGCAGAAAGCAATGGCTATTTGGCAATCCAAAATGTGCAATACCCAAATGTAATCTACTTTGAAGTGTCAGAAAAGGCAAAATCTAAATAAAAATGTATTATGAGCATGAGGCCTGGGAAAACATGGTGGTAAGATGACAGATTACTATAGAAATCAGACACCACCTTAGACAAATTTGAGATGAGTGTGCAGCACCACCCAATTATGAAGAGACTTCGGGTATGACGTATAAAAGTTAGTACGGCATGAAGCTCATGGCCACTGTGGGCTGAAATGATAGTCACTAAAAATATGACCTTCCAGGTCAGGAAGCTATCTCACAAGATTCAGAAGCTCAAAAGGGACTTTCATAGGTTGATTCAAATACCATGCTGAGATCCTATAACAATGCAGATGACTTAATGAGAGGCCTCACTTCAAGTAAGCCCCACATTAAATAAACTAAAGACTGTACAGAAATGGGGGTTCCTACTATATGGTGGCATTAAGCACCAAATAAATTAAGGTGAATCCTAACCGAGATGGTTTTAAAACCAGACTGACAGATACAGAGAACGGTCTTAGTTTGTTCAGGCCAAGAGAAGGTATCTAGGACCTTGCACTCAGACCAATTGGCAAATCTCTCCCATTTAAAAACCATGGGATCTTTTAGTACCTTCCTTCATAGACGTCAGAACATGAGAAATTTCACTGGAGAAACCAAAGAAAAATTACTTCACTCAGAGAACTTGAGAGATTGGAGGTTGGGGTGAAACAGTGGTCCCTGATTCTGTATGATCAGAGCTGAAGAATTCCTTAGATTGGTTTTCTGATACATAATCCCTGAAAAGGTGCTATAACAACCATAGTTTCTTAGACCTTTGCAAGTTTTATAGAGGTCTTTGCAATCAGGGAGGATACACATACAGAAGATCTGATGCCCAATGAAGGGAGGAAAAAAACAAAACAAAACCAACACTGTCCAATTCCAGTCTGATCATCTCCTGAACATTCCATTCAATGAAGTCGTCTACATATCGAGGAAGCCCTCAATCAAGAAATATTTAAATTCACTATCTAATCCATTTGCTAGGTTAGAAACATGATAGCAAAAAAAATAAAAATAAAAATAAAAAGACTGTATGGCCCATCCAGTTTGCCCATCTGCCCAATTAATTTAGCATACTTATGTCCTTAAAGATCCCCTGTATTTATCCCATACATACTTAATTTCAGGTACTATTTTTGTCACTACCACCTCCACCACCCTACCCTCCCTGTAAAGAAATATTTCCTAAGATTACTCCTGAATCTATCCCCTTTCAATCTCATGACCCCCTCATTCTAGAACATCCTTTTCCACCAGGCTCACCTCCTGTGCATGGAAACCTTTGAGATATTTGAATGTATCATATTTCACCTTTCCTCTAGAATATTCATGTTTAGATCTTTAAGTGTATTCCCATATGCTTTAGAACAAAGACCATTGACCATTTTAGCAGCCACCTTGTGGACAGACTCCATCCTGTTTATATCGTTTTGAAGTTGCAGTCTCCAGAACTGTACACAGTATTCCATGTGCAGTCTCTCACCAAAGACCTATACAGGGGCAATTTCATCTCCCTTTTTCTGCCGACCTTTCCTCTCCCTATGCAGCCAAGCCTCATTTCTGGCTTTTATCATTGCTTCATCCAAATGAACAAACTTGTTCTATAGATGTACTTCACTACTCTAATAAAAAAGGTAGTGATCATCTTACCAGATTTGGAATAAAAAAAAAAAAAAAAAGAAATACCACTAAACTGGCTACATAGAATATTTTAATTCATCTTCCCTTGATTACCACATAGTAGATTCTACAAGGGAGAAATAAGTCACAGATTCTGCTGGAGAGAAAATTGTTTAACATACTACTTAAATGCAAACTCCTAGTTAAGAGCAAACTCTCTTGGCCTGTTCATATAATTTCATGCTAAAGATTTAACACTCATTGTGAATACATGCATTAAACAATGATTACTTTCAAGTATGTTTTCATTTTTATTATCTGCTTCCTTTCAGGTACAAATGTGCAGTAATCTGTCCATTCTCCACCCACCCCGCAAGATTTTTTCACCTTAAAGGTAATCACTGGTATGCCTGCTCAATTTTTTTTTTAAAGCAAACCTAACACTTTGGACAGTTTCTAAAATACTGTTTTTCCTTTAGAAACCTGTTAATTTAAAATCTTCAATTTTTTCTTTTCACTGAATTACTTTAGCAGTGATTTCACATAAAAATGTGAATTTTGGCAAAATTTACATTTACAGAAATGTAAAAAAAAACCCCACACTTAGAAGCCTTTAATATAATCATTTACTGTATGCATACAAGGTATTTTAGTATCTATAAAAAGTCTGTTCACTCCATCTAGGGTTTCTACTGGCAGATATTCACCCTTAAATATAGTAACAGCTAACTATCCTCTTACTCATTGCAAAATTAAATTTTGCCATAAATAAGGTAAATCACCGATTTAAGATCCAAAATAAATCTTGGCTCTAGCTCTTGTTGGGAAGAAACTCTACAGATGTAGCATGTCAGTGAAATAGTTTAGTAGTGTTCTTATAGAAACTGTTGCTGATCTAACCAAAGACATTAGAAGTAGTTCAAAAGAGATCAACAAATCTTCTCACAGAGATCTCTACAGTATTTGACAATGGGAGAAGAATGATAACCTACCTGTTGTACCTCAACATGCAATATGCTGCAAACATCTCAGTTTCCCCTCAACCAAGAACCATTAAGTGGAGTAGCAGCCATGTGGTTAGAGAAGCAGGCCTTGAACCAGGAAAGCCAGGGTTCAACTACCACTTCTCTCAATGATGCTTCTTGCCACCTTCACCTCCACTGCCTCATCTACAAACTTAGGGCCTGATTTACTAAGCATTTTTCTACAGACACAGAATGTCAGAAAAGCCTTAGTAAATAGGCTCTTAGTTTGTACATGAGTGCAACTCTTCTCAGAGCTCAAATAACATACATAATTAGATCTTAAAAAAAAAAGTTAAAAATAAAGAGTACTAGAAGATATTTCTATGAGAGGATGAGCTATAAACTAGACAAGTGGATGAAACAGAATTCTGAGATCAAAAAATTAATACACTAAAAAAACCCAGCAGCATTATGAAGTAGAAGACTGGTAAAATATGCCCTCACAATGAGGTAACTTCTGTTTTAACTTTCAGACAGCAGTAGTATACATTACATGTGTTGCTTAAAGTTTAAATTATTAAACTTGTTACACTGGTCTTGTTAAAATTAGCTTACCTGCAACTTATGGAAAATTACAAAATATTCCCTTTAAGTAAACCTTGCAATTTAAAATACCAACTTTCATAGCATCTGCACTAGATGCAGTATGCAATTTAAGCTTTTGTTCTATGATCTTTGTAATTGGTTTTTCCTCTTAATTCCATTTCTGCTTATATTTTACTATGATGGACTATTAGATTGCATAAATATGAAATTTCACATTTTCTGGAATATTTTGTACATCACTATTTGTTCTTTCCTTCTTCAGAATACAGAAGACATAGTATATTTCATCTTGAAGTGCTGAAAAAAGTGCAAAAAGCAGAATATAAAAATATCTAAATAAATAAATAGTATAGTTTCCTTAGAACAAGGAAGTCAATGCTATTCACTTGACCCAGGGTATAAAACCTAACATCCAACTGTACTAGCCACTCCTCCCTTCCTTGTCATCTTTGCTCAAGGTGGCTGCCAGCTAGTTTCCCTGTCTTTGCTCATTTTTTCCTGTTATACAGTAGAGCAGTATTGTTTTCTTTACTGAACAAGCAGACTACAGTTTATAGTGAGAGTGTGTGGGTGGGGGGGGGGGGGGGGGGGGGGAGGGAAATAAAGGCTAGAAGAACTTTCTTCAAGTCCTAATACTGTTCCCAGCTCTCTTTATGGCTAATTGATTATAACCAATCATCCTGAAAATGAATAGGCCATGGGTGGAAGCAAAAGCACCTGAGAAAAAAATTTCTTGCCTGCTCCCATTGCCCACTTGTGCTGCAACACCAACATGACAACCAAATTTGCCAACATTCAGTTCCCTATCACCATTGACAAGCTGGCAACTAAACATCTCTTTAAAAGTGCAAACTTATCATGAACATTAGAATTTGGCACAGTATTGCATTTGACTTAATACTACAGGCCTGCTAATCCAATTTCCCATGCATGTGCAAGCAGATGAGATCAACAGGGATTGAACGCATATTGAAAATGTGTAAAGTGCACGTGAGAGTAAAAGTCAGTCAAATTAGGCTCAAAACAGAGGTGGTATGCATATTGCATTGGCCCACCCCAAGTGGTTTATAATTTAAAAAAAAAAACAGACATCAGCACCACAATATCCAGTGGGAAAAAAGTCTCAGGCCCCTTAAAAACTGCTTTTGCATAGGAAAAATGTAGCCAGTGTTTAAAACAGAAAAAAAAAAAGTTAAATTTTCTGTGAGTAAAAAGTGTTATTAAAGCTAGCTTTCCTATTTTTGCACATGCATATCAAGTTTTAAACATGTCAAGATTATTTGACTTAGGCAAATAAATGCATATGAATTTGGATGGATAGATGTTTGTGGGCTTATCTATGGGCAAAGCATCAGTGAAGTGTCTATGGAGGTACCTCATGAACACCAATTTTTATTTTTTTTGGGGGGGGGGGGGGGGGGGGGTGTTGTAGCTCACTGCTTTTACAAGAGCTGCTTATTCATTACCCTATCCTGAGACCAAAAAGTTCCTCCTAGGGCAGGTGTGGCCAACTGATCCACAAACAAGCCTGGCTTTCAGGTTATCCATAATGAATATGCATGAGAGATTTGCATGCACTGCCTCCATTTTATGCAAATATATTTCATACATATTCATACACAAATCTACACATCTCTCTTGCTTGCACTCTCTATACACACAAACATGTCACACTACTGTGTATCAAGAGGTACAGTGGAAAATACAAAGGCTCCTTTAACCAAGTACTGATGGCCATATTTACCAGTACATTATATTATACACACGCATTGGTATGACCACAATCACCAGAAATAAGGTACAATTTACAGGTTAATGTTAACAGTGAAGATAAACAGTAAAAAAAAAAAAAAAGCTGATCTACTGACACTACAAAAAATAATGAACATAAAATACTGAAATGTGCTGTTAGCAAAACGTCTTCAAAAGAACCTATTAAACATTTTATTACATGAGTTTAAATTACACTTAGGGTTTATGTTAACTCTAGGTCTGGCATTTTGAAAGCAAAAATCTTATCCTACCTGTTGGTTATACAATCAATTTGTAAGTAGACGATATATATGATGGTATATTAATCCTTTATGTTTAATTTTCGAAGCAGATACATAAGGTGCTTCAACATAATGGCTGAATATTTCAACATAGGCTTTGTCAAACTAGGTAAGTTTGAATCCCAGTATGTGCCAATACATTAGAAATTAAAAATATTGGCTTGTTTTCACACGCCAGGTATTTTACTCTACTAAAACGAAAACGCTCGTCATTTTTCGACGAGGACATATGTTTAGAAAAAAAAAAAAAAAAGAATCGCTGTGGTCTACAACTGTCTGGGTTTGTTTTTTTTCCCCTGCGATTCCAGACGAGACAAACACAAAATAAAAAGGATGATTTTCAAACGGGAAAATCAGTGACATCGTCCTGCGTTACAAAATGTATCTGGCTTCCTCCAAAGGAGGAAGGGGGGAAAGGGTGGTTATGGGAAAACCTCGACTAAGCCAGCCCGAGATTCTTTAAGCTGGGGTGTGTACTGCGCAAAACCTGTTCGGCTTCACCATGTGTGCGCCCGAGAGAAGGAGGCTCTAAAATAGCAGTGCACCAGGCTGTGCAGGCCGAGGCGCTGGGCCGCAGACCATGTCAGGAGGCACTTCCGCCGCAGCCCAGCGAAACAACAGCACGGAAAGCCCGTTCCCTTGGAGAGCAAAGCCTCCTGCGCCTGCGGCCTAATGGTCTTAGCCGCCGCCCTACGATGTATTTAGTGATTTTATTTTTTTTTTTGTCTTTTTTTATTTTTTTTTGCGGTGCAGCATAGAGGGGAGGGGGAGGGGGGGTGATTCACATAGCTCCGGTTACTCACCTCAGACACCTCGTCCTCGTCGCTGCCAGAGCCCGCGCCTGACGAAAGCACGGCGGCCGCCGCCAGCTTGAAATCCAGCCTGTCGTTGCCAGCTCCTCCCGCGTCGCCGAAGAGCCGCACTTTCTTCCCGGCCAGGCCCACCCCCGGCTCGGCTCCCACTTCCAAGTCTACAGGCGGGGAGCGCGGAGTCACGGAGTCAATCTCATCCTCAAACCCGTCCGTCAGCATTTCCGTCCCGGCTATCGCATTCTGCATAGCTCCGTGGTGAAGGGAGGAACCAGCTTCCGCTCAAACTACGATTTCTTCAACTTTAAATTTCTCTATATATTTATTTATTTTTGACTTCAGAAAGCCTCCCCGGAAAAAATATCTGAAGTGAAAAGCAGAAGAAACCTTTCCCCAGCCATTAACTTCGGATGACCTAACCTAACGCTGGCGAATGGCCCCGCCTAAAAATGAAAGGCCGCGTTCAGTTATTTGCCGGAGAGAGGGCTCGCGGCCACCGCATAGGTCCCCAACGGACGTCACTCACGGCGCCGTCACGCGCCCTTCCTGCGCAAGCTGCGTTGAGTCGAACGCGGCGCCCCACACCCCGCCCGCTCTTCCTCAACTTCCAGGAGTTGAATTGGTGGAGTGGCGCGTCACTCACAGCCGCGGCCTGCCCCCCCCCCCCCCCCCTCCTGCTCCTTCCTAGCTTATTAACCTTCGAGCCCCTTAAAAATGCCTACCGAGCTTAGGTGGGGCGAGAGAGCATTGCTTGGTAACCGTTCGCGCTTCGGGAGAAGGCGAGGAAGGGCTCGCGCTGGGACTTGTTTACGTTTCACCGCAGAAGTTCAAAAGAAAAATATGGTCTCTGAAGCAGGCTGCTGCGTATTTTCCACCTTCTAGTCTCTGCCTGGATTAATTCCTGGCCAGCGATTGGCGCATCGCGTTGCCAATCAAGCGCAGAGCACAGGCTTCCCACCTTAATTGGACCGGGCCGCAGGAATCCTAACTTGCTGGAGAAGAGACTGGCTACGTCATGACGTTGGTCAGTTTAGGGCATACGTCTCTCCTAGACATTTTCCCTGCCACCTTACAGGATTCGTAGCAAAGGTCGGCGAGGAGAAATTGTTTCCCGAAGAGGGGCCGGTGGCGGGGCTTTGTAGCCAGCTTGGGCTCAGGGCTCTTGCCCCCCCCCCCCAGAATCCCAGAGACGGAAGCGCCCCCGCTTGTGAGCGTTGGCTATCGAGATATAAAACGAACGGCAGGGCAGAGAACCTCGTCCAACTGGGATGATGAGCTCCTCGGGGCAGGCTTAGAGGCAGCCTATTAAAATGCAACCACGGTTCTTTGTGTTGGTGTGACACGAGCAGACGTCTTTGCGTCCCCCACCCAGTCCTCCCTGCTTTAGCTGTCCCGTAGGACACGCCTAAGTTGCAGAAACAATTTTACATGGCCCTTATTCCCGTTTTTGAAACACTTTTTCATTCTAAGCATTTATCTGCAATAAACAGTCTTCCCATGGTCTCTTGATTGTCTTGAGTAAACTGTAAGATCCATGGCAGCAGGGGACTGTCTCTTCTGTGTGTCTGCACAGCACTGCGTGTCTACTGTTTTAGAAATGAGAAACAGTACCAGTAACGAGAATTGCATACACGTAAACTTTAGGTATCTGTGTGTGTGTGTGTGTGTGTCTGTTGTTCAATGTAACAGTAAATGTCGGCAGAAAAGACCCAAGTAGTCCATCCACTCGGCCCACCAAGTCTTGCGGGGTTTTTTTTTTTTCAAGGGTAGTGACTGCTACTCCATGCAGGTTACCCCCATGCCTTCTGTAATCGGTAGAAACTTCTGCTTAGTGCGGGTTACCCCTTTTCTGCATTGTCAACTTTTAGTCACAAGGTATGCTTGTGCTTTTGAATTCCATTTCTGTTCTTGTCTTCACTACCTCTTACAGGAGGGCATTCCATGCATTTACCACCACCCTTTCCTTGAAGAAATTTCCTGATGTTCCTGAGTTTGCCCCCTTGAAGCTTCATATTGTCTCCTAGTTCTACAACTTTCTTTCCTCTGCAAAAGTTTTGATTCCTATGCATTGTTGTTAATTCCTTTCAGGTATTTAAAAGTTTGTATCATATATCCCCCTTCTCTCCTCCAGGATATGGATATTCAGATTCTTCAGTCTCTTCTAATATGGCTTTCAATGTATACCCCACAACATTTTAGTTGCCTTGCTCTGGATCCCTTCCATTCTGTCTCTGTCCTTTTGAGATATAGTCTTCAGAACTGAACACAATACTCCAGGTGAAATCTAATCAAAGATGTATTCAAAGGCCTTATCACCTCCTTTTCCCTGTTGGTTATGCCTCTCTCTATGCAGACCAACATTCCTCCAGCTTTAGCCACCACTTTGTCACATTGCTTCGCTACCTTCAAATCATTAGACACTTATCATCCTGAAGACTCTTTCCCTTTCTATGCACATCAGTCTTTTGTCCCCTATCACATACAGCTCCTTTGAGTTCTCGGCACCACAAATGTATGACTGCATGTCTTGGTTTTGAACACTGGCTGCCAAACTTTTGACCACTCCTCGGCTTTTCATAGATTGCTTCTCATTCTCTCTATTCCTTTAGGTATATCTACTCTGTTGCAGATCTTGGTTTTGTCTGCAAAGAGACAAACTTTTCCTTCTAACTCTTCCACAATATCGCTTACGAAGATATTGAAGAGAACCAGCCCCAGAACCGATTCTTGAGGCACTCCGCTTATGACTGTTCTCTCCTCAGAGTATGTTCCATTTACCACTACTTGCTGTCATCTGTCTGTCGACCAATTTGTAATCCATTCCACCACCTTGGGACCCCACTCCCTGGCTTTTCGTTTTGTTCATGAGCTTCCTATGTGGGACTGTATCAGTTTGCTGAAATCGCATCAAGTGCTTTATCTGGATTTCAGCAAAGCTTTTGATGCAAGGACATCTCTGAGCTCCCTTAGTATCCTGGGATGCAAATCATCCAGCCCCATTGTCTTGTCCACCTTCAGTTTTGCTAGTTCCACCCAAACACTCTCCTCTGTAAAACTTTTATTGGTGCCACTATATACATTTATTTTCTTCAGTACTTTTGGACCTAGGCATCCCTGCCAATTAAATAATAAGATGCATTTAAGAACTGTTGACATTGTAATGCAATCATGAGATACTTGCAAGCCAGTTGATGTCATTGAAGTTACAGGCAGCTGCCTTTATTGTAGGCTGCAGCATTACAACAGTTACCGTCCAATAAAAACAATGATGCTAGGAGTTAATTTGTAAATTTGTTACTCATGTTTAAACATGAAAGTTTTTTAAAGCTTTTCCAACAAAAAGGTTTAAATGAATAGAGCAAAGGTAATAAATATATGTGAACAACAATATTGGGGGGGGGGGGGAAAAAGTAAGGAGAGCTTATGCAAGGTTATAACCATGAATGTGCTTTTATCTTCTTGGAGTGTTAAAAATAATACTAGGACAAATCATCACAGAATGAACAAAATGTGTAATTCTTAAACTTTCCATATGTATCTTTTAAAACAAAGAGCATAGGACAAGAAATGCTAAAAGATTTATTCTATGTGGAGTTTGTATGAAAAATATTTGGTGCACATGATTCTGGGTGGATGCCCATGAAATAAAAGCTTTAGTCTCACTGTTTATGATTATTAGGTACTTGATTACTTGCAAATCTTAAACAAATACATCAGGCGAGGAGTTTCTATGACTAGTACACAGTATTTTGTCAGTTGAGAGTTACAGAAACCCCTCATAGTCAGTGAGATTAAAATAGGCCAGGACAGTGACTCAAGTGCAAAGACCTGGGTTAATTTCCCAGACCATGCCTCTGACTCCCAAGCTAACCAGGGCTGGGAATACTGCAGAGGCTCAGGAGCAATACCCAGTGGCCAAATTTATGGTCCATACCAGCCAGACTCACTGCAATGGCCTGGTGGAGTTAGAAGAGAGATATAAAAATAGAAAAATAATGAATGAATGAAGGCTCCTGGTATCTCAACACAGGCCTATTCTAATATAGCTGGAAGCCCAAAGGAGCAGGAGAAAACAACCAGGCCAAAAAAAAGATCAATATAGCAAATCAAATCTTTTCTATGCTCCTTGCTAACTGTTCTCTTTAACAAAGAGGATAAGTACCATTTAGCACTTTTTTCTAAAAAAAAATATCACTCATGTAGTTGCCTTGTCTGTCTGTACACAATAAAACAGGCCAAGAGAGAATCTGAGAAGAAGCTTGTCATAGAGGCAAAAACTAAAAGTAATATCCTTTTCAAGTATATTTGAAGCAAAATGCCTGTGAAGGAGTCATTTGGATTGTTAGAAGACTGAAGAATAAAACAGTTGCTCAGGGAAGAAAAGAAAATAGCAGAAAAACTGAATTAATTCTTTGCCTTGGTCTTTATGGAGGATATTGGAATCATTATTTGATGTTGATGATTCTGAGCAACTAAAACAAATCGCTGTGACATTGGAAGATTTAATAGATCAAACTGGTGAACTAAAGAATAACAAATCAACAGAACCGGATGGTATCCACCCCAGAGTCCTGGAAGAATCGAACACGGAATTGCAAACTTGTTACTAGTAAACTGTAACCTATCATTTAAACAGCCATAATACTTGAAGACCTGGATAATGGCAAATGTAATGCTGATTTTTAAAAGGGCTTCAGAGATCGGGGAAACTATAGACCAGTGAGCCTGAGATTGATGTTGGGCAAAAGAGTAGAAGCTATTCTTTAAAACAAAACCACTGTCCTTCTAGTTAGACATGGCTTAATGGGGATGAGACAACATAGTTTTAACAAAGGGAAGTCCAGCTTTACAAATCTATTAGATATTTTTGAAGGTGTAAATAAACATGTAGATAGTGAGCCAGTTGATATAGTGTATTTGGATTTTCAAAAGGAATTTGACAAAGTTTCCCATAAAAGGCTCCTTATGAAATAAAAAAGTCATGGGATAGGAGGCAGTGTCCGATTTGTGCATTGGTAACTGGTTAAAAGGAAACAAATAGGACTAAATGGTCAGTTTTGCAAATGGAGAAAAGTCATTAGTGGAGTACCACAGGGATATGTACTAGGATCTGTTCTGTTAATATATTCATAAATGATCTGGAAAAGGAAACAAATGAAATGATTTTAATTTGCAGATGACAAAACTATTCAAAGTTGTTAAAAACAGCCGGTAAAGAGAAACTGCAGAAGGACCTGGTGAGACTAGGAGACTGGGCATCTGAATGGCAGATGAAATTTAATATGGGAAAGTGCAAAGTAATGAACGTAGGGAAAAATAATCCCAACTCCAGGTACACAATACTGGGTTCTTTGTTGGGAATTACCACTCAGGAAAAGGACCTTGGAATCTTTGTGGATAATTCCTTAACTCCCTGTGTGGCAGCGATTAAAAAAAAAAATTTAGAATGGTCCAAAAAGGAATGGAGAATAAAACAAAATATCATATTGTTTCTATATCGATCCATGGTGTGTTCCATCTTGTCTTGTGTGCAGTTCTGGTTGCCCCATCTCTAAAAAGAATAAAAGAGGTACAAAGTAGAGCGGCAAAAATGGCAAAGGGGATGGAACTGCTCTCCTAGGGTGAGCGGCTACACAGGAAAAAGAGATGACTGAGAGGAGACATGGCAGAAGTCTATAAAATCATGCGTGAGGTCGAATGGATAAATAAAGGGCAGTTGTTTACCTTTTCAAATAATAATAAAACAAAGGGATGGACCGGCGGCCGGCCAAACACAACAGATTATTAGTCAACCTATACATAGATTAGGTTACACTCTTGATTTGATATTGTTAAGGATCCATCACAGGTATTTAGGGATTTAAAAACTGATTGTTCTATAGTACTGTGGTCCGATCATTGTTTAATCAGACTTGAAATTCTACTAAATTTTGACTATAAGAGGTCTCCACAAAGGCAAGTCCCAGTAAGGAAGCGGAGCTGATATGATACTGATTCCCTGAAAGAAATATGGTTGCCCGACTTGTCTAAACCTAGAAGGTTTACTCTTGATGAAGCTGTCTTTAATTGGCAAGAGTCATTTAATGCATTATATTTACCAAATTGCACCCATTATTCTATTTCCAATAAAAGAACCAATTGTGCCCGTTGGTTTGGAATTGAACTAATTCCCCTAAAGTGACAAATAGAACAACGTTGGCGAAAATCACAAGATCTTCAGCATTGTTAGGAATATTTGGATACATTGAATTAATATAGATTTAAAGCCAATAATATAAAGTGCAATTTGTATGCCTCCCAACTTCAGTTGGCACCTAGGCAGCCAAAAGCTTTTTCATATTTTTAAATCTTTGTTAAATGAGCCAGACACTAACAAAAGTATCACAAAAGTTTTTAATCCTGATGCTTTTGGTTCTTTCTTTGTTGAAAAGGTAGAACATCTAAATAATCAGTTCTCAAGCTTGCAGATTGTTGATACTGAAGCTTATTGTCCAGTTTTATGGGAATATTTTGTTGAGGTGACAACTGAGGAAATAACTGAGATCATTGGTAATTTGAAAACTAATTATTGTCTGATGAATTAATGAACTAATGCATCTCTAAAATGTTTAAGAAATGATTTGACTTACTATTGATCTTAGGAGACCGTATTTGGGCTGCTTCTCTTTCGGGAGGTGATGTTAAATTCGCACAAATTGCTATTCTTCTAGCAAGATTAGTAATATTGTAATGTTGGAAGAATGTTAATCCTCCATTGGTCCCCCGAGACTAATAGCACCCACAACATGCAAATGCATGTTGATGGCCCTATTAGTCATTCCCGCGCAATACAGTAAGTAAAATGTGCAGCCAAGCCGCACATTTTACTTTAAGAAATTAGCGCCTACCCAAAGGTAGGCATTAATTTCTGCCGGTGCTGGGGAAGTGCACAGAAAAGCAGTAAAAACTGCTTTTCTGTGCACCCTCCGACTTAATATCATGGCGATATTAAGTCGGAGGTCCCAAAAGTTAAAAAAAAGTTAAAAATTTAAAAAATTAAAATGGACCCGCAGCTCGCGGGTTGAAAACTGGACGCTTAATTTTGCCGTCATCCGGTTTCCGAACCCATGGCTGTCAGCGGGTTTGAGAACCGACGCCGGCAAAATTGAGCATCGGCTGTCAAACCCGCTGACAGCCGCCGCTCCTGTCAAAAAAGAGGCGCTAGGGACACGCTAGTGTCCTTAGCGCCTCTTTTTACCGCAGACCCTAATTTAAATAAATTACTGAATCACACGCACAGGAGAGCAAGCGCTCTCCTGTGATTTTTACTGTATCGGCCCGTATATTATGTAATAAGGGCACCGTCGTACTGACCCTCATCAGAAACCCATGCAGGCAGCAGACTGAGGCATTTAAAATAGAATTACCACACAGACAGCTGCAAAGCAGGACCTAGAGAAGGGAATTCTCTCTCACAGGAGGTTTGTCCATAAAAACACATTGTATTCAAGAAAGTGTACAATTATATGAAATAAAATATGTTAGGACAAAAGAATAAGAACAAAAGACATTACAGGACCAAAAAACAGGCCAGTTTATTCTGAGCAATCTTGACACTGCCTCAGCATTAACAGAATTCGAAACAAGGCTTGAATCAGTTATCAAAATCATCTCAAATATGCAGACTGAGAACCACTGGGCAGAAAAAAAATCAACCACAGTTGTAAAACAAAGTTATTCATTTAATTACTTTCTCCTCAAGGATGGACGTGAGCCTGGAATTCCAGGTTCAGATAAAGGTGTCGGCCATTGCGATGCTTACATCACATTCCACTTCCTCAGCCTGCTGCTTGCAGCGAGTTCAGTCAGCGGCGCCATGAGCCATCCACAGCCACCAACACTACCCCCATGCTCTGCAAGTTGCAGGAGTTGATTGTAACTGCGCCCGCTGCTGCCTCTGCCCTGCCGCAGGACCTCTTCTGCACTGGCAGGAGCCCCCACCAACCTTGCTGTCCTTGTGCTGCCACTCGTGAGAAAAAAAAAAAAAGCAACTTCCTCCTTGACTGAGTCCTGCAATAGGGAAAATAAAGCATGACGTAGTGGGAAAATGAGATGGCCGGGTGCCATGGTTTGGGAAGTCCCGAGACCGAATAACCAGCACAAATCACTTGCATTCTGTCGCACCTGCCCACCATGGCACCATTCAACTTAATGGCTGTCAAGCTTTAAAGTGCCCACACAGAAAAGAATTAGTCTTCCTTACAAATGCAGTTTAAAAAATTATTTTAAAAAAATGAGACCTTCATGTACTATCTTAGCCAATTTGAGAATATTTTTTTTCCAGTAATTGTTGCAGTTGAGGCAAAGTGATCAAAGTATTTTGAGTAACTTCCAATGCTTGAAGCTGCAGGATGTTTCTATGCAATGCTTGCACATCCATAATAACTAAAACAGGACCTTCTCTTGTATTTCTTCAAGTATATGTAGCATGCGTGAGGTGCTTTTACAAAGGATCTCATATATTTCAACTCCTTATATATGACACTGTCCACTAGAATCGCTAGTGGCTCTAGGATTGCTCTTCATGCCGATAGAATAGGATGACAAGGGGAGCAGTGATGTGAAACCCCTGCCTGAAGCAGACACAATTCAAATCATGGACACTGTGTCGGGGAGTTAGAATTTCTAAAGAAAATCATCTTTTCCAGAAAGTGTGAATTGAAGTTTGAATACTGTCAAAGTGGAGATATGGATATCACTTCACAATAGTGAGATAAGTACTGTTTTTATTGCATTAACAAAAATTCAAAAATCACACACTGAGACCATTGATTAAAAAAACAGTGGCCATAGTATCGAAGCAATAATCTTCTAATGAGGCCACTTCAATGTATGAAAGTCTCCTTATTTTCTAAAGCAACAGCGTCTGCAAGGAAGACTAGTGTGGTAGGATTTCTTCTTTATTTCTTTATTTAAAAGCATTTGTTTTCTGCTAATCGGAGAAGCTATAAGGTGGGATATTGAGATAGCATAAGAGCTTACAATCGGGTTATAACGTTTTAATAAATGAAATGAAATATATATACAATGTTATGTCTTTGTTCCCAGAGAATTGAAGTTTACTATTGCTTGGCTCTCCATGACCAAATCATTGCTAGTCTACAAAAGTCAGTAACAAAAAGTTTCACTCTGCATCTTTTTGATCAACCAAAGTGGCATTGAGCTCCCTCAAAAAAATAAAAATGACACTGGTTTAAGTCAACATAAGTAGGGAAGAACATGATGGGGTGTGTGTGGTCATAAATATATACCGTATTCACACCCCTCAGGTAAGTTATAAGGGACACAGTTTCCTTCAGCATCCTATAAGCACATGAGTGACTGCAAACCTGGGCATGCTGGTTCATTTATACAGTGTTTCATTTACATGCTTTTTATTTTATTACTAAACCTTTTAGTAAATATTTGTATGTATTATGAAGGAGATTAATGCCATATTGAAAACAGATTGTAGGATTAGTAAAAATGCTAACCAAGTACTGAAATAAATGTATTGCTATATTCGTTAGTTTTATTGCAACTATTGCCAAATGAGGATTACAAACTTGCATTTGTATCAGAAAATGCAGTCATATGCATTATAAGGCTTCACCTCCATGACCCACTCAACTCGAGATAAATAATTCAAGATAAATAATGGTTAGGAAAGAGGTTAATAGTAAAAGAGAAATTGAAAAGAAATGGCAATTTGCTACAATTAAAGTTTAGTAAATCAGTAATTCAGAACCAAAGGGCCTATTTACTAAGCAGGGTAAAACATTGTGCCCTGGGGTAGTTATGATCATAATTGTTGAAGTTAATTATCAAAATCTCACTTGGGAGGGGGGGGGGGGGAGAGACTCTGTGAGCATGAGCCCCGGGTTTTGTAAGGACCTAACAATGACTCTTCCCTTGAAGTGATTTCTTTGGGTTTATTTCTTATATGTTGAGGCTGAAAGAGGCTTCACGGGAGCTCAGACTGGCCTATTCGCCTCTGTCATGAGCATATAATGAGGGGTTGTAGGCAGGCCACTCTCCATTATCTGCCTCATTTAAATAGGTATAAGGCTCATTATTCTTTTTTGGGCACATCAAGTCACTCCAAATGTGAGCAACAGCTGGAGTTGGGTGAAGGAAGCTCCCGAAGCAGACTTAAGGCATGCTGTCAGCTCAAACTTGAGATAAAAAAAGCTTGCCCAAGTTCAGTCCCAAACTCATCTCATTTATATATCCTCCTCCTACTGCTATTTATCATTTCTAAAGCACTACTAGACATACGCAGCACTATACAGACATAAACAAGCGACAACCTCTGCTCCATGCAACTTAACAATCTCGTCGAGACAAACATACATGACAAAGAAGAGTCTGGGGAAAGTGTATTTATTGTAGAGAATTACTTAGGATTTAAAAGCAGTTTCAGAAAGGTGAGTTTTTCAATTGGATTTTAATACGGCCATTATTCAGCCCTGTTCCATAGGATATAATGGGGGAGGTGGGAGGGAGAACGAGAATCAGCATGAAGATAGACAGAAAATGGTTTGTTAGAGTCCAAAAAAACCCCCAAAAAAATCAAACCCCACTTGCAGCAACTTAGCAATATACAAAGCTTGAAGACCTGGCAACATGGAAGGGCAGCTCATGTGAAAACATTAGAAAACATCTTTTCCTATCTATATTATCTTTTTTTCTATATCCTTGAATGACACCTGACCTGCCTATTAGGGTATAGCATTGGTCCCTTCAACTGGCAAAGCAGCTCTCCCCTTACATGGATCATTCAGTATTTAACTCCTGCATTGCTTTCACTATCTTTGGGTTGGGTTTTTTTGGCATGCATATAGTGGCCTAAACAGAGAAACTATACAACAAATTACATACAAGTATCATAAGTGCATGCCCAAAAGTGCTTATAATCTAAGTACCTGAGACAACATGAGACAAAATAGTTTACTCAAGGTGATAAGGAGTATTGGTGGTAGCAGCAGGATTTTTAATCCACAGCTCACAACAGCATCGAACACATTGGCACAGGACAGCAAGGGTAGGAACTAGGAAGTAGTGGGAAATGAAAGCTATGCCTTCTTATATATCACTCTTAACCACACATGCATCAGCCAGATAGTAACCTAGAGGATAGGAAGCCATGCTTGCCTCTTGACCTTTCTGTACAGTGCAGAGAAAATGTAGGTCATCACATAGTCAAGCATGACCTGTTCAAAAAAACTGATATCCACCCAAAGAGGCCACCAATACAAAAAAATTAAGCAATCAGAATTAAAAATATTCTCAGTAAGACTTGTATGGCTTATTTAAAATGTTGTCTCCGGCCTCTTTTCTGATAGCTTTAACATGATTTTTGTGTAGACAGCAGGAGTATGGTTGCATGTGTCCAGTGTAGACTGAGAATGTGAAAAGGAGGTATGAATAAAAGGGAAGACTATGTGTGGTTAATGAGAATATTTGGTTAATTGTGCGGTAGGTAAAGTGCTTCGACGCCTCCAATATCAGGCAGCTGCCTGATTCACCTCCTGGGTCATGTCTGTAGTCTCTCTTCTCAGCTGCCACAGGTCCAGGAGATTCAGCTGCTGCCACGGAAGGCAGATTTGATACTGGGGATGCTCGAACACCCACAGAGCTGGCAGCAATGCTGAGATCTCTGGGAGAGAAAGCTGCAGCATCTCTTTAAAAGCAGCAAAAGAAGTTGTCAAAATTAAATCTCTGTGCTGACCCTTCCTTCATATCTTAGTCCTATGCCACCTTCTGTCCTTCTCTTCTCTCATATTTCACGTGATGTGAAAGAATAAAAGGACAGAAGGCAGCATGACCCAATGCTCCCCCACGTTTCCATGGCAGGAAAAACATTTGAAGACATTTTTCCCATCAAACCTAATGTGGTGGAGCAGCAAGAGGGAGTTAAAATTAAATGATCTTCTGCCCCAGGCAAAGGTAAAGCACACTTGGTGTGGAGATGAACAAAACCCGAGTCCGTGTGCGGGTGAACGAGCTCTTGTGGATCAGGTCAGGAGTGGTGATGGAGCTCCTGTGGTTGCTCCACCTCCTGCTCACCTTGAAAATCTTTTTGTCAGCCTTGACTATCTCCAGGACAGACCATTTTACCACACGTGCTATTTCCCCAAGTGGAGGCCCATAGTGCAGGGAGAAGGAATAAATGTGTTCATGAAAACAAAATAACGAGAATATTTTTCAGTATTTTCCCGCTGTCACGAAGTATTCAGTGCTCCAGCCTCATCAGAAATTCTTCCTTCCTCCGAATGTAAATGACCTCCATCAGCGTGCAGCAGGATCCATAAGGGTAGAATATGGCCCCTTAAGCCAAATTTCAACCTGTTTATATCACAACAGTAGAAGAAATTGTACTTATGTGATTTATTTAATTATAATATACAGACACCATATATGAACTGGAATTTACTGATGGGATGCAAAATGAAAATATTAATAGAATAATGTACCAATCAAATTCAGAACTACATTAATAACCATTTCATGCTATAGACATACATTCTGCTTGCAACCAAGATATACACTGGGATAGTTACATCTGGAAAAATATATGTTTTACATTTTCTTACTCATAAATAGTCAGGTCATGCAAAAGCGTTTGGCAGATCAACCTAGATTTTTTTTAACAAGACCATTATCCTGAGGGTCGGTTATCATCTATAACTGTTGTGACATATTTTGAGAAAAAGTGATAGAAGATGTGTGTTCTGAAAGACCCATGGAAAAGACCATGCACAGGCAAAAAGTTGCATTCGCAGAAACCATGCCGGCAATGTTGTCCCTTCCACTGTTACTGGGAACGAGCCATGCCAGGGGATTTATTGACTTCCAGTTATGGGGCACCTAGAAGTGGTAAGCAATACATTCCTAAAGATAACTCATTCAAGGGCATTTCAACTACTCCTTCTCCCATCCCAAAATTGCAATTCATTTTTGCAACCGAGGTGGGCTTGAAGACGAGATTCTGCAGCCCTTTTCACGGTGCCTTCTGAAATCTTACGTTGGAAAATAAGCCCATTACCTGACAAGGTAAACTCCATACTCTCCCACCACTGGCACCCATCCTATTAGCAGCCAGCTCTATGGGTGGGGTGGGGCCTTAAACACCTCCGATATTGTTTCCTGCAGTCCTGTGGATTGGGAGTGGAGATGGGGGAAACTGTTGACAGAGGGACTGGGAAAGGAAAAAGAATGAAAGAGGGGCTGAGAGAACTGCTAGGAGAGGGAATACTGGCTGGGAATTGTAAAAAAAAAAAAAAAGGGATACTGGCACTGGGAGGGTCTGAGAGGAAATGAAAAAAATAATTCTGACTGGGAGAAGTGGAGAGGAAATGTGAGGGCCTGAAGAGAGTGGAGTTGTAGGAGATGCAGAGAAGTGGACACAGGCTGTGAGGGCAAGAGGAGCTGCGTGAGGGGACATGGGCTGAGAGAATAGGATACAAGTTGGCAGAGAAGGCCTGGGCTACGATAAGAAGAGGAGCTGAGGTGAGGGGTTAGGGCTAGGTGACAGGAACCTAAGAGGGAGAGAGGGGGTGAAGGGAACTGGGAAAGGAGCTGAGAGGGACAGAAAGGAGGCAGCTGATAGGGGATAAACCGAGAGAAGGGTGTCGTACCCCGCAGGAGACAGCAGATATCTCTGGGGTTTCCGAGCAGAGGCTGGGAAGCCCCCACCTGGAGCTGGGGAGATGCTGACTGCTGAGCTAACGGGACTCAGGGCTTTGCAGATGAGGGAGAGTCTTACGTGGACTCTGCAGGCACAGGGCTGGCTCCGGCCTGAAATCGGTGAGTGCCGGGAGAAGTGCTGCAGAGGATGAGGAGGCAGGAGCAGCTCCAGAAAAAGAGACACGCCTACGCTCAGGGAGGCAGAGCAGGGAAGTGATCCAAGCCTGTGGAGGAGGGAGACTCACAAATCAGCCTGCTAATGGAGGGAAGCCTATCATGTGAGAAGGAGGGAAGGGTGGGGGATCAATGAAGGGATGGGTGAAGCGAGCGAGCAGAGGATGGGAGCTGGCTAATGAGGCGTGAGGAGGAATCTGCTGGGAGTGGAGGGATGAGAAAAGGAACTGAGAGGGGAGCAGAGAAGGGCGGGTCAAGGGGAAATGGGGAGCAGAGCAGGCGTAAGGGATGTAGAGAATGAAGCATGCAGAAGGGTATTAACTCCCCTGCCCCCAAATATGAAAGTCAGCAAATGCCCATGAATGAGGGGGAAAATTTAAAAAGTGCAGAGTAAGAAGGGGAGGGGGAAAAGAGGATAAGATAGGGAAGAGGAAAGAAGGGATTAGGAGAATGTGAGAGAAAAGGGGGTGCTGAGAGAGAGTGGTGGGTGTGGGGGAGAGTATTATATGCATGGGGAGGAGACTGGTAGGGATGAACTGGGGCTGGGGAGAGTGACTGGTGGGACTCTGGGTGCTTCCCTAGCTTTTGTTGTGGCCACGGGAGTCTCCCTCATATCATTCACACTCATGACCCACTGTGGTTTGTTTTTTTTCTTTTTTTGTTGGTTGGGGGTGCTGTAATATGTGTTGAGTTCACCGACCCCAATCATTTTCAAAAAGGTTGGTCCCTATGCCTCACACATACCATTTTCCCTCTGGCCTCTAAGTCACCTAGGCCTGCCTCAGCTTTCCTCAGCAGCCTGCCGTGTCTAAGACTGGAGTTCAGAGAAAGTACAGATCCAAGCATCAAAGTAAGAACTCAGCTTTGGATTTCTGTCGTTGAGGTCCTCTGACCCCAGCTGGATTAGCAGCAGCACGCACGGGCTCCATTTCGGAAGAAACTTCCCGTTTGGCTGCCTGCTGGCTGGAGAACTTGAAATGCTCTGTGTGATTTTCAGGGGGGGGGAGTTGGAAGAGAATACCAGCACAACAATTAAACCGACTTTGAGTGTTAAAAGCGTATCTCGCAGCATCTTTGCTTACTAGTGTCTATTCTGCGACATGGTTCGTACTCTTGTTATGCTTTTTTTGAACAAAGGCTAGAGACGCGATTCCTTCCCAGTGCAAAAGCTCTTTTCGTGCATTTAAGCTTGCTTACCTCTTGCTTGTCCCAACACCTTTTCAAAAAGTATCTAATTCACTGAAATATTTATCTCTGGCCCTTTTTCCTGGTACATTAGTTCTGACTATAAGAAACAAACAAACAGATAACAGTTAGCCAAATGCATAAGCGTACAAATGCAGAACTGCCCATTTTTGTTGCAGATTGTCTTAGAAATAAAAACCTTTCATGTGATATTTAACAGATTGCAAAGAATCCCAGGCCTCACTGGTCGATTTTAAAACCCCTATGTGCGCCGAAGCCGGGAGATGTGCGCGTGACGACACGGTGCGCGCCACAAGGATTTTAAAACCCGCACGGGTCTGCGTGTGTCTCGCACCACATGCATAAATCATAAAAATAAAAAAGGGGCGGGGCCTGACGGGCAGAGTCTGTAAAATGAAGTCAGCACGTAAGTATTTATGTGCACAAGCGCGCATCAGGGTCCCCTACCTCATAACTTTACTTCTGCTATGGATGGCATATTAAGTCATGTAACCAAAAAAACCAAGGCTAGTCGGCAGGGTTTTAAGGGTTGGGGCTAATAGGGAAAAAGGGAGGCAAGTTAGCTTGGGAGGTTAGGAAGTCCTCTCCTTTACTGGGGCGAACTGGGAGCAAATTGGGAAAAAGGGCTATTGCATCGGTACATGTAGCTACTAAAATTCCCCCCACTTACACACTCAAGGTGGCATTTGCATGCACAAGCATGCATCAGTATGAAATCGCATGCACATGCACGCGTGTACAGCTGATTTTATAACGCACGCTTATACACACAAATATATGCGCTTATGTTATAAAATTGCCACATCTATGTACGTGCGCTGGCAAGCACGTGCACATGTGCGCCCAAGCACATGTTTTAAGATTCATCTCTTATTGTCTTACTTGTGATAAGCCCTTACCCATCCCAATTTCTAAATTGTACCTTGCATCTATACAAGGAAGTCAATACCTGGCAGTTCTGGAACAAGCTTTCTTACCATAGTATACATATTTATTATATAGGTAATGATTATTTGCATGCCACAGCCACATTTTTCTCATTCTAAATTTGGATCTTCAGATGCCTTTCCCAGTCATCTAATAAAGATCCTTCCTAAGAACTATATTAAAAAAAATAAATAGAAATGATTTGCTTACATCCTCGCTGTCACTTGTATCTATTTCCTGTTTTTTTGGCTCATCTTCTTCTTCCTTCCTCTCTTTTTCTGGCATGATATCATCCAACCAGCTTAGATCATATAGAGAGAAAATACATTCTAGTGCTTTCCGTATCCCCACCAGCGCCAGAAGCTGAACCACGAAAAAAAAAAAAAAATCAACTCAAAGCATTATCAAGGTTTCAAGAGTTGCTTATCCTTTTTGCTTTCAAAACTAACTAATTACATGGATAGATCCTGCTCCTTTTGCTGGACCGATTATTGAAAATCTACTGTAAAACATTTTTGGGAAAAGGTCATTGTAGCACAGTTAATGGCCCCACATGACATAAGATGATGCTAAAATGCAGGTGGGGGAAAAATATGGGAATCCAAGATTTGAAAGAAAGTTTTAATTTCAAAATCAAAACAAATCTTGAACATTTTGAGGTTTATTTAGAACATAAGAACATGCCATACTGGGTCAGACCAAGGGTCCATCAAGCCCAGCATCCTGTTTCCAACAGTGGAAAATCCAGGCCATAAGAACCTGGCAAGTACCCAAAAACTAAGTCTATTCCATATTACCATTGCTAATGGCAGTGGCCATTCTCTAAGTGAACTTAATAGCAGGTAATGGACTTCTCCTCCAAGAACTTATCCAATTCTTTTTTAAACACAGCTATACTAACTGCACTAACCACATCCTCTGGCAACAAATTCCAGAGTTTAATTGTGCGTTGAGTGAAAAAGAACTTTCTCCGATTAGTTTTAAATGTGCCACATGCTAACTTCATGGAGTGCCCCCTAGTCTTTCTACTATCCGAAAGAGTAAATAACCAATTCACATCTACCTGTTCTAGACCTCTCATGATTTTAAACACCTCTATCATGTCCCTCCTCAGCCCTCTCTTCTCCAAGCTGAAAAGTCCTAACCTCTTTAGTCTTTCCTCATAGGGGAGCTGTTCCATTCCCTTTATCATTTTGGTTGCCCTTCTCTGTACCTTCTCCATCGCAATTATATCTTTTTTGAGATGCAGCAACCAGAATTGTACACAGTATTCAAGGTGCGGTCTCACCATGGAGCGATAGAGAGGCATTTGATTCAGAAAAAGAAATTTTAAAGCAAACCAAGACCTTACTGTTTTTTCTCTCCCTTTGTTGGTTGTCTCCTTTTCCAATCCCTCACCTGCTCAACTTCACACAACCATGGCCTGGCATAAGGGGCTCTAGAAAATCCGTTTATATAGTTCATATAACTACACTTATTGTCACCACAGCACTTTTGTGTACCACTTCTGCACGTGGAAGGAAAGACTTGCCATCAGAGGGAAGATAATGGCAGCAACCGTTGACTTGAGTATCCAGAGCACAACCAAGCACAGGAGCTGAATGAACGTAAACAAATGGACTCTTCGCAAGGGGACATGACGAAGGTATATGAGATCGGGCTGGTGCTTTGCTGGCATGAGGAGCAGCTGCAATCTCTCCATGAACTGTAATGAAATATTAAAAGGACGTCACACATTTTTCTTCCAAGGCCCTTGCACCTTAGTCCATCCCATCAGAGTCTCACTAGAGAGGAGTTGTTTATTTTGCAATTGTTTGCTTGCCATTCCTAAAGACTCAAGGTGAGGCAAATAATGGCGTATAAAAACATGAAATCAATCAGCAAAATATTTAAAAAGTATATCATAACCAGCATCCCACAGAACGAAGAATAACAGACAATTAACAGTTCATAAGGTATATAATCAAACCAACATAAAATCACTCAAATTAATCAAATCCAATAAAAAGTCAGTAGGCCAGTATGACCAGTAGGATAAATTACTGCAGAGGCCCATTACATCAAGGACCAAGATGCAGCTCCCTGAAGAGCTCTACTTCAGTGCTGACGTTTGGTCGGCACTGGTGTTGCCCCCAAGAGCCATCATCTTTTGCTCCTTCTTCCCTCAGGGGCCATGAGTCTTCCTTCAGGAGCGGCCCCATCGTGTCATGGAATCAACAACAGGGTCGCGGCACAGCTCCCTGTTTTTGTCTCGAGCAGGGCGAATGTCACTCCAGAGCTACTAGGGCCCCTTAAAAAAAAAAAAAAATCATCTTTGGATCTGTGAAAATGACCACCCATCCCCCTCCTGCGTGGCCTCGCTTCCTTTCCTTCCCTGCTGTTGACCAGCAGAAGGATGCTTTTGAGGCAATGCCCAAGGTCAGAAGGCGGGGAATGACCCCCACAAGCCATTTTCTTCACTCCCTTTCAGTTAACAGCTTCTTTTTTTTTTTATGTCACTGTCTTAGAGAGAAATCTGACTGAGTAAACTGTACAAGTATTTAAAAAAAATAGCAACTACAGTGTCTACACGATTTTTTTTGTTGTGGATATTACTCACCTGTAGGCTGCCAAGCGCAGTCACCCCCATATAAAGGAAGATTCCATACAGCACAGGCATAGGAATGTACTGGCCACACAGAAAAATAAAATCAGTAAGTTAGGTTTTGTGCACATTCTCTAAAGGGTTTTGGTTTTTGTTTTTTTATTTTCCATAGAATCAACTTTGAAGGGGGGACATTTTTAAATGGCTAAAAGGGCTGGCAGTCCTGCAGACAGGTTGTGCCCGCGGGACTGCAAGCACATTTCCAGAGGGAAATTTTCCCATCGGGTTTCCCTTTCGAAAGTCGAGCTGGGAGAGGAGGGAACAGTAGGTCCAATGGGCCCACCAAAAGCACACTCGGGGCTTTCAGAATTAAGGCCCAGGGCTCGCTCCCCCTCCTCCGGTCTTTCTCCGACCCTTTTTCGGATGTGGGTAAAGATACCCGTGCTGTGAACCCGTGGGTGCTTCTTCTCGTGGTGAGGTGGGATTGGGGGATGGGGAGAGAGGTCGGCAACTTTCATCAGGGGTTTTTTTTTACGTGGGTAAAACAACTTTGGAAATTACTCTGTGAATCTGCATCTTTCTTCCTTTCCTGGGCCCATTCTCCCCGATCACACCTGCTGGCTGCTTTGCCAATTACTGCTTTACATAGGTACAGCAATATTTATATCAAAGATGTAAACAGACGTAATTAGATGCTCATAATGTTAACTGTTTACATTTTGCGGCTTTTCCTTCTCCTTGGACTAGTAGAGCAAGGCAAATTAAGGAAGCAATGATTTTCTCATTGACGCAGAGGTTTTGGTGCAGCGGATCAGAAAGAAGATCCATCTAATCTAGAGAAATGACTGAACGTGAACATTGTAACAGCACAGTAGTGAAATGAAAGCTGAGCTGTAGCTTTTGCATGGATGAAAAGGAAATTAAAAGCGAACCCTCCAGATGAGGAGTACTCTAGTGATTAGAGCATTGGATTGTGAGTCAGGAGAGATCTTGGGATATTTCCCAGATTTCTCTCCACCACAGACCCTCTATGTGAGTCTAGGAAAGTCCCTTTATATCTTTTTGTGCCTCAGGACCCAGTTGAAGGCAAAGGAGTTCATCTTAATTTCTCTTTTCACGTCACCCAATATATATTTTTTTAATTTTAAAAGGCAATTTATCCAGGTAAAACAGTTTGTCTTGTCTCATAATTGCCCGCCCTTTCCACGGGTAGATGTACATGAGTGCTCATAATTTTTGGCCACTGGAAAAACAGGGCTGCTCATAACATAGGCAAGGTTAGGTCACGGGAGGCAACAATGTGCATAGTTTTGCATTTTCAAAAACTGCAGATAATAAATGTATCTGACAGTGCCATAGATCTCGTCAGTAAAATCTCAATATTTAGTTCATTATATCAATGACAGAAGCATCTTCCTCATGACCAAAGATGTTTCATATACTCTTAAGAATTTTTATATGTTCAATTACTATTATTTGCTGGTTACATTTTTACAAATATTGGACAATGGTCAGAGTTGGTCTTGTTAATACAATAACAATGATTTACAATAAAGTCTCAATACTGATGTCACATTGGTAATAAAATGAGAAGAAACTAAAATATGTTACCTTGAGAATAGGTGACAAAAAGACTGAAATGCCAGTGAGGATAAAGACAAGCAGGCCAGTTACTCTTTGCTCCCTGTAAACAATAGGTATCATTGCAAAGTAAGCAGAACATCTGTAAATGTCCCATCTACTGAATGTATTTCTATCATATAAACCCCTGCTGCTTAACCTCTGTGGTCCATGTAGCTCCCAGGGCACCTGGCACCACCTCCGTGGCACACTAGCTGAAATCTCACACTGCCAGCAAAGCACAATGTGCTCAATTTTCATCAGCACCACCATACCACACCCCTTCCCCATTCCCACCATAGCACCAAGTTTCATACCACCACCACCACCACCCACTGCCAGCACACCTGATGTGACCTGTTTCTGCTGGTGCTGATGGGTGCTGGAATTGTCATGTACCACCTCAGCATCACTCACTCTCCCCACCCTAGTGCTTCTTCCACCAATATGGCCCTCGCTGATGCAGCCCAAAGCCATAGTCTGACCATCTGTGGTCCTATGGTCCATCACTACATGTGCATGCATGTTCAAAACAGACAGTAGCTGCCTATCTATTATAATAATACTCAGAATTTGTTCAGGAAATGCAAAAAGCTGCAGTACCAACCCTGACCACAAGGTGTCAGTATCATTGCTTAGAGCTTGCAGTACCAACAATGGCCGCATAATGTCAGTGTTTCCCAGATGGATAGCAGCTGAATATTATTATAACAGATATGTGGGGTTTAGGGAGATATGATTTTAATGTTTATTGTTTTTAGCTATTAGGTTACAATGTGAAATGTTTATGTATTCTGATTGCGATATGATTTATTGAATCTGCCTTGTGGTCTATGAAAGGACAGAATATCAAATTTGAATAAATTTTATATATATATATATATATATATATACAAATTTATAGCGATGAATAGACATAGCACAATATAAATGTATAACAGTAGTAAATAGGGAGGCTAATTTTTCAAAAGCATTTTCATGGGTAAACAGTGATTCACATACAAAATTAACTTTAAAAAAAATTGTCTTCCCAGGACACAAGTAAACTTACATGGAAGTTTACCCAGTCTGAGCGGAGGAATTCCTGGGGGCGGAGCTGAGGAGCAATTTGGATTTATTCACATACATTGTAAAATTCAACCATATGCACATACATTGTCAGGAAAGGTTTCTGCATACCAGAGGTCTGGCAAAAAACATAGGCTCCTAGATTTGGCTGAAACTGTGTTAATCTAAGACCCTAACGCAGGAGCCTAAATTTAGGAGCTCAGCTTTTTTGGAATATTGGCCCCAAAATTATGGGTGGGTGAGGGGCACCCACATGGTGATCTCATAATCCTTCTTCCCTTTGGAATGTAGGGATACAAATCTTTAAATATACGTTTGGGGTTTTTTACCTGATTCCCAAGAATTTGGGCTGTTCCCCTGGAGCAGATTTTGTTGTTTCCATTTTAAGACTGTCCATGTGGGCTAGAGAGATAACCGTTGCCGACACATACCAGGGGAGGCCCATCAGTGACGTGACAATGATGAGGACTGCCACACAGAAAAAATCCAGATGAAAACCTGCCCCTTTCTGAAAAGAGACCAAACTTCAATATCTCCATAGACAAACTTTCCAGCTGCAACATACAGAGGACCTCCGCCAACACGATATGCACAGACGCTGCCTGCGTGGATACCAGGGGTGTTTGACCTGCCTCCCGCATCACCTTCCTAATCTCCCAGGCCCACGGCAGCTGAGAGGAGAGGAGGTGGCGCGAGAGGCAGATTTCATACTGGGGATGCTCAAGGAGCTGGCGACTATGACGATGTGTAATCACTCATAGACCAGAGCCTGCAATGTGCTGTCAGCAGTTAAAGTGCCCAGTGCCGCAAAACTGCTTGAGAATCTGGCTCAGACTGGTGAGATTTGTGTAACTGGCACTATATTAGTGTCATATTTATTAATTATTATTTATTATCTGCCTTTTTGAAAAATTATTACTGAAGATGGTGTAGAGCACATTAAATATTAATACGTGGACATAGACATATAGGGGTCCATTTTCAGCCACTGTGCGGCCCGGCTAGTTAGCCGAACAGACATATCCTGTTATGTCTGACCAGCTAACTTTAGGATAGCCCTATGACCTGACCAGAATTAGCTGCATAGGTTAAGCGGAGTTAGCCACATAATTCATGCGGCTGCTTCACCCAGAAATACCTCCCGCCAACCCCAGACTTATTTAGCCGCATACAGTGATGAATATCACCAGGTAGCGATTTAGAGGGATAACTTTTCATTTATCCCTCTAAATGGCTTTTGAATATAGACCTCATAATGACTCATAGTAGATATACAGTATATAAATGGCTAATAAGCAATAGCTGTAATGCCGGTGACAGGTAACATCCATGTACTAAGCATGTTAATGCACATTATTTGCATGCTCATCCATAGAAAAATGAGCCTCTAAAAACATGTAAATAGCCTTATTAGGTATTAATGCTAGATGTACTTTCTAGCATTAATATCGCAGGCCACCGAAAGCAGGCAAGATAGCTGTACCTCAGGAGGTATTGTTAGCTTTTTTGCCGCTTTCCTGTATAAACATGCGGCACTGCCCCGGCCCCCAAACACAAATGAATCCCTCCGAGTCTGAAATCTCCCATCCCCCAATATCTCACACCCCCTGCAACACAAAAAGATCCTCTGGGAGCCCTCCTGAGCAGTACCATCTCCTGCCCATACCTCCACACAAAACCAAAAGGTCCTCTGGATCCACCCCCACCCTCCAAGACCCAAGGCTTACCTCCAAAAATGTCTCTTGAATCTTCCCTGGCAGGGGTGGGGCTGTTTTCAGTCTGATGGCAGCAACATCAGAATCAGTATGGTATCGCCGACTCTCGGACCTTCAAGATTCAGGGGACATTATGGAAAGTGGGATGCCCAGAAGCCATTGTGGGAGTGGGGGGAAACAAGGAGGGCATGAAGGCCCTTAGATGTTTCAGGGGATATGAGCTGGGAGGCCCCACAGTGGGGTGAAGCAAAAGTCCCCATATTGGCGGGCACCCTCTCTCTCTTCTCTGCGCCAGGTCCCCTGGAGCCGGTTAACACAGGCTGCAGTGAACAATGCAGTGCATGGATGGCTGTGATAACTTTAATGCATAACACAACCTCGATCCTATGTAGTTTAATGCAGCCATTTTAATGGCACCATGGTCTGTATTTCATGAGTTTCGTACCTCAGGCATTAATAGCCAGATGGACTTTTGGTCTTAAAAAAAACCCAGCTGATAATGCATGTTATCGTGCTGGCTTTAACATGGCTTAGTACACAGGCCCCTAAATGTTAGGCAGGTTCATAGTTAAGAAGCAACTCATTTTGCTCAAGCTTTGCATCCTGATAGCAAGGTTAGCGCAATGTTATCTGCGCACCAGCATGTCTTTTTCAGCAACTGCTTTCTACATTAATTTTCAGAAATCAGGCCCTTAGGAAGACAAAACTACAGGAGTGAGTAGGCAATGGAGCTGCCACACAAGTTCTCCATCATTGCCTGGAGAAAACGGACCCTGATCTCAATCTGTCGCCTAGAATTATCCTAAAATCCAAGGGAAGCGGAACTGACCTGTAACTTGAATTCCTTGCGGTTAAGGATGACAGCTGTGATCTGCTGGTCCATGAACAATAGGATAGTGACTAAAATAGCGGGAACACCAGCGGCCAGATACATCCACCATGGATTTCCTCCAAATGGAAACACAATCCATCCTCGGCTAGGGTTTGTTGGCTTTAGAAGAAGACCATAAAATAGCATAAATATTTTAAAATGTTAGGTGCTCTGAATTGCTACACAAACATATCACTGAGATTATAGGAATATTGGTCTGCCTGCCAATGCAGAACAGTATAAAAGCAATGTTTGTATTCTTACAAGAGAATTTATCAAGCCTTGGTACCAATGCAAAAATCGCTCCAGATTTATCAATGAAAATACCCCAGTCCTTCCAGTAAGAAAATCAATGGAGCAAAACTTTGATAAGCTCTTGCTTAGTGTCAAATGGTTCCGTGCAACTTTATTGTTCTGATTAAATATTAAAGAAAAGTATAGGCAGAGGATCACTCACTCTTTTATAGCTAAATGAATTAGGAAGCTAAGTAGAGAGGGAAATCATAATACACACTTCCTTTTGCAATAAATACATATTAGTGAAGGAACCCTAAATCACATAACTGTCATGAGAAAAGGGGGTGTAACAATGGTCATACATCCCGAGTCCTTTAATGTATTCATGTTTCACAAGTTAATAAATGAGATTAATAAGGGATAACATCATAACATGAATGATGTAATGAGTCAAACAAATGGTGTCCGACTGCAGGCCTTGAAGGCTGCAAACCAGTCCGGCTCTCAGGATATTAGTGAGCATGCATGAGATGTATTTGCATGAGGGTGAGGCAGTGCATGCAAATCTCTCTCACACATATTCATAAGGGGTATGCTGAAAGCCAGACTGGTTTGCAGCCTTTGAGGACCGGAGTTGGATGCTGCCTTTAGAGCATGCTTATTAAGCAAGTGCAGGCAATTGTTGACCACAGAAAAAAATGTAACACCGTACAGAGGACAACTGTCAGCATGATTTGCCTGGGTAAATAGGTATTTATCCAGATCCATTGCCCTGGTTGAAATTATCGCCCTCAGATCTATAAGTAGGCATTAGTTTACAACACCAAGGACTATTCAAAATTGCCCCCAAAGTGTGCATAAAATAAAAACAGACAATAATATTCAGTTGGAACAGATAAATTAGTACATAAGACAATGATTTATGCAAGTCAGAGGATGTAGGGTAGTTTGCTTGGATCCTTGGAATAAATCAATCAAAATATATGAAGTTAGAGGAAAGAACTAATTTTAAAACTATGTTAGTACCAAAACAGCAAAAACTCATGCAGGTACTTTATGAATTATATGACCAAAACATTAAGGGCTTGACTGACAAAGCTTTTTTTTTTTCCCATAGACACAGCATGGGAAAGACATCCCTAGTGAACCAGGCCCTGAATGGGCATCAGAGGTGAAAAGGTTAAAACAATTGCTTGACTCATCAGGTCAAACACAGAATACAGAGAAACCTTCAATGGCCGACAGCTGCTAACAAAAACTCTCTGGTAAGAAAATAGCCTGGCACATGTTTTGATTCCGGTAAGGAATCTGTCTCAAGGGTATTTCTTGTCTTTATTTATAGGCGTTGATGATCTATTTTCAACCGCATAAGAGATCTGGATGAAAAATAAAACATTACTTCTGACTCACTCCCCACTGGAAGATAACAATGCTTCGTTGCATTTTTTTTTTTTAAGCATGTTTCAAAGCTTTGAAAAGCATTACTGACTTCAGTACGGCTGCCTGTCCATCAGAGGAGCTGCCCAGCCCATGGTGCTGAAGGGAAGTGAAATACAATTTAATAAACTTCAAAGGTTTGCTGGACATTCTTGCTTCTTTCTTTTAATCTCCAGGCTTTGTGATTAAGAGCCCTACATGTTATAGAGATTTAGGAGATAATTTTCTAAGAGCTTACGGAAATTTGCGAACTGTCACGCGTGGACACTCCTCCAATTTTTCAAGCAAATGTGCGCGTGCAAGCTGGCTGGATCCCTCCCCCCCGACAATTACACCTGCAATTTGATGCGGGCAGTTTTGCTGTGAAAATTTACAGGTATGCAAGGGGCGGGCCTTCCTGCAAGGGGTGGGCTGGGGGGGGGGGGGTGTTCTGGGCAGGGAGGGGCAGGTCGGGGAGGGGGCGGGCCAGGACAGCGGCATTGATCGCTGTCCCAGAGCCTCAGGTGCCAGTGCGTGCAACCTACTTCAGGTTGGGCCCTGAAGTAAGTTGGAAGACAAAAAAAAAAACAAGGAAAAGGTAGGAATTAGTGGTTGGGGAGGAGAGGGGAAGGGGAAGGGAGGTTAGAGTAGGGGGTAGGGAAGTTCCCTCCCAGTCCACTCCTTAATTGGAGGGGGAGACAGCTGGTATAGGCAAAGCTCCAGCCGGTCTTGCCACAGGGCTCATCTGTCGGCTGTTGGTGTGGGCCTAGTGGGCTTGCTCGCTAGCACCAAGGGTCCTCCATTGCTCAGGGCGTTACATTTACTCATGCATCAGACTACCAAATAAAATGCAGGCCTATTTCCTACCTCTGAAAGATCATTTTAAAAGCCATTTATTTCCTTTGCGTGATCAGATGTACGCACTGGTTTCTACGGCTTGAGCACTTTTAGCCATAAGAGAAAGAAGTGCTCCTTAAGGTGCGTTTGGACTGTGGGCGTGAAAGAGTGCATGTACGTCTGATTTTCAAACGCTCACGCGCTATTCCATCTCTGCATGGCTGCCTGAGCAAATAGCAGGGCCAAAGCTCATCACCAGCGCTTTTTACTGCGTGCGCTTTGCACGTGCTCATTTCCAAGGGGAAATCACCCAGGTCGTTTCCCTTTTCAAAATGTCCCACCATGTTCGCAGACAAGAAGTGCCACCACAATGACCGTGAAATTCTAGAAAGATTCATTCCTTATGCATGCATCTGTAACCCCCTCGGCACGCATCGTCCAATGAACGTTCAAGATTCGCTCCAGGTCCTTTCTTGTGAAGCCCTCCTTGTGAAGGCATCATCCTTTTCCCTCACCTGAAATCACCCTACAGAACCAAAAGCCTGTGGTTCCCAAACAAGAATCTTAGAACCACTTGATATAGAGAAAATAAAAAGTTACAGCCCAGTTGGAAAAACCACACTCCAAACGGTAAACTGAATGCTATGGGCGGTCTTTCTCCTTATGCCAGAGGAGTTTGTCCTAAGGTCGCTGAAGCACACATTTTAGGTTTGAGAAAGAAGGACAGGAGCTGGGCCCACTGGATAGCTCACCACCCACCGAGTCCAGTAGAGATGACTCCTCCCATGACCCCTGTGTTGGATCCGTTCCCACCCTCTACGGATGAGAAGAAAGACTCAAAGCTTCCTCGCCTCCCTTCGGACGTGCTAGTGTGCCGTAGGGACGACGAGACGCTTTCCCAAGGCTCGTCCGACTCTTAGCCTTGGTACAATAGAGAAGCTGGACTCGCTTCCTACCCCTTCCACAGCAAGCTTGGCACAGCCCGGGAAGCGTACCAGGACCGTGCTCTGCCACCTGCTGGCAGAACCCTGTCACAACAGCATCCTCCCCGGCTGGAACCTTTCTTTATTTTTATATTCATTCGGACCTTGTAGATGAAAAAAAAAAAATACAATCAGACTGAAAATATTCTAACCTTAAACTCGCTGGGCACAATCAGTTTGGGAGTTTCCAAGCCACAGAACGCGTCGATTCCACAGAAAATGAGAATGGCCATGATAATGGCAAAATCGCTTACCAGCTTCCGAACCTAATATAACAAAAAAACATAAATTATTTTATAGAAAGATTTATAGGTGATGTGCAAGCTTCTGCTAAGCTGATAGTTGTTCCCATTCTACCTAAGGGGTCTGGGTTTGTACATTTAAGGTTATGCAGTGTAAATAGCTAACAGCTGTTGCCTGCCAGACTGATACCACTTTCTTTTCCTAAGTCGCGGTGCCTCCGACAGAAGGGGAAAATGCATATTACACAAAGGGCTGGATCCATTGAGGTGTTTTCCCAGACCCACAGAAAGAGAGGAAAGCCTGAGTGACCAAAGGCCCACACCAGTGCCATTTCATTCAATCTTCCTTTTCATTAATCTAATAAACGGGCGCCTTAATAAAAATCCTTACAGATATTCCTTCAGCATTAACACAAATAGTTCTTGATTGATAATGGGGCAATTTTTGAAAGGGATTTCCGTAGATAAACTTGTGTTTCCCAATGGAACCCCTCACCCCCTTTCAAACTTGCCCCTGGCCCTCAGCGAGAAAAAGCGTGTGCCCTGCCAACAGCACAGCGCTTTTCCCCATGGGGAAAACAAGCAGCGCCAAGGATAGGGCTAGGACAGGGCCCAAGAAAACAAGAGTGGAGGATGATGTCATTTTGAAAGCCCCCACCAATGTTGCACGCATACACACGGCCGCACAGAGTTCTTCATGTACACCTCGGCATGCACACGGCCCAGACCCGTGAGAGCCGAAGGGGACGCGAGGAGCCCGCTTCCTCCGTTCTTCCTTGCGTGCCGGCCTTGCAAGCGTGTTCATGACTCACGACGCGCGAGATCGGTCATGCGGGCAGTACCAGCCCATTGAATTTTGAACACGCTTGCGGGGGCCGGCACGCAAGGAGGAGCGATGAAATGGGCTCCTGCCGCTGTGCTCTCCTGTGATCCTCTCCACGAGGATCGTTAATGCCATTTGTTAAACAGCACAGGTGCCAGTACAGATCCCTGGAGCATTCTGTCCTTTGGGGAAACTGATCATATAATCCCACGCTAGGTCCTATCCTTGAACCCATTACCAGTCCACAATAAGTCACTGCCTCCCATCTCAAGACTTTTTAATTTACTGAGGAATCCTTTCATGAGAGACTTTGTCAGATGCCTGCTAAAAATCCAGAAACACCTTGGCGACTGGTTCACCCTTATCTGTCTTCTTATTTATACCTTCAAAGACTGCTAGTCTTCCCTTTGTTAAATTCATGCTGTCTCTTTCCCATTAAGCCATTGTTTATCTGCTGGGGATGGGGGAGCAGGAGGCAGGAGGGCAGATTCTGGGGATGGGGGAAATGGACGACAATTGATGGCAAGGGTTAAGAATGGAAATGGAGATGTTTTATGGATATGGGTGGTGTGTGGATGGAGGAACAAGGAAGGAGGCAGAAGGAGGCGGAAGACAAAAATGCAAGGCTAGGAGAGAGGAAAATGGAAAGGTAGGTGAGAGCTGAAAGATGCAAGACGAGCTTGGGAGGAGTGGAAGAGGAAGAGAAAAGAGATGTAAGCTGAGAAGGGAGAGGTGGAGAGAATGGAGGAGAAAGGCAGAAGGTGGGTCCTTGGTGGTGGGCTGGTGGCAGCAGTAAGTGGTGGCCGCTCTTCTACCCCTTCCCACCGCCCTTTCCATCCTACTGCTCATGTGCAAGCGTTGTGTGCCCGACGGCAGGGCACATCGACACACACCCTGGAAAAAGTTAGAAGGGACATTGCTCCCCGCACCTGCTCTTTTCATGGATTTAACCTGCAGGTTAATGCCCCCCCCCTCCCCCTCACCAGCCTGCAAGCACTACTGCTTCTTCAAAAATTACCCTCAATACTAATAATCGGGGAGCGCTTACACTGAAGAAGCAAAGTCTTCTGGGTGATATAAAGCAGTTGCCCATTTTCCTCTCTGCACCAGAGCCCTCAGCGAATTTGTGCTGTTTTGCCATTTTTTAATAACATGCCAGTGCTAGAAGGTCTCCCACTTTTCTCCAAGCTCTGGACTTTTCTTCTTCGTTAGACTGATCTATGCATGGTAACGGGGTAAATGACAGCAGAAAACGACCCCAGAGGCCCATCCGTAAGTGCCAAGAAATGCAGGGCCAAACACTTACAGAAGCAGGGAAGTATCTGCTGGCTTTGAAGTGCTTGAGTGATGTGCAGCAAACGAACGTCCCAAAGAAGAGAATCAAGGACATGAGGGTGACGTCAGGTACGTAGTTACAGCTGTTTCCCTCCAGATGGCCTCCGAGCTTCAAGCATTCTTTCTTCGTCAGCTGGGACCAGTTTACAAACTCTTGATGCATCTGGCAAGAACAATAAGATGGGGGGGGGGGGGTGGGGTGAGGGCATTTTTAAATGACTCTAATTATTTGCAGCACTAGACTCGGGCAATACATGTCTATGCACGCTGTGCAAGCGTGTCGCACCGACAGCTCTGAAAGTGCACCTCACTGCTAGGGTCATCTGCATAGCGTCTAAATGCCAGTAAACAGCCGTTTCCCCACATAAAAAAAACCCCAATGAAAATTGTCCCCTCCCCGTTCCCAGGGTGGGCATTTTTTACCCGCATCAAAGAATGGGCGAGGCAGGGGGTGGCGGGAAGGCAGCTGTGACCCAGCTATTCCTGTCACTAACTCATTGCTCTAATTTTCAGGCAGAGTAGGGGGGTAGGCAATTTTTGGGGATCCTCCTTTGCAGCTATCCCCTCCTTTCTGTGGGAAGGCTTAAGGGGACTATAAAAATTCCCCCTAGCATGTGATTTGGGTCTTTTGCTATCTCCCAGGTGGACTGACCAGAAGGAGAGAAGATCAAGGGAGTAGATTGGGACTGTTGAGGCTTTGTACAATTTTGAGATTTCTATCGGCACCAGTTCCTACAGAAGGATTGCCCCCCCCCTCCCCCCCGGTTTCTGGTCTTATGTTTGGAGGCTGTCAGGATGCCCTGTGAGCTGCTGCATTCACCCCAGGCACTGCCAGCATCTCTTTGCAGAGAGCAGTGCGCAACAGCTGAATGCTGCCACGATATCGCTCCTCCCTAAGGCCTCCCTATGCAACGCGTGCATGCAGCGCGCAGTGCTATTTAAAGGGTCCAAGGCCTGAAAGGTCCCGCGTTGCCCTCTGACCTCATCAGCGTCCTGACTGTATAAGGGGATCCCAGGATAACCTGCCAACGCCTCAGCAGCAGGTCTCCTGCCTAGTACAGTGTGTGTTGCTTCTTGTATCAGCTGTTCCTGGAATCTAAACAGGTACCCAGGTTAAAAAAAAAAAACGATCTAAACATTGCCCTTCCAAAGGTAAAAGTGCTCATGCTGTACCTGTGCACTCCATAGGGGTAGGAGCCGGAGGCAGGCGAAGGGCAGAGCCAGTAGGGATCATACGGGGATTTCATTGTGAAATCCACGTGCGCTCTTTACAGTGCGGCCTTTGCACCTGCTAAGTCCATGGGTGGTGAAGTGCCTGTGCGGCTGCAAGCCCTGAGATTTTCAAAGGGGGAACTCCCTGGAGAAAATTCACTTGCAGGTCCACATGGTGAATATAAATTGTTAAACTGACTTTTTTGGGGGGGTTTTTTGTAGACTTTCTGCAAGCCAGGAATGGTATGCGTTATGACTGGTTTATATGAAACGTTTTACTTATGGGGGCTGACTCGGGTGGCTGCGTGTTAATTATTCTTTACTGAGATTGAAGTCTCTTGATATTAAGGAATCTATAATTCTATGTCTTTTGGTCTTGTTGTGTACTATTGTTTATCAGACTATATTTTATATTTTATGTTATGTATCTTTAATTGGGCCTTTGTGATGGGCAAATTGTAATACATTTCAAAAATTGCCTCCTCAATTAAAAAGGCATTGTAAGAAACAGCACTACACAGTATCTACTAGAAATTCACTCTCTCTATGGAAAAAGACTTGAATTAGCCAGGCTAATGCACTATTTCTAGTTTTTAAAGTGATGCTCACAATTGGCAGGAATCAGTTTCCCAAACTCTCCAAATGAAACAAGACGACCTGGACACTCCAGTTAAAATTCCAGTAAATATAAACATCCTGTTCTGAGATTTTCATCAGGAAACCCTTACTTCCCTTCCTCTTACTCTTTATTAAATCTGATCTTGAAAGTGGTGTGCTCTAAAGCAGTTTTGCAGAACGATAAAGTTTCTGTACGAGCTTCAGCAGGATCCGCTCTCTACCTGCCACAAAACGTTTCCAGCAGCATTCCCTAAGTGTATGAGGCACTAGCCATCTGGCCCAGGCTATTCCGCTCTGAAGGTAAAAGATGGCCTTGCAGTCTTATTTATTGCTTTCCAGATCAGCAAGCTGTAACGTGCCATGCTATGCAGCATTTCAGATTAGCACTGTGTGTGTAGGGCTCAAGGTACTCACCATAATAATGGAAGAATTTGCAGAGCTATTGTAAACTTCAGTCATGGATTCGTTCAATACTGAATGGTTACCTGTACCCAAGAAAACAGCGATATTTTTATAATTATCCTTGCTTCTCCACATTTGGTTTGCCACCTGGGCTCTACAAACATACAAGTCTGAATAAAATGGATTGCAAATATAACATATTCAGGCTTTATGTCAAACAGATATAATGATTTCTCTTAAAAGCGAATAGCAAGATTTATTGACCAAAACATGTTAAATAGCAAGAAAGGAAAAGATGTTACCATTCACTTTGAAGCCATGAATCGCAATGTTCGCCGATGTCAGTACACCAGCTCTTTCATTATTTCATACAGCTGAGCCTCCGTTTCTCCCATCTACTTTCACTTTTCTTCCCTTATAAGGTGGAAAGCCTGCTTTTTTAAAACCAGGCTGGGACATTTAAGTTTACAGAGGCTTGGGGCATGGAAGAAAAACCCTGCTGGAGCTTTTGCTTCTGTATCCACTGACCCGAGCTCTACGCTCCAGGCACCCTCACTTTCACTGGTACGGTTAGATTCTGCTCATCAGTTACCAGTGATCCAGTTTGGTGGAATAAGGTCCCACTGGAGATTTGGCTAGAATAAAATTAAAATCTCGGACAGGCATTTCCTGAGTCCTAAGTTTTGTGTTCAGGATGACCAAGATATGGCCCCCAGATCTGTTGTAGGACTCTGCCGGTTTGCTATATTTCTAGGGCAGAGGAACACTATTCTCTTTTTTTGTGGGCGGGGGAGGGGGCAGGGGTTAGACACCGACACTTGTAATTTCGACTGTTTTTGTTATTATTTGTAACCCGCTTACAGTTAAGTGGAGAAAGCGAGAAATAAATAAACTGGGAGGATTGGGCAAAACCATGTAAAGGGATTTTATAAATGAGGATGAGTGAAAACACAAGGTGATGGGCTGTGGTCTGTCTTGCTCCTTCTATGTCAGTCTTTACCGACCAAACGGGTCAATACAGAAAACTTTGAGGGAGAGCTGGCGAGTGCCCGCTCTCCCGGCACGCACCCAGGCCACTCTCCTGGGCGCGCGATTCAGGAAGCCCAGGTATGCAAATTAGGGCCCGCTGTAAAAAGGAGGCACTAGGGACACTTGCACATCCCTAGCGCCTCCTTTTTGACAGAAGTGGCGGCTGTCAGCGGGTTTGACAGCTTACGCTTAATTTTACCGGCGTTGGTTGTCAAATCCGCTGACAGCCACGGGTTTGGAACTTGGACGCCGGCAGAATTGAGAGTTTGTTTTCCAACCCGCGGGCAGCGGGCAGATTTTTTTTTTTAGATTTTTTATTTTTTTTTTTAGATTTTTTTTTTAATCTTTGGGGCCTCCGACTTAATAACGCTATGATATTAAGTCGGAGGGTGTACAGAAAAGCAGTTTTTTCTGCTTTTCTGTACACTTTTCCGGTGCCGGCCGAAATTAACTCCTGCCTTTGGGCAGGTGTTAATTTCTGAAAGTAAAATGTGCAGCTTCGCCGCACATTTTACTTTCTGAATCGCACGGGAATAACTAAAAGGCCCATCAACATGCATTTGCATGTTGCGGGCGCTATTATTTTCGGGGGGGAGGGGGGTTGGACGCGTGTTTTCGACTCGCTAAAGCTAGTCCGTCGAAAACACGCGTCCAAACCTGGGCTAACATGTATCAGCCCGTGTGTAAGGGGTAAAAATAGCGCATAGAAAATGTGCATCCAAATGGGGGCTAACGGTGCGCTCGGCCTGAACGACTTTACTGCATTGGCACGCAAATGATCAACGGACTACTTTTGAAGCAGCAGCAGGGCCCCAGTGGAAACGGGCTCCATGACTATGGTGGTAAATGTTTCATTCTGAGGGGGGAAGGATGCTAGTGAGGTATCATGGGGCTGTTCCTAAAAAAAAAAAAAGAAATTACAGAGGGAATGCAAGGGACGGGAAGATCTGCCTCTCTTTTCACAAAAGACAATAAGAAAAGCAATGGGTCTAGGGGAACGAACTAAATGAGGAAGGATTTTCAGAAGCCTTCTTTACCTAATGGTTCCCCACCAACTATAGCACATGTTCCTGTAAGGTGGGATCCACATTTCTTACGTTCCACTGGCCTGATCTGATAGTTGCCCGTGTTAATAATGAGTGTCTTCTTCTTCTAGCCCAGGGATCTCCAGCTGTTGCTTCCACGCATCCCTTCCACATCTGTTCCCACAGTGGCGTTCAGGGGAAGGAAGTCTAAGGCGCATGGGTCTGCTTTTCAGAATATCAATCATGAATATTCATCAGATGAATATTACAGCTTGCTTACTCTGAAAACCAGACTTGTTTCTACCCCTTTGGACTGGAGTTGAAAACCCTCGGTCTAAGGTACCTATTAATCTGTTCAGAATTATTTGTGGATGTTTAAGGGAAAATCCCTGGGCCGGCAAATTAATTTTTGAAAGGGAAACGCCCTGTGGCATTTCCCTGTAAAAATTCAGCCTGGGGGGGGGGGGGGGGGGGGGGGATGTGGGTACTGCTTTGAAGCAGGTGCAATAAACGCCTGTGAATGTACTGTGCATGCGGGGATTTCTCCCTTTCTGAATGCAGGGTAAAAAAAACCAAAAAAACCTCCTTACAAATAGATCCTTAAAGGAATTCATCAATCAAAAAAAAAGTTGTTCTTACCTATGTTTGGTGAAGTACAGGCACAACGATAGAGGGTCACATTATTAATAATGTACTCCCAGTTGATAGGGAAGTAATCCATCAGGTTTATCATCTTCTTGCAAGCATCGTAGATAAATATACAGCTTATAAGCGCACAGAAGCCTTCTTCTGTGAAGCGGGTAAAATACTGCACCAGGTAACTTGCCTCAGTGGCAACCAAAATAAGGCAGAAAAATGCTACCCATAGTCCAATCCACAATCGAAATTCCAAATAATTGAGGGCGTGATCTCTGACACAAAAAAAAGAGGAAAAAGAATTCTATCATTTTTCATATTCAAGTCCAGACAAAATACAAAATCCTGAAATAATACCATCTTGGCATTTTTTTTTTTTTTTTTAAAGGAGACGTGCACCGACCCAGACTGTGGTCCTACGTGTGTAATATTTCAAATTCCATGCCGTTTTCCAAATCGGAGTTTCAGACACAAACACGGCAAAAAGGTATAAATAGCCTGTAAGTCCGTTAACTTACACAATTTTTGAGTTACAGTTCAGCTTATTGCACCTTTTGGAAAGACAACAAATTGTGCAGAGCCTTTGCCCTTTTTTCAGTCTTAAGGAAATATATTGAAAATGTCCATCTGTCCAGCACCATAGCGGGTGGTAAAGCAGCAAAGGACGATTCTTTGAGGGGGATTGGGGGAGGTAGCCCGAGCTAGTAAAGATAGCATGCAGTGGCTACCTACTTAGCTAAAGGTTGTGGGGGGGTGAGAGAGGAGCTCTTTCTTACTTTTTCAGCACTGCCCAAAGCAAGTCTTGCTAAAGGTTTTGCTTGCACAACTCTGTCTGTGGATAATTTTTGCATCCTGAAGTCGCAGGATACTAAATCCTTAGGCAAAAGCTGTACAGTTTCTAAATTGTGCAGACATAATGACTTGAACACTTCTTGCACTTTTTTGACAAAAACCTTTTCCTTAAATGCCTACATCTGGCTCATAATGCTCTTTGAAAATGTTTTTAAATGATTGAGAACCAATCTCCATTACGTCTAACATGGGAGCTGGCGGTTATTCTCCGTAGCATCCTCCCATCTATTAAATGAAGTGCTTCCTCACGTGACACACATAGGACACTAAGGTGGTTTGCTGTTGAAATAGTACTTACTTACCTGCTAAAATTAAACAGAAGCCTTTCAAAGACCAGCACAGGTCCCGTACTGCTGAGAATAGCGAGAGGCTGGCCGGAAAAGAGGCAAAACGCTGCTCCAGCAATAGCTGTTCCAAGGAAGCTCTCCAGCACACCCTACGACATATTAACGAGCCACTAAGGTTCTTGCACTTATCTATTAAAAGCTTCAACAAAATAGTAAAACACAAATTATAACCAGAAAAGAAGTTATGTATATAATTCGCTTAGCTCCCAGGCACTGGCAGCTGCTCGTTGGGGCCAGCAGGTGTACACACGGGCGGGCCTGCATCACTCCAGCAGCCACGGGCGGGCCTGCATCACTCCAGCAGCCACGCAGGCTAGAATGAAGCCCCGCACAGTCTGCAGACAATGGGCCCGGCGGGCTGGGAGAAGGTGGCTGTGTGGGCCGCACAGAGGCCCGGCCCAATTGGCAGAAAAAGGGCCGTGCGGGCTGGGAAGAGGTCACTTGGGGTCGTAACACTGGCCAGGGGAAGGCTTCACGCAGTCATAACACAACACAACCCGTAGACTGGGGGAGGTCCGTGCATTGGGCAGGGTGTGGAAGACGGAGGAAGCAGGCCAAGAGTCCAAATCTCCTCTAATGAAGTTTCATCAGGTGATAGCTGGTTCCCACTGCAATCTGTTTGGGCCAGCTGTGTCCTCATGGCTTTAAGCAGCAGGCTGCATCTGTACTGAGATTATTTCAATAATGTCCAGAGTGCAATTTTCAAAAGGAGCTCCCTGGGTTAAAAGCATTTTTCCCTGCATAAATTACATGTCTGAAATTTGCCTACCCTCTTCATGGGTAAAAGTCCGCATGTAGCTCCATACCTTTATTCCCACCGAAATGGGGGTGTTCCAGGGTGGAGTTATGTTTGGGGAGACAATTAGTCTTATCGTTTGGGATTTTCAAATCAATGCTTGTAGTTCTGCAGGTCCTTCCTCCTTTGGCCATTTTTCAGGTAAAGGTATCTGCATGCTGTTTCTTGGGAAACCAGTGCAGTGTGCAGGTGCAAACAGGATCTGTGGACTCTGCAGCAATATGGCCAGTCTGAGAGATGCCCCCTGCCCACAGTAATTGTTTTAATGCAATGCCTGTTTCCAATCAGCATATGGTTCTTCGCGGCCTCTCTTCGATGACACCGCTGCTGAAGCGCAAGCTCATGTATACAAATCTCTTGGCCAGAAAGCAAAAAAACAAAACAACCCACCGTTCCCTAGAATGTCCAATAATTCTTGGGGGAGGGGGAGAGGGAGAGGGGAGATTAAACATGCATTTCACTGCTTTTCAGCACCAGGGTCTGGACAGCTCCACTGAAAAGCAGGTGGACAGATGCCCACATGAAAATAAATAGCGCTTTTTTTCCTGTGAGATTCTGCGGAAGCAGCATTCACACGGCCCCTGTGGGGAAGGAGTCCCGGTCATCATGCACTGGTGACTTCTAGTGGCTGGATTTAGAGCCCATTACTGCAGAGTTCAGGAAGAAGGTCCGGCAATGGACGGAGTAAAGTAAGCTGAGAAGGGGAGATGAATAGGGTGGTGTTGGTGGGGGGAATCCCCAGGTAAGTTGCCCATGAAGACTGGTGTTGCCAGCTCCTAATCCTGGTTCTGACTGAACTGGAAACCCATAGGAGGAGGAGAAGGAGGAGGAAAACTGCCCTGTGTGTCCCCACCAAAAATAAAACCTAAACATTTGCAATGCGATACTGAAAGGAAGCAGTACGTCCATGTAGTACAGTCTCACCAACCTGCATGTTATCTGTGGCCTCTCCCAGCATGCCACCAAATGTGATTGCATTTGTAACTGTTGCCAGGTAGATAAATAAGATAGCTGAAAGGCACTGAATATTCAGTGCATCGTAAAAATCACTCCAGAACCAACGAGCCTTTCTTTGGATATCATTCACTAGCCCACCAAATAACCTGCATGCACCAAAAAAAGCACAATTAGTCTAACCTGTAGAAATCCTACAATCAATGATATTATTGAAATGCACATGAAAGAATTTTGTGCAGATTGAAATCTTTTCTTCAATCTTTGTGTCTGCAACCCATGAAGGAATATTCCTCCCTCCTCCTCAGTAACTTACTGGTTTAGCCAGAGACACACTTCAGCCTCGCAGACTAAAAAAAAGAAAGGTTAGGGTGAATTGCTTGTTTCGCACTAAGATACAACATTCCACACCCGTCATGGGCGGAAATAAGATTAAAGGACATCCTGGGCAGGAGAACCTCTGGCAGAGCTCCAGGGCCCTGCAGAGGGTTATCAGGAAGGTGTGAAACAACCACCATCTCTTCATAAAACTTTGCAGGGGTTGCCAGGACTGTTTTGTCCTGAAATCTCAAAGAAACGCATGCCTACCTTTTCAACACAGGACATAGAACTGAAAGTACAGGAAAGATTATTTGAGCAAAGCACCGCTCTCCCCTCCTGGAGAGGTAAGAAAAAGGCGAGTTCCTGATAGGACGATCCTTTGCTTTCAGGCCGATGCAATATCGGCGAGGGAAAAAAAACAAAACGGGCGTTCATGATTGAGCACCCGCTTTTCTAATGCGCGCCCATCCTCCTCTCCTGGGCGCGCAATGCAGTAGGCAAATGAACCGCTGCGTTGAAAAGGAGGCGCTGGGGGTAAATTGTGCGTCCCTAGCGCCTCCTCGGCATCGGGAGCCCAGGAGAAGTGGCTGGGCACGGGTTAGGAAAACGGACGCTCAATTTTACCAGCGTTCATTTTACTATCCTGGGCACAGCCAGGGGTTAGGAAAATGGACGCTCGTTAGTTGGGCATCAGTTTTCCTAACCTGACCGCCAGCAAGACTTTTTTTTTTTTATGTTACTCCTTTTTTCGGTTCCTCCGACTTAATATCGCCCCAGATATTAAGTTGGAGGAACTACTGAAAAGCAGGATTTTCTGCTTTTCTCTTAACTTTTGGGGCTCCTCAAGACTTAATGCCGGCTCTGGGGCTGACATTAATTTTTTAGAGTAAAAATGTGTGCATCAGGCACACATTTATTTTTTGCATAAGGGGGGAATAACTAATAGCCTCATCAACAAGGCATTTACATGTGATGAGCAATATTAGCTACGTACTGGTTTGGACGCGCGTTTTGGATGCTCTAATTCACTTTGGGCCGGATTTCAAAAAGGTTACGCGCGTAAAACCGGAGGATTTACGCGCGTAACCAGTCTTACGCGCGCCGGGCCTATTTTTAAAAGGCCTGGCGACGCACGTAAAGCCCCGGGACGCGTGTAAGTCCCGGGGCTTGCAAAAAGGGGTGGGAGGGGGCAGGGCGGGGGCGGTCCAGGGGCGGGGGCAGGGCCCGAGGCTCCAGGCACAGCTTCCATTTGCCGCTGTGCTTGGGATCGCGCGCCGGCCTTCAGCCCCAGGGCTGCATTGTTTGGAAATAACAAAAAGAAAACAAAAAAGGTAGGGGGGAAAGGGCGGGGGAGGTAAGGGAAGGTGGGATGGGGAGTAAGGGAATGGGGGAAGGCTGCACCGCTCGGCGCACGCAAAGTGCACAATTGTGCATCCCCTTGCGCGCACCGACCCCGGATTTTAAAACATTCGCGCACATGTTATACAATCGGGTGTACATGTGTGCGCGCCAGGTAGCACGCGCACATGTACATAGCATAAGGATTTATAAATGCACGTCCAATCCCGGGTTAACCTGTGTGCTAGCCTGAGCGCACAGTATTGCTTTGGCCTGTTTGTGTGTTCAGAAGACAGAATCATCCCTTAGCAAACACCACACAAAAGTTCTCATTTTTGGTTGTTGACTTCTGCACCCTTTTTCCATAGGAGAATACCAGAAGAAAATTAAAATACGTCTGGGATATTTGAGGGCCCCCTGACAATCTTTCTAAATA